>NC_086325.1:95164991-95491420 GCF_036172605.1 Pelobates fuscus | reverse complement strand
GCCACAATGACATGGCGGAGATCCATGAGACCACTTACCACAGTGTTGATGCACCATAGGAGTCCCTACAGATGGGGAGCACCACGAAGCCTTTTGATACCTAACGAGACTGGCAGTCGACAGAGTTTAGCTAAGTTGAATGGCCACTGTTTCCTATAGCATTTTAAGAGAAATCCTTCAGACCTCATGTGTCCTACACGATTACTCATGAGAGAATAGGCAGGTTTGCTATACACTGCTGTTATGCATGCTCCTGAAAACGCTTTGCATCTTGTCCTAATGGCGCACAACCTTCAGTACACACAAACTGGTCTGTGAGCCACTCTTTGTTTAAGATAACCTGTTTTATTGTACTGTTTTATTGTACTGCTAATTAGTACACAACTTATCTAAATTCTACTAACAATAATACCAAAATGTGCATGAAACGTATTTGCCATGTTAATGTTATATTATGTATAATGGAACGCTTGCATCCGCTGTCGTGGCAATGCAGGCCGCCTGTACACAACAAGCAAAATAAAATAAAGAATTAAAAAAAAAAAAACTCTCTTTTTACTTACCTGTTTACAGCACCGAGGTTTTCGGGACTGGAACGGGCTCCTCATCCACAGGGTTCAGGAAACAACGCATATGCGCGGCGAGCGCATTAGGCCTTCCCTATAGGAAAGCTTTGAATCAATGCTTTCCTATGGCAGAACTCAACAAATCCCTGGCACCAAGTCGTCATTGCGACTAGGAATTTTGTCCTAATGACTGGGTGTTTGTTGGTCCAAACAGCCTAGGGATCATGGAGGCGGCCTACTGGCTGAGGGGAAATTGAGCTGGGCAGCAAGGTTGGGAACTGTAATCTTCAAACTCTTCTTGCTCTGCTCCTTATCGCAACCTGCTGTGATTCCGGGAACTAGTATAAGACGTCACTCCGGCCAGTTTCGCTGCGGCTGTCCCCACCTCAATGGCTGAGATAGTCACTCTTGACAATCTCAGCCAAGCCATAGGAACGCATTGTGAGGCTATTGCACATGCTCTAATCAGCATCTTTTTTATAGAAATGCATTGAGTCAACACATCTCTATGGGGAAATTCAGCGCCTCCATGCAGAGATGCTGGAGACGCTGAACGTTGGTGCAGTACTGGTGTAGGAATCACCTTTTATGGCTGTTTGAGAGACTGTCACTAGAGATGTTACTAGGCAGCGATGCAAACTCTACCTTTTCTCTGAAAAAGCAGTGTTACATTGAAAAGCCTGCAGGGACAGACTATAGGCACCAGAATCACTACATTAGCTGTCCCTATAGTGTCCCTTTATGAATTGTATTTTTGCCACTAGAGGCTGTCTTAACCCTGCGATGTAATCATTGCAGTGTCTCCAAAACTGCAATGTTTTCCATTGCAGGGTTATGGGGACAAGGACAGTGCACCAGACCACTCCAATGAGATAAAGTGGTCTAGGTGCCTATAGTGACCCTTAAAGGAAAACAAAGGGCTCTCCATGCTTGACTCTTATTCAACAATCTTGAATGAGAGATTGGCTTGGGTAAATATAAACACCCTCACCTATATTCCATTACCCAAACCACCCATTGATTGCTGTATTATAGAGTTATTTAGCAGTACTCCATTTCTGGCTTTCACTCAGCAAACATGAGAGGCGTGGGACGAAATGCATCAAATGGGGACTTTGATTCACTTGGTACTAATGTGATGCTGTTTCTGTGAGTTTATTAAATCACTGATTGTATTTAAATTGGTAAGTATTCTCTACTAATTAACTCATGAGAGCACAGGCTTGATTCATTCTGCTTGGATTTATAATTCATTGAAAATCTCTGGAATCAGCAAGGGTTCTCACTGAAATGTCCACTGACATAGGCACCAGTTGAGCCAAGTTTTTTCTATCTGCTATTTTGTGTTTTGCTGCTTAAGACAAATACCCATCTCGAATCTACCTCTAAAGCTAAAAAAAAAAAAAGAAAAGAAAAGAAAGAAAACTGCAGGAAATAATCAGAGGTGATCTTTCTCTCTTCTCATTTCGAACTTGAAGACTTATTCCAAGCACCATGACCCCTTCAATACTTTGAAGTGGTTGTGGTGCTCAGAGACTGTAATGTGCAGCATTTCAGTTTGAAATGCTGCACATACTGAGGAGTTTGGGCTACCTGCTATAGGTATAACTCCACCTCCAGCGATGTCATTAACCAGACTGTAACTGGTTCCAGCTGATGATGTCAATTCTGTGCACTTTACTTTGCACATGCACTCATTCATTAGATGAAAGCATTTAGCTAATGCAGGATTAGCATCCAGCTTCTGCAACTCTGGTAGATACAGGTCAGAGGGCAAACATGGCAAAATTCAAAATTTCAGACTGTAGAGGTTATGATGCTTAACCCCTTAAGGACCAAACTTCTGGAATAAAAGGGAATCATGACGTGTCACACATGTCATGTGTCCTTAACCCCTTAAGGACCAAACTTCTGGAATAAAAGGGAATCATGACGTGTCAGGCACGTCATGTGTCCTTAAGGGGTTAAGGGGTTAAAGCAACTCTTTAAAGGACCACTCTAGTGCCAGGAAAACATACTCGTTTTCCTGGCACTAGAGTGCCCTGAGGGTGCCCCCACCCTCAGGGTCCCCCTCCCGCCCGGCTCTGGAAAGGGGAAAAGGGGTAAAACTTACCTTTTTCCAGTGCTGGGCGGGGAGCTCTCCTCCTCCTCTCCGCCCCGTCGGCTGAATGCGCACGCATTCCTATGGACGCTTGCGTGCTCTCACTGTGATTTTCATGCAAGCGCCTCTAGCGGCTGTCAATGAGACAGCCACTAGAGGATTAGGGGGAAGGCTTAACCAATTTATAAACATAGCAGTTTCTCTGAAACTGCTATGTTTATAAAAAATAGTTAACCCTAGCTGGACCTGGCACCCAGACCACTTCATTAAGCTGAAGTGGTCTGGGTGCCTGGAGTGGTCCTTTAAGTTGGCATTTACGTCATAATTGTTTCATCAATATCAGCAGAAATTCTAGTACTGCTATACAAAGCTTGTATACTTTCTGTAAAGGGTTGTCATATACACCATGTTTTCTGGACACATATAATGTCATCATGTTTACTGGAGGAATCCTGCCCTGTAGTATGTAGTATTCACATGCTGCAGAATTTCTGATGGGTTATGCCCTGGTTTACCACCTGCAGTTTTTTACTTTTACATACTACGTTCCATATGTTGCCCATTCATTTGTATACGTGCTAAAAATATGCTGGACAAGGCATACCTATGTCTGCATTACTGTACATTATTGTATGTATATTTTATCTTGTGTTATGACTTTCAAATCTTTCCATATTTGAATTTTCTATCCATGAAGCTTTTGTTTATTGAAGAAAACACATCATCACACAAGACAGTCATGCCTTCATTATATATATATATATATATTTGTGTACGGGATTATGGAAGGGGCGCACATTAAAACAGTGTGTAGTTTTAATATATGAGAGTCGGTTGAGGTGTGCCGAAACCGACGTGAGGTTAGGCCTGCAAAAGAGGGCCCACCCAGGTATAATGATATATGAAAAGGGTGTGGTGGGAGGGAATTTCCGAAATCGTCGCAGACAGGTGAGTGGGGGAAACGCAGGGTTTAAATAGGCATGAAATCCCTCCCACAATTTCAGGCATACCGCCTTCTATTTGTGTACGGGATTATGGAAGGGGCGCACATTAAAACAGTGTGTAGTTTTAATATATGAGAGTCGGTTGAGGTGTGCCGAAACCGACGTGAGGTTAGGCCTGCAAAAGAGGGCCAAAAAGTGTGTGACATTTATTAGACATAACAAATCGCTTAGACATATTATAGAAAGCGAGCCTGATTTCTTTCTGGATTTGGAATGTACCGGTTGTATGCCGAGGACTTCCAGCGACCCATCTTCTCTACGAGACGAGTTGGAACTGGACGACTAGAGGCTGCAGTGGCGGCCCTAACACGGAATGAATGTTCAGAGAAGGAATTCGGATTGAGGCCAAGGCTAACAAGTATAGCATGGACTGTTAGAGAGATGTGGCAAAATATTGTACGAGCAACCGTTATAATCGGAACGCATGTAGTATCTTGAACCACCTATAACACTTACACATATCGTAGGCCGTGGAGTACGTTTGCTTAGTATTAGTAGGCAAATCTTACCTGCGTAGACTCTAATTTCGGGCGTGATCGATACCTTTTTGACCTGCAGAGGAAATCTGAACTGCGTGTTATTTATCTCAACCGTTATGTTTAAGCAAGGTCCTACTTCAGGACTTCGGAAGTGGCTAAAGCGGAGGATACTGCAGAGGACTGGAGCTAGTACTTGTAGCGTGCCGTGAGGAGGAAGGGAACGAAAAAGTTTAAATTATGCAGAATTCAGACGCCCATAGAGCTTTCTCGTGAAGTAGAGCTGCTAGCTAATGGGTACCAATAGGTGAAGATAGGGACTATCTCGTAAGAGTTGAGGCCGTGCTAGTAGCCCTGTGTTTGAGAGAAGCCCTACCTACGATTTGGGTCATGTGGACATGTATCATCTATGCGCGGCAGGGTATTAACTTCTTGTGGAAGAGCGTCAACCTGGCCGCCCACGTGCGATTACCTGCGTGAAACCATAGCGAAAAAGGACTGAAACAGGCGCTTGATGAAACTGCCGTGACGTGAATCGAAGAACAGAATGCGAAGCCGAGACCCACCGTAGGGAAATGTTTGCACGAGAGAGGAACCTGAAAGAAGCTTTGACTAAATTCGAAGACGATATGTGCTCGTATAGCTAGAACCCTATAGCAGTTACTTGGTGGGCATGCGAACGTAAAAGATTGTACTCCAGGATGCGTAAGGTGTTACGCCTTAAATCAAACATCCAGCATGACCGAAAGTAACTCCCGATGGACTATTTAAGCATACATAAAGAGAAGCGTGAACAACGACCAATGCGTGACTAATGAATTGACTGCGCATGGAGGACCCTGTGGATGTCGGGCGTGCAGACAAGTCCCTAATTAGTAGATTTAAGGATTCAAATTGTATTTGTTTGGCCAAAAAAGGAGGCGGAGTGATGCCTCGATGTTCGAAAAGAAACAAGCGGGAATTCTGTACACCCGGTCCGAACAGATCGCTAAAGCTTATCCTGCATTGCTTGTATAAGTGACGCCGACGTGAAAATAGAGTGATAGCGGGAGTTGAATAAGCGGTAAATTAGAACTCAATGTACCAAAGTGCCCCCGAAACGTTGCGAAGAAATAAACGGTATATCCGTAATACATGAGTCCGGAAGCAGTCACTGTACGCCACGTCAGCGCCTGGAGGACCTGACGATGGACCAATACGAGGCCAAAACTGTACAAAATGTGGAGGGCAACGCGAGACCCAACATACCTATTTGACTGAATAAAAGTAAGAAATGCCTGAAATAAGTCGCCGGAGGAACCGCTGGTCTTGGTGTCTGGACTGGGCACGTGGAACCTAAGGATCGCCAGTGAGCGACAGGTTGGGGTAATATATATAGGTATCCTCGTACTGCTAGAACTAAGCACCTAGCAGACCCATTGCCCGTAAGAGACGACGTATTGAAAGCACCGGAGTAGCCGAGTACGATAGTTCTGAAATACCGTTTGCATCAATGTAGGAGTATGTAACGCACGATCGAAACAAAGGCGGGAAATAAAGCGCTAGGATACCTGAAACGGTTAAGGGATCTAAAACAGAGCGATTTTGCCTGACGGGTCCGGGGTGTGCCGCCCCCCCCCCCCCAGCTTACTAGGAGCGCGAGCGTGAGTGCGTGTGTGCTGGCCGACTAGCTAGTGCCGCGATGCGGCGAAACAATTACACTAGGTTGGTGACAGGTGAGGCCCTGCTAGTTGCCAAGCGGCTTGAGAGGCTCTATCTATGCGTTGGCGTGAGGGGGTAGCGTGGCCACTGAATGAGGTGGCGGGGTGTCGGCCTCTCGGTGACAGCTAAACATAAGATAGAATGGGAGTGACAGATGAGGCCCTCTCTATGCCACAAAGCGAGGCGACTAACTATGATTTGGCCCGATGGGCATAGTACCTCCGAGTATGAGGATGGGTGTTGGCCTCGCGGGACCACTAACCTATGGCGAAGAAGCCAGGGGGAATAACAACTAGTGGACACCTAGGAACCTAACAGCCAGCAGTTGCTAACTAAGATGGAAGGTCGGGTAGTGAGAGAGGACGTGCTACAGAGCGAAACGTGGGTAGCAATGAGGTGGGATCGTACGTTCTGAGCAAAACTGGAGTGCACAGCGAGCATGTGGGGACCAGATGGTTGGGACGTATGAACTGGAATGCGTGTATGATCGTATGAACGGCCCTCGGGGCTCGTGGTGCCAGACCGTGGCCTATGATTCGAAAATGTACTGCGATTCCTCTTTTTTTTTTTTTTTTTTGTAATAGAAATATATGCAGTCCTTGTACATAGAATAGTTCAAACACGTGTTAGCCGTAGCCGAGGCCCGCTCACTAGAACAGCGGTGTGAAATGAGATGCACTTGCCCGGGACATATGTGTTTGACTGCGTAGGAATACGCCGGGTCGTCACTTAACGTATATGCTACCCCGACTGAGGAAGAATGAGGACTGGTACGGATAATGCATTGCTTGTAGCGTAAACGCCGTGAACCAAAGACCCTCGCAATGGTGAGCGGGTGAAGGAAAGCCAGTGCGGCGTTCGCTGCAAACTACCCGTGATCGGTGCTCCTAATCGGATGCCCGTATGACATCCTGCAATGCCGCCAGCATGTCAATTAAGCCCTCTGTGGGGATCATGTTGACGTATGAAGGAACTAACCGTGCGGAGGAAGCCTTCACTCCGTTGTAACTCGCCATGAATGTGCAACCGTGCACAGACAATGGGAGAGGGGGGAGTGGGGAGGAGAGGGGGATCACCTTCCCAGCCAGTATACAGACAGTGTAATGTAGACAAGACACTGTATACAAAGACTATACGCGTGCGGCGTGTGAGCGGCACCGAGACTGTGCGTTGCGGGTAGCGCAGGAGGAGCGTGATAGTATACTAAGGCTGGAGAGTCAGCGATCTTAACAGGTGTGCTGAACCACGACAAAAACGCAGACATGTCCGTCGAATTAAGCCTTTCTTCAGTTCAGTATTAGTGTAAGTCGAGTTCACATGTGAGGGCAGATGATTGGGCTCTTTAATGTAATAATGACTCAGTTGCAAGATGGGTGAAATATATTACCGTATACAGTTTATTTTTCAATTGGACTGACTCTGACAGGTCACAATGAGTTGTGCCTGTGAAACGCACACATGAGAACAGGTTGAGTGTGTCAGTAGCAGCTGTGACAATGTGCACCCGTTGCAAAACAGAGAAATTGTGTCCAAGAATAGCGGGGGGGAGACATAGCTTTAAGGGTTATTCACTAACGGGAGAATTGGAGGGAAGTCAAAATTAATTTCAAATAATAGCCAAACTGAACTAATACTCAGAAATATTCTAGCATGCCTACGTATTTAAATACACCGTAAACTCCCCAAAATTCTGACTCAGTATGCGTGTGTTGTGCATCCAGGAATATTCTGAAATCTGTGTTATTGAACACCCACAACTATATGCTTTGGAACCTGCTATGTTCTATAAAGATACGAGCAGTTCTATTGTCTGTACGAGTCAAATGGTCACAGTGGAACAAATAAAAACGACCTGCTTCGCATTTATATTTCTGTCATTGGAATATGAGTACTGACTGGCTTACCGCTCTGCTGCAGTTACATCTATGTCTAAGGATGTTTATTCATGCTGACTATAAGATATATTAGGGTAGAGAAAAATTGTATGGTTCACATAAATAAATAGGGCAAGCATTTAACTTCTGTAAAATAACTGGAATGCAGAATACCGCCAAAATAAATTAAATACATAAAGGAATTTGAAGTCCGCAGTGCTAGGAAAGGTATGTCGGATATAGGAGCGTAAGATGCAATGCATGTACTTGCCTCACCTGTGTGCGTGAGAACGGCAAATTAAACTCGATCTGTGGCACTCGGGGGACGGAGAAAACAAAGTAACCCTCTCCACCCCCACCAGAAACCCCCCTGCGCTCTCGGAGTAAAAGTCATGCGCTCGCATTAACCCTGAGTGTGCCGACCCCCATGAGAGCGAAACGAGCATGTGAGAATCGAAAGACCAAATACAATGCCAAGGCGAACCGGCTGTACGAAGAATGGAATACCGACAAGTGAAAAAAGCGTACTGAGAGGATGTATGTAACGAAAAGCAGCGGAAAGGACTTACAGTTCGAGTCGACGGATGATTTCCAAAGCGCGCGAAACTACTCTCAAGACCGGCGGGCAGTGTACGAGCGTCGCGGGAGAATGACGTCAGAGGTCTGTGAAAACGGAAATGAAGGCGAATTTCCGAAATCGTCGCAGACAGGTGAGTGGGGGAAACGCAGGGTTTAAATAGGCATGAAATCCCTCCCACAATTTCAGGCATACCGCCTTCTATATATATATATATATATATATATATATTCACAATATAATTTGGAGGGTTCCAATTCCTATTGGACTACCGGGCCCTCCACTTCAGCATTAAATGGGTTAAAAATGAATCAAACTCACCATTATGTCAGTTCCCCGGGTGAGTCTACTCATTGCAGCTTCGATCTCCTAACAATGCACTTAGTAGAAATACTAAGTTCAATGCTTCTCTGAACTACAGTTCAAAGTAAATGAGTCTTGAACCACTCATATCCGCTTGTTTGACAGGTAGGTATTACTCAGGGGATTTAAAAAGGTGCAGATTCATCTTGGAATCCACACTTTTATAAGATAAACCAGAGGGTACACGCAGTTTACCCGTAATGTACTTCAGTAAGCTTTAGACCACAGGTGCCCAAAAGGTAGATCCCCAGATGTAGAACTACAACTCCCATGATGCTTTGTATGCTTTTAGAATGTCTTTAAAATCACAAAGCATCATGAAAGCTGTAGCATTAAAACATCTGGAGATCTACCTATTTGACACCCCTGCTTTAGACAGTGCTATATATATGTCAAACACTTTCTCTGTAATTGTTATAAATATCATATGCAGCACATGATTAAAACCATTAATACTAGGCCCATTTCACAGTCTAAGTTCTGTGAGCTGTTATAAATCTATTTTAAAAACTTGAATATAGTCGCATTAATAATGCATGGCTGTTATAGACATAGACGAAACCTACTTAAAACGGTTCTGTCAATTATTTTCTTTAGGTTTTCCTTTTCTTAAAGGATCACTATAGGCACCCAGACCACTTCAGTTCAATGAAGTGGTCTGGGTGCCAGGTCCTTCTAGGGTTAACCCTGCAGCTGTAAACATAGCACTTTCAGAGAAACTGCTATGTTTACATTAGGGTTAATCCAGCCTCCAGTGGCTCTCTCATTGACAGCCGCTAGAGGCGCTTCTCACTGTGAAAATCACAGTGAGAAGATGCTGACGTCCATAGGAAAGCATTGAGAAATGCTTTCCTATGGACTGACAGAATGCGCGCGGCTCTTGCTGCGCATGCGCATTCCGCGCTGACGTCGGGAGAGGGAGGAGAGTTCCCCAGCGCAGAGGGAGCCCGGCGGTGGAGAAAGGTAAAAGACTAACCCCTTCCTCCCCCTTCAGCCCGGAGTGGGACCCTGAGGGTGGGTGGGATCTAAAGACCCTATAGTGCCAGGAAAACGAGTTTGTTTTCCTGGCACTATAGTGGTCGTTTAAGCCCCCTTTACCTTTATGCTAATATTCTCCCTCTTGTCTTCATTAATATTTTATATCTCTTCCTTCTTGTGCCAGTTCTCAATATCTGGACACAGACATTTTTTTCCCCTTCAGCCATGATGTCTACAGTTCGCCCTTCTGTGGGATTGATTTTACTAATTGATTCTAAATAGATTTAACTGGCAAGTGAAATAGAACCTTGCTTTAAGCTCTGCCCATTGTCATATTTTGTCAACTTGACTGATATATATCAGAAAATGTAGTCCTTACGTTTCCTAATGTATTTGAGGAAAACTAGTGCACTCCGCAAAATAAATAAGTAAAATAAAACGAGAATCAGACAGGGAGCTATATAGAAGCAGATTTGATTAATTTTATAAATGGTGACAGAGACGCTTTAAACACTTAAAAAATAATTGTATATACTCTAGCAAACACTCTAAACGCAATTTTGTCATAAACATCTGTATATAAACTATATGTAATATGCAGATATACAGAAGGATCAAACACAAAATCAGGTACTTAACAGTAATATTATATTATATGGTTTAATTTCTAGTTCACTTAGATTTAATGTATAATCATCACGTTAATCATTTATATATTTCTCCAGCATTTCATTTTTGTCACAGGTGGTTCCACTAATTCTTTTATCACATACACTGACACTGAGAGTTAATTATATTTATAGCACGTTAATTATCCAATACCACTGTCAGTTTGCACAAACAGGCCTTTTGTGTAAGTCACATTTATACATATCCGTTCTGTATTTAGCTCTCTGCTAACCCTTATTAGCTTATTGTCAAAGTAAACTGCCTGATGTAGGTTTGTGAGCAATTTTCATTTAATGAAATGGTTTCTGCATCTCTGCTGCCTAGCAGATATACATTGATGGAAACCATGATGGAGATACATAGTCCGCGGAATTCTAGAAAAGCAGGCCTATAGTGTATACACACTACTTTTGCTAGGTTTTTGCTACTGTGAAAAGTGCGTGGAGTGGTTCAGTATTATTAGTATTTACCGTATATACTCGAGTATAAGCCGACCCGAATATAAGCCGAGGCCCCTAATTTTACCCAAAAAAACTGGGAAAACTTATTGACTCGAGTATAAGACTAGGGTGGGAAATGCAGCAGCTACTGGTAAATTTCTAAATAAATTAGATCCTAAAAAAAATATATTAATTGAATATTTATTTACAGTGTGTGTATAATGAATGCAGTGTGTGTGTATATGAATGCAGTGTGTGTATGAGTGCAGCGTGTGTGTGTATGAGTGCAGCGTGTGTGTGTATGAGTGCAGTGTGAGTGTGTATAAGTGCAGCGTGTGTGTATGAGTGCAGCGTGTGTGTGTGTGTATGAGTGCAGCGTGTGTGTGTGTGTATGAGTGCAGCGTGTGTGTGTATGAGTGCAGCGTGTGTGTGTATGAGTGCAGCGTGTGTGTGTGTATGAGTGCAGTGTGTGTGTGTGTGTGTGTGTTGCAGAGCCTTGGTGGGGGGTGGGCAATTTTTTTTATTATTTTAATTTTTTTTATTATTTTTTTATTTCATTTCATTATTATTATTTTATTTAATTATTATTATTAATATATGTTTTTTCGTCCCCCCTCCCTGCTTGATATATGGCAGGGAGGGGGGCTCTCCTTCCCTGGTGGTTCAGCATTGGCAGTTCAGTGGGGGGGAGAGGGGGGCTGGCAGAGCTGTTACTTACCTCTCCTGCAGCTCCTGTCAGCTCCCTTCTCCTCCAGGCCGTCCGGTCAGCTCTTCTGTCAGCTCACACTGTAAGTCTCGCGAGAACCGCTTACACTGGGAGCTGACCGAGGTGCTGAACGGACGGCGCGGAGGAGAAGAGAGCTGACAGGAGCTGCAGGAGAGGTAAGTAAACTCTCTGCCAGCCCCCACAGCCCCTGTCTGTATTATGGCAATGCAAATTGCCATAATACAGACTAATGACTCGAGTATAATGTGCTGAAAAACTCGGCTTATACTCGAGTATATACGGTATATAGTGCCAACTAATTCCGCAGCGCTTTACAATATGGTACTTTTGGAGTATACTGCTGATCTTTTAATTTTTATGCAAGAAAACTGTGGTTGTATTTTTCATGCATAGTATGAAATACAGAGAATCCGTCTAAAAGTAAATTTAGTTTTTAAAATTAAACTGTCACAGTCTGGGGACTTTGCAGAATTTACACAGACCCACGACGGTGACATCGCCGCTGGGGCTTCTGAAGGTGGCAGGTAAAGCTGATTTCTACTTACCTGAACCAGTACTTCGCAGGTGCGGCCATCTTCCCCTGGTTTTTCCTCTTCAGCTGAGCTGATGTCACTTCTGTACTCTCGCGCATACAGCACTGAGGTCTATAGAGGATCCCGCAAGATGCTCCAAATAGAGCCAATTCCCTTCAGCTGTCACTGATGGGGGGATTGATACTTCTAGATGGTGGTAGCTCCGCCCCGTGTCTAGAAGTCTCAGGCGTATGGGAAAAAGAGACAAAGTAGCCCCTACTTTGTCCCAGTATATCTCTTTTCTGGATTCAAATTTGAACATAGTCAATATCGGGGCAATTGCCCCAAAGGCCACCCTAAATCATTTTAAAAACGGCCACCTCCCGAGGCGGCTCTCTAAATAAGTGGTTTAGGCTGCCTAAACCGCCTTAGGGCAGACTGTGTCGGGTCCTCGGTCAGTGACCAATGACCCGACACCAGGAGGGGGCCTGGCTGGTTGCTCAGAATGCCGCCGGGTGCGAGGCCCCTAACACCCCCCTCCCTCACACTATCACCCCCTCCCTCTCACCATCACCTCCCTTCCTCATACCATCACCCCCGCCTCCCTCATACCATCACCCCCCTCCCTCTCACCATCACCCCCACATAATCCACATTGTATCATATTTGTCTTTCTTTATAACATCAATATCCATTATAAAACAAGGAAAAGGTGGGCATGGATGGTGAGCTGATATGGTGGCGCAATGGGCCATTTGACTGGATTTGCCCCCCAGGCTTTATCTCACCGGAGTATTCATGGGGCCTGTATTGCCCTGGCCCCTTCACACTGTTCACTGTTAAAGAGACTATACGCACCAAAATAAAAATGGAGTGGTTTTGGTGTATACAGTGAGGGAAAAAAGCATTTGATCCCCTGCTGATTTTAAACGTTTTTCCACTGACAAAGAAATGATTAGTCTATCATTTTAATGGAAGGTGTGTTTTAACAGTGAGAGACAGAATAACAAAAAAAAATCCAGAAAAAATGCATGTCAAAAAAGTTATAAATTGATTTGCTTGTCAATGAGTGAAATAAGTATTTGATCCCCTATCAATCAGCAAGATGTCTGGCTCCACCGTGTCTGTTATACAGGTAACGAGCTGAGATTAAGAGCACTATCTTAAAGGGAGTGCTCCTAATCTCAGCTCGTTACTTGTATAAAAGACACCTGTCCACAGAAGCAATCAATCAATCCGATTTCAAACTCTCCACCATGGCCAAGACCAAAGAGCTGTCCAAGGACGTCAGGGGCAAGATTGTAGACCTACACAAGGATGGAAGGGGCTACAAGACCATCGCCAAGCAGAAGGTGAGAAGGTGACAACAGTCAAACACAAAATAACTGTCAGCCTCCCTCGGTTTGGTGTTCCATGCAAGATCTCACCTCATTGAGTTTCAATGAGCATGAGAACAGTGAGGAATTAGCCCAGAACTACACGGGAGGAGCTTGTTAATGATCTCAAGGGAAGCTGGGACCATAGTCACCAAGAGAACAATTGGTAGCACACTACGCCATGAAGGAATGAAATCCTGCAGCACCACTTATTTCACTCATTGACATGCAAATCAATTTATAACGTTTTTGACATGCATTTTTCTGGACTTTTTTTTGTTGTTGTTGTTATTCTGTCTCTCACTGTAAAAATACACCTACTATTAAAATTATGGACTGGTCATTTCTTTGTCAGTGGGAAAACGTTCAGAATCAGCAGGGGATCAAATACTTTTTCCCCCTCACTGTAAATCAAGCCCCAGCAGTCAAACCATTCAATTGTCTATTTAAGAGTTTATTCACTTTGCTTAAATTACCCTTGTTGCAACCCCTTGGCTATTAATCTATAAACTGGTCCTTTTACTTAGTGGTTGTTTAGTTCAGTGGAGCGAAAACTCAAGAGGTGGCAATGCTCAGAGCACCCGCCTTGACTTCTCATTGAACTGCAAACAGAGGTCTATTATTGGACAACCACAGAAAGTCTGAGCTGCATTAGAAGGGATGGGTTTGCTTAAGACAAGAGATCTGCAGCGTTTGCAAGCAATTTTTAGGTATAAAAATGTAAAAAAAAATACATTATTAAATACATGCATGTTTTCATTGCATGCCTCCCAACCACCCTTATTCGGAGGGAGCAGGGCCAGATTAAGAGCCCAGTGGGCCTGGTGCTGACAATTATGATGGGGCCTAATTACAGAATGTATTGACCAAAAACACTAAAACAATCATACCTCTCAAGCGTCATGTATCTGATGGAATTGGTGTTGGTGGGAAACTCAAAGGATGCAGCTATAAGAAAACACATACTCTATGCTAATCTCTCTCTAATTTATGCTTTCATCTTTCAAGTAAATCCATACCCCCCTAACAGCAGTGTCCAATAAAGCAGGAAGTCAATGGGCAGGGTAAAAGGGTGGGCCACTGACACGAATCACGTGACCAGAACTGCGAAAAGGGGCGAACATGCCCAAAAAGGGGAGAGACATGTGGACACCAGGGACACTGAGACACAGACACTGGGAGACATGGGAACACTAAGACACTAGGGACACTGGCTGGAAGACATAGGGACACTGGGAGATATGGGGACACTGAGACACTAGCTGGGAGACATATGGACACTAGGAGACATGGGGACACAGGGACACTGGCTGGGAGACATGGGGACACTGGGAGACATCGAGATACTGTGTCCCTAGTGTCTCCGTGTCCCAATCTGTCGCTCTATGTCTCACAGCGTCCCCATGTCTCTCAGTGTCCCTATGTTTCCCAGTGTCCCCATGTGTCCCCTAGTGTCTCAGTGTCCCCATGTCTCCCTGCTGCCTTTTCCCCCATCCTTCACTTACCTGAGCTGTAGTCTGCCTCTGCAGGCTGGGAGCTGCTGTCTGGACTCTCTGTGCTGTGTAGCTGCTCCCCCGCGGATCAGTGAGTAGAGAGAGGCAGGGAGATGCTGTAACTTCCTATCCCTGCCTCTCTCCATCTCCATACACAGTACCCCTACTGGCCAGTGCTGGTATTGCAGAGTAATCTCCGTTTATACTGAGAAAAGTATTTGCATTTGTATTGCCGGTATTACTACAATACTGTCACGGCAAGGCAGCCTCAAATATTGGCTGTGCCTTAAAATACCAGTCAGGTGGCAAACTTAAGAGTAATGTGTAAAAAAAAAAAGTTAAAAAAAAAAAAATATATCTATATATATATTTTTTTTAAATGGACCTATTCCATGGGCCTGGGGCTGAAGCTCCATCAGCCCCTATGTTAATCCGGCCCTGGAAGGGAGAGTCACGATTTTCAGGTCTTGTCTCACCATTTTAAACAGTCCCCAAAAAGCATAGCATAAGTGCATCATTAGAACTGAAACAGTGCATAAGGCATGGCCTCCCCTCAGTGGGCCAGCCTAGATGATTGGCAGGTTGACCTGCCAGTAATTGGGGCTCCTTTGGGCAGAACCAATGATTTCATCGTGTTACCGGCCTGCCCCCTTCACCTCTTCCCACCAGTATCCCACTTCCCAGGACTCCAATGTTGCAGGGGATGGGCCATTGGGGGTATATGTACGAATTATTTTTATTTATTTTTAATCTGGGCTGGGGAGTGTCCCTTTAAATGCATTTGACATGTTTTCTCCCTGTTCAAATCTCTTCAGTTTGCGTTAAAAAAAGAAAATTGTTTTTCTGTTTTCCACCCTATTAGCCACTCCACATTTCACAAGGCGATTGCAAGGTAAACAGTGCAGCTCAGCATATGATAGATACATGTGAGCTGGGCTGCTAATTTGACTTTGCTCCCACATCCAATCACTGCCCTCTTATTGTCTGTATAGTTTTAGTATTTCAGTGATGCTAAGGGTAAAGTTGGTACATATGAGCATAGACATAGAAAACATAGACGCAGCATTCTGTGCTGAGCGGCGAGGAATGCGGCAGCTATCTTGGACCGGTCGCCGCTCTACTGAAGCTATTGAAGAACTCTTAGAAAGTCCATCTCACAAAAGGTAAGTGAATAACTTGGGGCACTTAATACCCCTACCCCTTAATACCCCTACCCCATGTCATTAATACCCGTACCCCTACAGTGTTAATACCCCTACAGTGTTAATACCCCCACCCCAGGCTATCCCAGCACACATAGTGTTAATACCCCTACCCCAGCACACTATGTGTATTAACACTATGTGTGCTGGGGTAGGGGTATTAAGGACTATGTGTGCTGGGATAGGCTGGGGTAGGGGTATTAACACTGTAGGGGTATGGGGTATTAACACTGTAGGGGTGGGGGTATTAATAACATGGGGTAGGGGTATTAAGGGGTAGGGGTATTAACACTGTACGGGTAGGGGTATTAATGACATAGGGTAGGGGTATTAAGGACTGGGGGTACTAAGGGGTAGGGGTACTAAGGGGTAGGGGTACTAAGAGGTAGGGGTATTAAGGACTAGGGGTAGGGGTATTAAGGACTATAAGTGCCCCAAGTCCTTCACTTACCTTTTGTGAGATGGACTTTCTAAGGGTTCTTCAATAGCTTCAGTAGAGCGGCGACCGGTCCAAGATGGCGGCCGCATTCCTCGCCGCTCAGCACAGAATCCCATAGACGTGCGGCGTCTATGTTTTCTATGTCTATGCATATGAGTAGAATGATGTCACTAGTTCAGATCACTGATTTTACTAACTGACTAAACAGAGTACACACAGTATATCCAATAAGGAAAGTGTGTCTCATAAGTTTGAAAAAACAAGGCATGGTTAACAGAATCACAATGCAGAAAGCTGCTAAACTTTTTATTGTTTTAGCAAAACCAAAGAGATTGATTTGAGATTTGTACAGAACAAAAAAAGCGAGAATATAAGGCCAAATCCTATTAAATGCACTTGTGTTGTTGCCCAGAGTGTGCTTGGAGTGTACTGTGGATTAAAAATGGACATATAGCTATACACAGAATGTTAATGTTGTCAGAATTCAATTATCTATGTACCTTCACCCAGCAGGACTGAATCAAATCATTCTAACTACCCACCGACTTTATCTGGACAGTCTAGGCAATGCAGTTACATCAGTGTGTTTAAGGAATCGTTTTTCTCTCTCTTTTACAGTGGAAAGTAAGCATTTGGTATCACTTCAGCCTTAATATTTTCCATAACTTCCAGAGAGGGCTTAAATTGTAGGGTGACAAACACCACGCTGTCAGATCTTCAAGTGGCAATTACACCTACATGTACTATAGGTTGGTTAGATGAAAATATCAAAGTTTTAGTCTTTGATAAAAAAAAAATTACCTATGCCTATTATAACATTAATACATTAATAAGATTGCACAACAAAATGAAGCTAAAAAAAGAAAAGAAAGAAATGTCCCTTGGTGCACTGCTTAGTGGTGCTAAGTGTTTGTCTGTTTACAGTGGCAGACAGACACCTCCCACACCAGGATGAGACATTCCAATCATCAGCATCTCATTCTGCTCTGTAGGGATTGATTTGTCCAGCGGATTTAAGGTGTATGTAGTTTATCCCCAAAGAGCAGTGGCAATCAACACATAGGATGATTGGTACTGCACAAATAACTGATATTAATTAACTTGAAACAGCAAGTCGGCACTAACTAGGTTATTAACTAAAGTTCTAGTTCAAAGTGAGTTTCAAATTTAGGGCTTCAGTAGCCGAACTGAAAATATAGTTGACTTAGAGAATATTTCCAGTTCAGCTATTTAAATTTGAAATTGACTTTTGAATTCGGACCTCAGTAAATAACCCTGTAAGTGGTTTCTCAACTGCGTGATTGTCCTGATGGACTGTCTTACAGAGGAAGGGTTTTGTACAAATCACTGCTGCTGTTATTCACTCTCAGCAATGACAGTAGGTACAGGTTACTCAAGCACCATGCATTTTGCACTAATGCATATTACTTTTGGTACTTTGTCTAACCTTTTAATAAGTTGGTAAAATACTGCTTTTATCAAACTAAAACACTAGGTCGAACTGCAGTGCAAAATGCAATATGGAGATAATGCATTCAAAAATATAAATATATAATTACTCATCTTTATCACATTTGATGCAAGTAACTGTACATATAGGGTCAAAGGCGTGCGCAGCCTATTACATATGGGTGTGCACCCTAAAGCACAAACACACACGCAGTGTGTATATGTATGTGTGTATGTATACATATATATATATGTCTATATGTATACACACACACACACACACACATACACTCTGTGTGTGTGAGGGTGCTGTTAGTGTGCTGTGTGTGTGAGAGGGTGCTGGTAGTGTGGTGTGTGTGAGGGTGCTCTTAGTGTGGTGTGTGTGAGGGTGCTGGTAGTGTGCTGTGTGAGGGTGCTGTGTGTGTGTAAGGGAGTTGTGTGTGGGGGTGCTGTGTGCGGGTGCTGGTAGTGTGCTGTGTGTGAGGTTGCTGTTAGTGTGCTATGTGTGTGTGTGTGTAAGGGTGCTGTGTGTGTGTATGTAAGGGTGCTGTGTGTGTGTGAGGGTGAGATGTGTGTGAGAATGCTGTGTGTGTGAATTTGTTTGGAGCAATTGTGTGGGTTTAGGAAATAGTCCTTGCTGCCATCCCTGATCCCTGGTGGTCCTAGCGTGAGTGAACTCTAGCCTGCAGGGCTAGAGTTCACTCTCGCGAGATCTGAGCGTTGCTGCGGCAATGCTCCGACCTCGTGAGAGGAATCCCGCAGAGCTACTGGCAAGAGCTCCCCGGGTCCTCTCCTGCCTCCCTCCCTGTGGGTCGTGGGCCCATGGAGGCACACAGCGCGGGCCGCGGGATTAGGGTGTGCCCAGGCACACCCGGCACACCCCATGCGCACGCCTATGTATAGGGTTGCTGGAGTTGCAGTAATTATGTATGGATGAGCAGAATGAATGGCTTATCCCAATTTTCTGCAGTTTTAACTGACATTGTGTGGTTCTAACTGATGCTAATTGTAGCGGAGCTCCCTGTACCCCGGCTGGGTACCTCCGCAAAAGGACCGCTTCCTCGCTGGAACAGGGGACAAACCGCAGCACTTCTACCAACAGCTGCCGTGGCTGGACTGGGTCCGAACCGCTCCTCCCTGTAGCCGAATGGGGAATTAGCTCTAGTCCTTACAAGGACTTTCCCCGTTGAATGGCCTGCAAGCTGGAACAGCAGACACAGGAGCAAATCTTCTTTCCCTCCAATAACAGGACGACACACAGTTTTGGAGTGTAAGCAGGAACAGACTGAGCTGGGGCGTTATTGTTTCTTTTATACACATTTCTCCACAAGGTTACCACCCACGTTGACCTTGTGGTACACAGGACAAAAAGTTGCAACAGCCAATCAACAACGTACAGTACAGTCAGACACTCCCAGCTAATGCACACAAACCCTCCCCTCTGCCTGTGATACACTTACCTCAACACAATGGGCTAACGTAATTACATTAGGCAGAAAAATATACTTTTTACACATTTTCTCTAACTTTAAAAGTATACATCACATTCGCATAACTAACATTTAAAGAACCAGCATAATTATGGGAACAACATATCCAAAATTCATTTGAATCCGTTCAGCCGTTCGGGAGTTAGCTGGAAGTCCTTTTTGACCGACTGCACCACACTTTCATGCCCAAAACAGTTCCACAGATTTGGGCTGTGCGGCCGGTCTAATTATCCCAGTTCAAATATTATTTGAATGCACAAACGGGTGCCGTCAGTGCAAATATCAATGTTAATGTGGCGTTCGAATTGTCGAACACCGTTCGACTCCATTCGAAGTATAAGAGCTCCAAAAAAACATAAAACTTCAGCGGTGTTCGTGCCATCGAGTATCCGATTTTAGTTCCATGAACTCGACGGCAAAACACCGCTGACCGCGTCCGGCCGAATTAAAATGGCTGCATCCTGCAGGGCTAGAGTTCACTCACGCTAGGACCACCAGGGATCAGGGATGGCAGCAAGGACTATTTCCTAAACCCACACAATTGCTCCAAACAAATTCACACACACAGCATTCTCACACACATATACATCACATTCGCATAACTAACATTTAAAGAACCAGCATAATTATGGGAACAACATATCCAAAATTCATTTGAATCCGTTCAGCCGTTCAGGAGTTAGCTGGAAGTCCTTTTTGACCGACTGCACCACACTTTCATGCCCAAAACAGTTCCACAGATTTGGGCTGTGCGGCCGGTCTAATTATCCCAGTTCAAATATTATTTGAATGCACAAACGGGTGCCGTCAGTGCAAATATCAATGTTAATGTGGCGTTCGAATTGTCGAACACCGTTCGACTCCATTCGAAGTATAAGAGCTCCAAAAAAACATAAAACTTCAGCGGTGTTCGTGCCATCGAGTATCCGATTTTAGTTCCATGAACTCGACGGCAAAACACCGCTGACCGCGTCCGGCCGAATTAAAATGGCTGCATCCGAAGTGTCATAGCAAAAGTTCAGATCCTTTCCCCAGAGTATTTAAAGGGGCAGAACGAGGGTATAAAAATCCCATAAGCCCAAATAGGGTTTTTAAACGGCAATACCCCCAGGGGCCATAGTCACATGGCAAGAGGCTGTCAAACAGGCCCCTCCAAAAACCAGTGGCGAGGTCACTTTCGCCACACTAATGTTGAGTTGTTTGTTACTGTGACTATAATCCTAAAATCTCTGTATGTTTCTTATGCTAGTAGTGTTTTGTCCCACTCAACCAACTCTGCTACCTGTTTTGTCTTCTCTCCTCTTCAACTTCTCGTCCAATCAAGCATTGTGGACAAGAAGAACATGCTCAAAAAATGCTGTGCCGCCCAATCAAATGTTTGATTTTAATGTAATTTAGCCAATGCGTCTCTATGACAAGCATCAGAGAGCGTTGTATATCTTAATGCAATGTGTGGGGACATGGTTTATGTCAAAGAACCGAGTATAACTTGGCCGTGGGTGTGGAAGCACCATCTAGGCCAAGCATGTCAAACTCAATGGCTAACACGGGCCAAGTAAACAAGGTTTAGGTTTATGAGGGCCGCAAAAAAAAGAAAACTTCAGTTTTCATAGAAACGTAGGTTTATTTAGAAAAGTACAGTATAAAAAAGTTGTCTGACACTGGACATCCTCACGCTCGTAGGGCTTCAAAGTAAACAAAAGAACACATTTATTTTAAGGAGACATGCATTTGCATATACCAATGTTTCAGTTCAACTACCTTGACATATTTAGAAAAGTTTGGTAATGGGACTGACATGGTGATTGTATGGTGTTGCAGCTGTAAAAAAACAAATTACGTTATCGTGTAGATTTTTAAGTCATATGAGTTTATTCTTCACTTTGGTTGAGATCATCAAACTTGATGATGTCAGCCAATACAATGCTTTCCCATAGGAAAGCATTAGGAGGCTATTGTGCATGTGTGTTAAAAAGCTGCGCGGCCAATCAATATCTCCATGGGGAGTGTTCAGCGCCTTCATGCAGACCCAATCTAATACACTGCCCCTCTTCCCATTCTAATACAATGCCCACAAATCCAATACACTGCCCCTCCCCCATTCTAATACACTGCCCACAAATCCAATCCCTTCCCTCCCCCAAATTAATATAGTGCCCCCTCCCTAAAATTAATACACTGTCCACTCCCTCCCCTAATTTAATAAATTGCACCCTCCCTCAAATGAATACACTGGCCCCCCTCCCCAATTTAACACACTACACAGGAAGGTCCCCCAAGCCCTTCTTCACCTACCTAAAGATGAGCCGCCAGCCCTCCAGTTCCAGCCCTGCTCTTCTCTTCTCAGGATAGACGCTCCTCTGGCACTGCTAACAGGCGGAAAGGGGGAGAGGCTAGCCTGAGGAAGCACGCGATTGGCCGTGGGAGGGAAGACAAGAATCAGACAGGAAATATCTTTCCTGTCTTCAGGCTGGTCGCAGCCACAACACAAAGTGGTCCTAGGGCAGGCGGGCCGCAACTTTGACACACTTGATCTAGGCTGTGTTCACTGTTTTCCTGGCACTATAGGGTCTTTAGGTCCCCTCCACCCTCATGGCCCCCCTCCCGCCAGGCTGAAGGGGTTTAACACTTACCTTTCTCCTGCGCCGGGCTCCCTTGGCGCTGGGAAACTCTTCTCCCTCTCCTGACGTCAGCTTTGAATGCGCATGCGCGCGCATTCAAACAGTCCATAGGAAAGCATTTCTCAATGTTTTCCTATGGAATGAGACAGCCACTAGAGGCTGGATTAACCCTTTTGTAAACATAGCAGTTTCTCTGAAACTGCTATGTTTACAACTGCAGGGTTAACACTAGATGGACCTGGCACCCAGACCACTTCATTGAGCTGAAGTGGTCTTGGTGCCTATAGTGGTCCTTTAAAGATTGATTATCTCAGCCATGAAGACAGGACACGGTGTGGGAAAGAAGGTGAGTAAAAACACCTCTCTCATTATCAGGGGGGTGCAGCTACCTAAACAGAAAGAGAAAGACACACTCTCTGACACAGACACACACATACACTCTGACACACTGACAGACCCACACATACACACACACACACTGACAGACAAACACACACACACACACACACACTGACAGAGACACACACACAATGACAGATACACACACTGACGGAGACACACACTGACAGACCCACACACACTGACAGACACACACACACTGACAGACAGACACACACACACTGACAAAGACACACACACACAAAGTGACATTTTCCATTTTAATCCACCCAGCCTCCCTACCTTTGGTAGAGCTGAGTGGATCTTTTCCTGAGGTCCAGTTGGGCTGCTCACTCATTCTGCGAGTGAGGGAGCAGTAATCTACCTGCGACTCCTCTCTGCTCCCTGTAGTGATGCTGGGGCTGGAATAATGTCATATTATGGCTCCCAGCATCACTACAGAGCGCGAGGAAGCAGAGAGGAGTTGCAGGAAGATTACTGCTCCCTTGCGCGCTGCCCCAGCCTGCCGCCTGCACGAAACCCTGGGCGGCCGCCACCGCCCTCCATGAGCCGGCCGCCTCCCCGCTCTTGAGGGTAACCAGCAGCCTCCATTGTTCCCTCATCCTGCCGCTTTAGCTAAAGGGCTTCAAATCCCAGGCGCCAGGGCAATAGATTTATACATCTGAATACATTTATAATGCACCCACATATACAAATAAGAGGTGGCTCTAACTAAATAACAATATTTAATGCAATTTCGAATTCAGCAGAACAAGACTTGCAAATCCACTGAGCAATTAGCTGAAAATGTGTTTATAACTTTAAGTCAAGACAGCTGGTATCCAGATGGCTCTCTAAAGTGACACTTTAGACTGTAAGCTTTCACAAACAGCCACCTCATTGCTTTCACTTTGCTGTAATGTCTGATTGTATGCCAGCTTATATGTAACACTATTCTACTGTTAACACTGCAGAACATGGTGCTACATAAGCACGGATAGGAGCAAACCCAAAAAATGGCACTGTAATAATGAAAATGCTCATTGTTGCAATGCTAAATACATACATGGATAAAAATATGACCATAAGCTAAGCAACATTCATAATGGAAGACTCGGTGCATTATTACACTGTACTGTAGTGGTTATGATGGTGCCAGGAGAGCCTTAGTGCATATCACAATGTAAGCAGTCAAGCCGTTTGCTAACGAAAAAGGGGTGATAGGCGCTCACTGTAGTAAATTGTGAACAGGCTGCAGTATACAAAACAAGGATTCCCAAAACCTTGTGAATAGATAACAAAAACAGAGAAGAGCGTATACTGCGCCTAGTAATTTATATATGCAAAATATACATACATATATTCTTGAGTATTTCCAATAAATCAGAACCTCGGAAAAAAAAAAAATAATAATAATAGTGCAATACAGTAAACTTATATTTTGAAGTGATTAATATAACTATATACAGTACACATTTAAATGAGCTATAACAGAGCTCAGCTGTGATGCGCTTGGACACTACGATCCCCGTCTCAGGATATGTTGTTATAGTTGACACGAATATTTCCGAAGTGCAGTGTGGTATATATAAAAGGAAATAGCAGCCAATGGTGAAGTAAGTACTAATGGTAAAATAAATAATAAATGGTAATGTACTTACAATTACTAGAGCATAAAACTTGCTCTAGTATAAACAGCTTAGGTGGTATAATCCCCACCAGGGATATTCAGGATCCAGGAAGCAAAAAATGAATGAGTATAAAAAGTAACTAATAAAAGAATACTTTAATATAAACAAACAAATTGAAAACCAATAAAAAGTATAAAGTATAAAGGAAAGTTAAAGTATTTATATTAAAGTATTATTTTATTAGTTACTTTTTATACTCATTCATTTTTTGCTTCCTGGATCCTGAATATCCCTGGTGGGGATTATACCACCTAAGCTGTTTATACTAGAGCAAGTTTTATGCTCTAGTAATTGTAAGTACATTGCCATTTATTATTTATTTTACCATTAGTACTTACTTCACCATTGGCTGCTTTTTCCTTTTATATATACCACACTGCACTTCGGAAATATTCGTGTCAACTATAACAACATATCCTGAGACGGGGATCGTACTGTCCAAGCGCATCACAGCTGAGCTCTGTTATAGCTCATTTAAATGTGAGTGGACTGTATATAGTTATATTCATCACTTCAAAATATAAGTTTACTGTATTGCACTATTATTTTTATTTTATTTTTTTCCGAGGTTCTGATTTATTGGAAATACTCAAGAATATATGTATGTATATTTTGCATATATAAATTACTAGGCGCGGTATACGCTCTTCTCTGTTTTTGTTAAGCCGTTTGCTAACATTATGACAATTAACCTATAGTCCAAGCGAACTGGTCACCTCCTTCATTGTGAGCACAAAGCTCTTGCATGGAGCTTCTGTTAGCTGTCCTGAGCTACGCCTTACCATACGGGATCAGCTTTAAGTCAATGAGCTAAGCTCTGCATAGCCACCTGCTAGCGAGTGCTTCCAGGTCTCAATAGAGGAAGTGACTGTCACCAGGCAAATTACATGTAAGTTGTTAAAGAGTACCTGTCATGACAACTACAAATTAAAGAGGCAGTATAGTGTCTGGAACACAAACGTATATTCCTGACACAATAGTTCTAAGACCTAAGTTACTAAATAGAAATGTAAATGCAAAGGCAGTGTTTACATTAAAAAGCCTGCAGGGACAGGTTTACCTCTGACCTGGTACCTGGTTCTGCATGGAGACGTTAAACGTCAGTGCTGCACAACTGCCCCAGGAAGTCCCTTTAATCTTAAATGACAGAGATAAAATGTCATCTATACACTGTGCGAGCAGAATTGCTAGCAAATGTCTAGATTTCTCTAAAATCTGTGGTAAAAACAGCCATTGTCCCTCCTCTCAGCCAGTTCAGTCTGTGCCAAACGAAGAAGGCAGGTCTTTGTCAAACCAACAACCTTCCTCTGGACATATTTCCTGCATGAATTCAGCCCAAGGGAAAGTCTTCCCTGCAAGGAGAAGTAGGGAGGAGGGGCAGGCTCTGTATGAAAGCAGCGTACCATCACTAAGAGAAGAAATAAACAGTCAGAATTATTTATTACAGCAACTTTGGACAGTCAATTTGAGAATGAAGAGAGAGAACAGATACGTTTAATTAATTTACACAAAGCCAATATAAAGTGTTGAGGACTTTTAATCTGTTATAGGAAGCAACTCTGTGCTTTCCAAACAGGGGTATACAAGAAAGGTACATCTTCCAGCAAGTGCAACAACCACTACAAATACGATTGATACTCGCAGCAGGATACAAGAATAATGGAACTTTTAACAGTCTTAAAGGACCACTATAGGCACCCAGACCACGTCAGCTTAATGAAGTGGTCTGGGTGCCAGGTCCAGCTAAGTTTATCCCTTTTTTCTATAAACATAGCAGTTTCAGAGAAAAACTGCTATGTTTATAATAGGGTTAATCCAGCCTCTAGTGGCTGTCTCATTGACAGCTGCTAGAGGCGCTTGCATGCTTCTCACTGTGATTTCCGCATCCACATTGAAAAGCATTGTACAATGCTTTCCTACTGGAAAATCCTAATGCGAGTGCATGCACATTAGGTCTCCCCTGTGGGCTGACGTGGGCCGGGGAGGAGCCAAGGCAGATCCAAGCCATCCGCGAGGGAGGGGGGAGCTATAGTGCCAGGAAAACAAGTTCTCTTTAATAATGGTAACTGAGGTTGTGTCTCCCTTAGAGTGTATAGTTTTCTACAGTAGCTGTATACCGAGTTGCAGAACAAACTGCATTTTAACCATGAAAGATTTTGTTTTCTATGATCTTTAATGAATCAAGATTGTCCAAGTGACAAGAGTGTCCCTTTAGGGTCAATGAACAGAGAAAAGTCGTTTTCCTGAAAAAAAATGTTTCCCTTGCTCCCTTAATTTTATTTATCCAAGTTACTGTTTCCCTGCCTGTCGGTTTCCCCAAGAGAATAGACAATGCATTGCGTATTTTGATAGTGGCCTAATGAAAGAAATATATGCACTCCTAAGACAGCATCACCATTACACAAAGATGCATGATTGCAGAAGACAGTATAAATACATACGAGTAATCATGCACATTTAAAGTGTCGTTAGCATACCTTTCGAGTAGATGCTAATGGCTATGATTAGTCAACTGTTAAGTCATCTGCTTGTTCGACTGGCTAATAACTTGTTAATATAAATTATGAAATCCAAGTATTCTATATATAATTATGCATTTGTAAGTACAGGTGCATCAGTACCTGTTATATCAGTCATTGATCCAAATTATGATGTTACAGAACTGCAATATCTTAATTAACTACAGGGCAAAACAGTAAACATCTGCTTAGAAGCAATTTTGGCATGCATCTTTTCTCAAAGACCATACTGGCATTTCAAACTGGAATTTTGAGATGCAGACAACATTTACAGGGTTATTAACTAAAGTGAGAATTAAAACTGAATTCAAATTTTAAGGACAAACTAGTTGAACTGGAAGCATAACTGGAGACTTTTTCTGGTTTGACTATTTTGGTATTGTATTTGAAATTCACTTAGAATTCTCACTTTAAAGGGACACTATAGTCACCAGAAGAACTACAGCTTATTGTATTTGTTATGGGGAGTAGAATCATTCCCTTCAGGCTTTTTGCACTGTTTTATTCAGAGAAAAGGCAGTTTTACATTACAGCCTCGGGACACCTCCACTGGGCACTCCTCAGATAGCTGCTTGAGGTGCTTCCTACGGCAGTGCTGCACTGTGTGCATATCTGACATTCAGTGTCTCTACCATCTGCAAGGAGACACTGAACTTTTCTTGATTAAAGGACCACTATTGGCACCCAGACCACTTCAGCTTAATGAAGTGGTCTGGGTGCCAGGTCCATCTAGGATTAACCCTTTCTGCTGTAAACATAGCAGTTTCAGAGAAACTGCTATGTTTACCTATGGGTTAATCCAGCCTCTAGTGGCTGTCTCATTGACAGCCGTTAGAGGCGCTTCTCACTGTGATTTTCACAGTGAGAAGACGCCAGCGTCCAGAGGAAAGCATTGAGAATGCTTTCCTATGGACTGGCTGAATGCGCACGCGGCTCTTGCCGCGCATGCGCATTCAGCTGATGACGGTGAAAAGGAGGAGGAGAGTTCCCCGCGCCGAGGGAGCCCAGGTTCTCAAATTGGAGACTGCTTTGACTTTCTGTCAATTGTGCAATGTTACAACAGAATTACACATTCATTAACACTGTTTGCACAACTGGAAAACTATGCTTATTTATCTAACTGTTGTCTGTGGATCTGACAGTCTAACCAAGACAGTCCTGGTATAGAGATATACAATGTAGTATTTGAAGCTTTAAAGTTACATTAACCAGACTTAGTAGAAAAGTCAAAATTTCACATGGCAGATTTCAGTTCTGCAAAAGTATAAATTAATGATATATTTTAATTAGAATTTTATGGCACATATGTAACAGTTTTTACAGCATGGAGGAAATGGCAGAATATGTTCATTCGCTTTTCATGAGTCACTACTCCTTCTTTATTCACTCAGGTTTCATATTGATTGAATTTTAAAAAATCATATACGAGATCTTTGTCATATAAAACAGATACATAGCATGCCTTCAAATTCCAATGTTAGCGAATATCCAGTTACATACTGGCAATACACTATGTCTAGAAAATAAAGCTGTTTGAAAACTAGGAAAAAACAATGCCTTGCACTTTAAAGATCCATGTCTTATCTTTATGCTGAAATAGATAATTTGCTAGCAAATGTAGAAATATTAAGATGTAATTTGTTGACATGAAGCTTGATCCTTGATAATCGCAGCATCGTCTATCATTTCCTGTATATATTTCCATATTAGAGATAAAACCTCTCACCATAATGTTAACTGATGTACTTCTTCGAAGGGAGTAAGACAACATGGTTGTAATGTCATACATCACAGCATGCACCCATAATGCATTGTGATATGGCTGTGAGCAGACTGCAGACTTCAAACGATATCATAATTCCTACCACTTCAGCTAGCAACTGTTGAAAAAAATAAGATCATCAATGTGCACCTGTGCCGTTATTTCATGTGTGCATTGCCAAATTTAGTTCAGTCACAGTAACTTTAAAAGAGTTCATTATAATAGCTATATAGTCGCCTAAATTACTTTAGCTAAATAAAGCAGTTTTAGTGTGTAGATCATTCCCCAGCAATTTCACTGCTCAATTCACTGTCATTTAGGAGTTAAATCACTTTGTTTCTGTTTATGCAGCCCTAGCCACACCTCCCCTGGCTATGATTGACAGAACCTGCATGAAAAAAAAAAACTGGTTTCACTTTCAGACAGATGTAATTTACCTTAAATAATTGTACCTCAATCTCTAAATTGAACTTTAATCACATACAGGAGGCTCTTGCAGGCTCTTGCAGGGTCTAGCAAGCTATTAACATAGCTTTTAATAGAAAATCTTAATTAAACAGAACTTGCAATAAAGAAAGCCTAAATAGGGCTCTCTTTACAGGAAGTGTTTATGGAAGACTGTGCAAGTCACATGCAGGGAGGTGTGACTAGGGTTCATAAACAAAGGGATTTAACGCCTAAATGGCAGAGGATTGAGCAGTGAGGCTGCAGGGGCATGTTCTATACACCAAAACTGCTTCATTAAGCTAAAGTTGTTCAGGTGACTGTAGTGTCCCACTTACAGGTAAAGTGAATAACATTGATTATATTGTTACAATGACACCTGTCAAGGGGTTGGATATATTAGGAAGCAAGTGAACAGCCAGTTTTTGAATTTCATGTGTTGGAAGCAGGAAAAATAAGCAAGCGAAAAAAGCTGATTGACTTTGACAAGGGCCAAATAGTGAAGGCTAGACAACTCGGTCAAAGCATCTCCAAACGGCAAGTCTTGTGGGATTTTCACCAATGCAGTCGTTAGCACCTACCAAACGTGGTGCAAGGAAGGACAACTGGTGAGCCTGTATCAGGCTCAAGGGTGCCCAAGGCTCATTAATCACACAAAAGAGCTACTGTATCTCATATTGCTGAAAAAACAAACAAAAAAAGTGTAGAATGGGTACATTTAAGCCCTTAAATGAGGACTATAGCAGCACTCAGTGCATGGGTAGCCCTGGTTGAATGCATGTCACCCAGAGTTACATGCATGTCAGGATAACACACCCTGTACAGATGAACAAGATGTCAGTGGACCCACTCCAAACCTGCCAAATTTACCCCTAGACATACTCCATACCTGACATCTGAATCCACCAAGTCCACAGATTGCTGCTGCACATTGTGTCACGAGTCCTGTTAAGTATAAATGTAGCAGGCGCATTGTGGCTGTTAGCAGTTTGTTGAGCAGTTCCACTCATCCTCTGTAAACTATAAATGCTAAAATAAAAAAATAAAAACCAACAACAACAAAAACATGCTAATGCTCAGGAGGAAGTATAAAACTGAGATGTCTTGTAGTTGCAGTGATTTCTGAATATCTCAGCATCTGTAAACTACTCTGGACAGGGGATCAATTGCACTCTGTACAATAACCTTCGTGGTGATGCCTCTGTACAATAACCTTCGTGGTGATGCCTATTTCTTTTGATCCTTGGAGTGACCATTAAAACCACCTTGGAGTAGCCTATGGACACAACACCACGGGGTACTACAAGAAAACGTTAAAAATGCACCGTCATTATGACTAGATTACATGATTTTGTAATCTAGACAGCTGCATAATCTCCTGCATTTAGCAGTAATAATGAGGAAATTGCATATGCATGTGTATGCTAATATATGCTATTAACTCATAACAGCTATTTAGCATATGAAACTCCTAGGACTGACAGATAAGCTTATTGCATCAAACCCATTACCTTTCTTTCCAGTACCTAAGGCATAAACTGTACATTAATGATTTTGATATACCCAAACCGAGGATTTGAAAAACGATTACAAATCGAGAGCACTGACAGCACTGAGTAAATAGTTTCTAGGGTAAATCATTGGAAGGTATAATCTGGCTCACATGCCTAGTTATTTATTCTACACAGAGGAATTGCCTTGGAGGGACACTCTAGGCACCATAAGCTTCAACTCATTTACGAACGGTTTAACATTGAATCAGGGTTCCTGGGCCCCCTTCTACAGAATGGTTAAGGTGGAGTTATATTCCGCCATATCCAATCATACCAGTGATAGTGGGCAGTGATAGGTTGAGAGCATCAGTATTTTGCGTCTCTGTGAGGTTTATACACATAACTTGCCCAGTATGAAATGGGGCAAAACCATTGGGTGGTTTACGATACCATTCAGAATGCAACATCCAGACCTTGTTCATGCTGTTTACCAATGTTCAGAACTTGCAGAGAAAGTTCTGAATGAGCCTGAATGGGGGCTAAATTTCAGTCGGACAGAACGCTGCTGGATGGCTGTTATCCAGACCTTTTTTTTTTTAAATTCATGCCTGGATGTTTCTACGCAGAGACCAGATTTGAAAAAATCCAATCTATTTGTCCACCTAACAGCATACAGACAAACAGTTAAATAAACCTGAGTGGTGCTAGGGTTAACCATGTGGCAGCTGGCCATTGCTGCCCAGTCGCTAGCAAAGCCTGTAAAATAACAGGGAGAGTGGAGACTTAGTTACCCCAATGAGCGCTAAATGGGGGACTTTAAATAAAATAATAGGAGGTGGAAAGATCAGGGGCTTTTAGGTTTTTTTTGGTTTTTTTTAATGGAGAAATCATTCTAGTGCCTTTCACCCTACCGCACTCCCCTCCCAGCCTTTAAGCCACTGAGCAGTTTTGACAGGTAACAACACAATACTGTATGCATATTAAGGATTAAGGCACTGGTATAACGTTTCCATAACCCCCACATGGGAATTTGAGGCTTGCTTCAATATTTTTCATTCCAGTGTAATAAAAGAAGACGCTCTCTTTTATGACCAATTTGATTTCTCTCATCCCAATTTACAGTTAACCTATTAAAGCAATTATTGGCGTGGGGGGTGAGATGTGCATCATGGGTGTGAATGAAATACACATACCCCCTACACTTGTGGGCAGGTACATTGACAGCTTGCTGACACATTACACGCAAGGTTTGGCATCATCTTCCCATAATGCCGTGCTGCATGCACATTATCACCACGTCTGGATACCAGTTAGGTACGTTGTACCCACGGGTGTTACATGGCAGACTCACATATTATGTAATCTTGAATAAAAAAAAAAAAGAAGGTATTGATTCTGCTAAAATCTCACCATTTCCCTGGGGGACTGGATTATGCCACTATAATAAATTATCTGCAACAGTGATCATGGCAAGTATACGCAAGCATCCTCCTGTCCTCTGTCTCATGTCTATTCATCATAGCTGCAATGATTTGCAAAAATTGCCACACAATGTGACATCACAGGGGGAAGTTTCACCTCCCTCTGCCAATACAAGTCCTAAATGCACTTGCTTTAATGTTTGCCTTTAATACGTTTATACATGAAAAGGCATGAATGGAGCTATTTGACAAGCTTCTTTATGCCCCTTCCATCTGTAGCAAACAATGAAAATTCATAGGTGAATATTTGTGTTGTCTTTCTTTGTTTTGTTTTTTTATCGTTTTAATCATTTTTTAAACATATTAACTTAATAATCCTTAATAATCCTTAAATATTTTACACAGCATCATGACTTTATATTACACCAGACATTTGTCAGGTCTGTATTGCAGTAAACCTCTCAGGTCACAGTCAGTTCTACATATCAAGAAATCCTCTCATAAATAAGCAAAATCGTAATGACTGCAGAATGTGATTTTTTTTTTATATGGTAGTGACCCTGTGATAATGTTTCTATTCAACTCAATCTTTCCCCCCTCAGTATACACTGTACAACTAAGACCCCTTTCCTCTTTTTGTTTTAACAATCTTTCACTGTTGCTGCCTTGGTTACGCTGTCCCTTTATTTCTTATCTTTTTCATTTTTCTGTCCATTTTTTGTCAGTTTATTTTTCTGCATTTTTCTTCCTCTGTGTCTCTTCTCTCCCTCATCCTTCCCCCTTTCCCTCCGGTACAGATAGCAGGCTCTGCTGATTGCAATCCAGGAGTTGGCGTCTGCATTTTCTGGCAGGCGGTTTTAGTTGCCATGGTTTCTGTTGGTTTGTGTTGTAGTAGGCAGCGGCCCGAGTGGCCCATTACAGATAGAGGCTGGTAAGAGGGGCCAGAGGTCAACCAATCTCAGCGTTTTTCACACACAATGTCTGCATGGCATAAGATCTACAAATTGAGCAAATGTCAATTGAGGAAATTAAAGTTTTATTAGCTGAGCTGGGGGTATAACAACCAGGGACCTCACTACCATAAGGTGAATAAGGCATTGGCTTGTGGGCTGCCCTGCTGCTGTCTCGTCCTGGAACGCTGGGTGAGCGACTCCTTAGCCACCCCCCAGCGCAGCCACTCTCCTGCTGGGCTTTCTCTGTTGCTGCTTGCCTGGTATTCCAGCTGCCCCCTGCCTGTGAATGGAACAGGAAGCAGCCTGTGCTCACAGTGCACTGCTCTCCTGCTCCCCCAGCAGAAATAAGACCAACTTCCTGCAGCCTGCACCTCTTCTCCTCTTCACAGCACCCACGTAGGCTATGGGGGATTGTTTATTGTATGAATGGTTGTAAATGGGGGGGTGTCTGTGTTAAATTGCTGTATTTCTGTGTATATAATAAAGTGTGGCTTCATGTACAGTTGTGTGAGTTTGTGTTTGAGTGACACTGTGTTAGTAAGTGTGCAAGTGACAGTGTTTGTGTGTTAGTGAGAGTGTGCGAGTGACAGTGTGTGTCTTAGTTAGAGTGTACAAATGACAGTGTGTGTTAGTGAGTATGTGCAAGTGACAGTGTGTGTTAGTGAGAGTGTGTAAGTGACACTGTGTTAGTGAGGGTGTGCAGGTGACAGTGTGTGTGTGTTAGTGAGAGTGTGCGAGTGACAGTGTGTGTCTTAGTTAGAGTGTACAAATGACAGTGTGTGTTAGTGAGTGTGTGCAAGTGACAGTGTGTGTTAGTGAGAGTGTGTAAGTGACACTGTGTTAGTGAGAGTGTGCAGGTGACAGTGTGTGTGTGTGTGTGTGTGTGTGTGTGTGTTAGTGAGAGTGTGCAAGTGACCCTGTGTTAGTGAGAGTGTGTGACACTGTCTGTGTTAGAGTGTGTAAGTTACACTGTGTGTGTTAGTGAGAGTGTGTAAATTACACTGTGAGAGTGTGTAAGTGATACAGTGTGTTAGTGAGAGTGTGCAAGTGACACTGTGTGTATGTTAGTGAGAGTGTATAAGTGACACTGTGTGTGTGTTAGTGAGAGTGACACTGTGTGTGTATGTCAGTGATAGTGTGTGTTAGTGAGAGTGTATAAGTGACACTGTGTGTGTGTTAGTGAAAGTGACACTGTGTGTGTATGTCAGTGATAGTGTGTGTGTGTTAGTGAGACTGTGTGTATGTTAGTGAGAGTGTGTACGTGACACTGTGTATGTCAGTGAGTGTGTGTGTGTTAGTGAGAATGTGTCTCTTTTTTCTCTAAATGTCTCCCAGTCTCTGTTTCCTAAATATCTCAACAGTTTCTCTATCCTTTCCCTAAATGTCTCCCCAGGCTGTTTCGGTTCTTTCTCACTGTGCATCTGCTTTCACTTAAAGGAACACTATGGCACCCAGACCACTTCAGCTTGTTGTAGTGATCTGGATGCACTGTCCCAGGGCCCTTAACCCTGCAAAAGTAATTAGTGGAGTTTTTAACAACTGCAATGATTACCGTTCAGGGTTAACGCCACCTCTAGTGGCTATTCATGGGGAATCCAGCATCACGCAAAACCCCATAGGAAAGCATTGTATAATACTTTCCTATAGGGAAATCTTAATGCGGCCATTGAGGAGTGAAGGTGGAACCGAGCCAGCACCGCTGGACCCGGGTAAGTGACGGAAGGTTTTTTTTACCCCTTTTATACCACGAGGTAGGGGCGTTTGACAGAGGGGGAAGCTATAATGCCAGGAAAACAAGTTTTTTTTCCTGGCACTATAGTTTCCCTTTAATGTCTACTCAGTGTGTCTCTTTCAATAAGTGTCTCTTCACTGCAATTCAGAATTTAGTGAATGTAGTTGCATTCATGAGGGGGCGGCAAAATGGATTGTTGCCTAGGGCGGCAAGAATCCTTGCACCGGCCCTGATAACTCATTAAAGAGTCTCTGGGTCTTGCCAGCACTTTTCTTATGATAACAATATAAGACACTGAATTGACTCCGTGGTCAATTCTCCATGTGCTTCCAACGTAATGTGGTGGAAGCACGAGATATGAGCTGAATGAGTAGGCCTGCATCTGGTCTGTTTAAAGTTTATACATAGCTTTTACATTTTGTATGAAATTCTTTGATTGGTTTGTTCTGGTGGGATTATACTTTGGTGTCTCAACAACAGGCAAATGTAACAGGGAGCTCTCAGAAGTTTTATCTGTGCTCACCATTATTATGTGTCTTAAAAGCTCTATTCATTGAGATCTTTTTTCTAATTTTCTGTAGTTCAGTGCTGAGAGACTGCACCTGAAAGCTGAATCAACTGTTCTCTTTCATAAATGCACCAACAACTATTTTCTGAAAATTAGCTTACATACAGATTATGCATTTTCTACTGATTTTTTAATGCAGTTTATTGTACACTGAGATTGTATTATATACAATACACTTTAGCATTGTACACTGTTGGCTCATCTTCCAGTAAAGACGATAATGCAGACCATGTTTCGTGATCCCTCCAGCCTGGAGATTGGTACATGCGCAAAGCATTACATGAAATATGTGGTTTACAACTTGCGGGCGGTGGAAAACGGGGGATTACACAAAAACCTGCTATTGCCTACTGCACTATCCACTTGGATAATTTAGTACGTACAACCAAAATAAAATTATATTATATGTCGCACTTACTCGCCTTGGCATATGGAAATCCCAGGGGATACTAAATGCTGTCTCTTCCGCGGGAGTATATTGAGACTGCTTGCTGAGTCTGAGCAAAGGGAGCCATGGGAGCTATCTCTGCATTGGAAGCACGCAGAGATAGTCCACACTCAACAAGACACCAGTTAAAGTACTGAAAACATCCCATCTCTTCTCTCTAGCCCAGTCCTCAGCACTTACATAAATATACATGAATAATATTTTATGTAGGGAATTTGCCAAGCAATTGACTATGGACAAATAGGGGAAAAGAAATACAAGGGAGGGAGAGAAATAAGGAATGGAAGAAAACAAAGGAAGACAGCCAAACAGTAGAAAGGAGATGGTTGAGGGAAGGGGTAGGCAATCTTGCACACTCCAGATGTTGTGGATAACATCTCCCCTGATGCTTTGCCAGCATTATGAGAGATGTCCGGAGGGAATAAGAACAGATTCTGAGAGAGGAAGAGAAGAGGAATCAATAGGAGAAAAGTAAGTTTGGCATGACAGTGCTGCTTTAAACTTGGCTTTGTTTTACAGTACGGGCTCAGCTAAACTTAATGAAAGTGCACCAACGTCCCCAAACTGAACATGGGAAAAGCTCCTGAACTCAATCTGCATGACATGAGTGCAGTCAAATTGTACTCAACATTTTCATTTTTTCTTGCGGATTCTGTGGTATAGACCAAAAAAATTAAATTGTTGAGACATATTGTTTTGTGTGTGTGTGTGTGTAATATGCATTCAACAAAACAAAAAATAAATAAAAAAAAACAGACACACTGCTAGAAAGACACCTCCATGGATAATTAACATAATATCGCAATATGTTTTTTTGTGACAATAAATGTTTTAATTATAAATTTCAATTAAAACAAAAAAGTACACAAAAAATATCTAAGCAGATTATATGTTATTACTTTTTGCTAAAAAGGGAATTATTTGATGACAGATAAAGCGCCTAACATGAAGGAATTTGTCCTAAAGAACACAACCCTTAGTTAAAGGAACACTATAGGGTCAGCAACACAAACATGTATTCCTGACCCTATAGTGCAAAACCCACCATTTAGGTGGCTTGCCCCCTCCTTACCCCCCTTAAAAGTTAATAAAATTCACATTATTTCCAGCGCCGTGCAGGTCCGCCTTCAGCAGCTTACCTTATTCCAGCGCCGGGCTCCCTTGGCGCTGGTGCCCTTTCCTCCCCCGCCGACGTCAGCAGAGCCGAATGCGCATGTGTGGCAAGTGCCGCGCGCGCATTCAAAGTGTCCATAGGAAAGCATTTTTCAATTAAATGCCTCCAGCATCGCAGATGCGCCTCTAGTGGCTGTCGGGAAGATAGCCACTAGAGGCTGGCTTAACCCTGCAATACAAATATGTATTCCTAACACTATAGAGCCCTAGTAATTTCTTTGCTTACCTTAATCCAGCGCCGGGCTCCCTGGTGCTGGTGACCTCTCCTCCATCGATGTCAGCTCTCGAGTGGAGCTGAATGCGCATGCGAGCCAGAGTCGCACGCGCATTCAAACCCGCCCATAGGAAAGCATTACTCATTGCTTTCCTATGGGAATCTTTTTTTGCAGCTGCAGATCCGTGAGGACGTCCAGCGTCAAATAAGTGCAATTTACTCGGTGTAAATCGCGGAAGCGCCTCTAGTTGCTGTCAAGGAGACAGCCACTAGAGGCTGGATTAACCCTGCAGTGTAAACATAGCAGTTTCTCTGAAACTGCTATATTTTCAGCTGCAGGGTTAAAACTAGGGGGACCTGGCACCGAGACCACTTCATTGAGCTGAAGTGGTCTGGGTGCCTATAGTGGTCCTTTAAGCAACTCAAACTTAATAAAATGATTTTGGAGCATAGATACTGTCCCTGCTCTGTCACAGTTGAAAACTTTGCCAGGTCTGAGCAACAGACTGAGCGCTGTTTACATTTTGAAATACCCTTGTCTTTTGTGGCTGTGAATCAGATAGCATATTTGAGACTTCAAAATAAAATAGATTTGATAACTGAATCTATTTCATATCCGGCATCACATTCCAAAGTACGCTGATATTGGATATTGGTTGTGCATTTCCATGCTTCTCTTAGAGAAACAATGGAGTGGCAGATCACAGCAATTGCTGTGCTTGCACAGTTGTCCCCAATGCTTCTCTACAACAAGCAAATGATTGGACAAAAGTCAGCAAACTTGATGACTTCATAGTAGGAGGATTTGGGTGCAGTGTGGAATCTATCTCAACACTGGATTACAATTTAAGTTTAATTGTGATAACAAAACAACAAGGCCCCTAAATCTAAATGGATAAGGAAACATGTGAGACTATTTTTTTTTTTTTTTTAATTAGATTGTTCAAGTGTGAGGTAAATGTAATGATTTTTCATTGGATACAATATTACATCCATGAGGTCTTTAATAGGTCTGTTCACATAACCTCTTCCTTGCATCCAGATAATTTACCAAATGATATTGATTGAAAAAAAAATCTCACAAAACATCAAAATTTTAGATGATGGTGGATAAGTATGACATTGCTCAACCTTTATCACACAGAAGGGTATTTAGTATACCCTTTCTTTATGAATAAATATATAAAATAAATGTTAAATTTTTGGCACAACATGTATGCACCTCCAACAGTATATTTCAAAGCAGTTTATACAATAATCACAATTAATATCACCCCTTTTCACTTATTAAATATTGTGTTTATTCACAAAGCTAAGAATTGTGGAGAAATGACAAGGTAACTGCAATCTCTAGGCCCACGTAACCAAGCTGAACACCATTTGAGTTAAAGGAACACTATAGTCACCTAAATTACTTTAGCTAAATAAAGCAGTTTTAGTGTATAGATCATTCCCCTGCAATTTCACTGCTCAATTCACTGTCATTTAGGAGTTAAATCACTTTGTTTCTGTTTATGCAGCCCTAGCCACACCTCCCCTGGCTATGATTGACAGAGCCTGCATGAAAAAAAAACTGGTTTCACTTTCAGACAGATGTAATTTACCTTAAATAATTGTATCTCAAACTCTAAATTGAACTTTAATCACATAAAGGAGGGTGTTGAAGGGTCTAGCAAGCTATTAACCCCTTAATGACACAACTTCTGGAATATATCCATCGTCTGTCCTTAAGGGGTTAACATAGCAGGGGATAAAACAAATCTTAATTAAACGGAACTTGCAATAAAGAAAGCCTAAATAGGGATCTCTTTACAGGAAGTGTTTATGGAAGGCTAAGCAAGTCACATGCAGGGAGGTGTGACTAGGGTTCATAAACAAAGGGATTTAACTCCTAAATGGCAGAGGATTGAGCATTGAGGCTGCAGGGGCATGTTCTATACACCAAAACTGCTTAATTAAGCTAAAGTTGTTCAGGTGACTATAGTGTCCCTTTAAAGAGCTTCTGGGACATAGCTGTTTTAGTCTGAAGTTTGCAATACTCTACTCTAATTAATACAATTTCCAGCTTAGTGAATAAACCCTACATATGATGGCAATTAACTGTTTTGACAACGTGATACACAATTATAAAAATAACCACAGTTTGCTTGTCCTACACTGCTATTCGTGAAAGTATTAATCATTGAGGAATTGAAAGCGAATACCACATTTTAGGCCACACGTTTTAGTTCTGCTACATCTGAAATTCAATTTGAATGTAATATTTAGTGTATAACCCATACAAAATAAATTTTACAAAAAAACATAATAGTAAAAAATAAATAAAACAATTAATAATAATATGAAGGGACCCTATCCAACTTTCAGCTCACTTGATTTGATCATCCTGTGCTTCCCAAACCAGTCCTCATGGCCCACCAATAATCCAGGATTTATGTATTTCCCAGTATTCCAAAGGAGATACTGACAAAACCTGTTCTGTTTGCTGGGTCATGAGGACTGGTTTGGGAACCACTGCTTTACAAATTTGGATACAGTATGTTCCATGTGTGCTTTATAACCTTCCTGGATGACACTGGATAAGGAACCATGTATTTTGACCTCACTGAAGACTCATCAATAAAAATCACATTTCAATAGCAACCCTTAATCACATTTTCCCCAAAAAGCAGAGAGGTGCCAGCCAGCCTCTGACCTGCTTTCACAGCAGTTTGGGCATTGGGGTGGGCATCCTTTTTTTTTTACCTTGCAGTCTCCCACGCAGGATCTCACAGAGTACTCTCCAGCTTGCAGGTATTTCTCCAACACAAAGTCAAACTCCTCGTATTTTTCCTGAGCATGTTGATCCAGTCTCTGGTAAGCTTGGACACAGCTGCTGCACACCTCACCCTCCAGGAGGGCATTGGAGGCTGCAGCTGCCCCAGGGAAGTCCTCCATCAGTTTCTCCAGACTGCAGTTCAGGCTGTCAGGGTTAGGCATGCCCAGCAGCAGGTCCAGCAGGGTGTATGTATTACAAAAGGACAGGGTGAGGTTGCGAAAATAAGCCTTCAAAAAGTTCCTCTTGGAGGAAAAAGAGAAAGGGTGGCTGGACCAGGGATAGGAAGATGGGGAGGAGGAGGTTTGGGGAGAGGGTGGAAAAAGAGACCCCCCGTGTCTTTGCATGTAATGCAGTTTGGTGCAGGCAGAGTCCAGGTGAGAGGTCCTGGCCCCAGTGCAATGAGGACTGTGAGCAGCAGATTTGGTCAGATTGCTTAGCAAGTTGTCCCAGCACCCCCTGCCCTCCCCCCCCGGGAAGCTCTGGAGGGGTACCAGGCTGGAGTAGTTGGCCTGCTCCCCCCCTCTAGGGACCGGCTGAAGGCTGAAAGAGAAGCTGCTCCTCGCCTTGGCCCCGGCGGAGACCAGCCAGAGGTGATCAGACAGCAGGACGGTGAAGAACAAAAGGGAGGCTAGGGACATTCGCCATCTCTGAGCCCTCTCGGAGTCGGCGCACGGTTTGTCGCTGTGTCGGGGTTCCCAGCAGATCTTTAAGACGGCCTCATCTTCCCTTGGATACATCCAAGCCCCACTGATCATATTTCAGGGGGTGGGAGAATGCGGGGTGCTCTCAGTCTCTCCCCACCCCCACCACCCCCTTCCTATGGTTGTTGTGGTGGGCTTCCTACACCACCAGCACAATGTCACCTGCCTCCAGTGAGGGGGCCTGCGGAGAGGGGCATGATCGGGGGGGCTGGGGAGTGAGGGGGATGGGTGGGCAAGAAGATAGGAGGCAGCGGGGAGGGGGGTGGAAAGGTGGTTTTGGTGGATGGCTGGGTAGGTAGATAAAAGGAAGGAATGGGTATATGGAGGGATAAAGGGTGGTAGATGGAGAGAGGTGGGGAGGGAAGGAAGGATGGGAGCTCCCCCTCCCCTATCCGCCCCTGTCCGGGTCACTCAGTAACTGGCCATAGCAGGGAACATGGGCAAAAACCAACCAGGGGGAAAAAAGAACAACCCCCCTCCCTCTATGAAGATTTACCCCAAAGTACATCAAGGAGAAGTCCGCAGGGGGGGCAAGGGACAACCCATGCAGTTCCCCCCACCCTCCCCCTATGAACCCAAAGCAGATCCAGGTAAGAGCATCCCCCTAAAACAGCAGCCCCCTCTGGGTGTCAGCCTCTGCCGGCCATCCCTCCTGCAGATCCTGGGCTGCTCGTGGTCCTCTCTCGGTGTCTCTGTCTCTGTGTGATAGGTCCTCTCTGTGATCTCCTTATTGTTTTCTCTTCCTCTTCTGGTGGGCACTGTTCTTCTCTTCCCTGGGCATCCTGCTGCTGGGGCTGAATATCCCCATACCTCCTCTTCCTCCCAGTGCTCCCAGGCCCAGCTCTCCCCCGATGGGATTCCTTTTTTCTTTAATTATTATTATAATATTTCTATTTAATCTGTCGCCATCTTCAGCAGTGGAGAGAACACCTTGAGAAATTGATCATGAAGACGCGGGCACGTGCGTGCGCGACCCCAGAACGCGTGAGCGCGCATTGCCTCCCCTGCCTTATGCAACTGTGTTGCTTTTATTTTTTTATTATTATTATTATAAACGCCAGCCCAGTCCTCCTTCCCTCCCATTCTCCACCCCGTTCTGCGCCCCCCCCCCCCTCTCTCTTCATTCACTCTGAACAGCTTTTCATTCATCTTCCTTCCATTCATTTTCCTGTGTAGCAGCCATGCCCCCCTTCCTTCCCCCCATCTCCCCATCACATACCACTAAATAATGAGTCAGGTCCTGACTAGCCACCTCTTATCAGACCCTCTAGATGGACTGTACTGGTTATTTGCCTGATCTGTAATGGAAAGTAAATCACGTTTTGTGGTGTTTAGTGTAGTAGGTGATACTGGTCTACAGTAGTCAGAGATTTAAAGGGAAAGCATGGCAATATGCTATGAGATCATCACTCTCACTAGAGAGTATTAATGTATGGTATCTGGTGGAGCTGCATGATGCCTCTTTTGATTTTCCTGAGAAAAAGAAGCCTTTTTTTATATTTCTGGTTGAGATTTGCTTTCAAACTCCAAATTCTATCATGAGAATGACGATAATTTTGATCAAGATGACAATGATGGTAATTTTCATAGTACTCATGATTTCACAATACCCCTTTTAACAGCAATACACTGATAAAATGATATCATATATATAATAAAATATTAAATTGGTATAGAATGAACTCAAGGCATCTTTCTGAGACTATTTAGTGGCAAATCCATTCCCCTTTTACTCTACATGATAATGACTACAGTTTGTGAGTGTGCAGTTTAATGTGTAATGGTGTTAAAATCTTTACTCTGTGTTTTTCTGTCAGCCTGCTTTGGATTAAGACATATATACCACTGAGAGAAGTAATGCTGTGATATTTAGTCAAACACAAGGGGTACATAGTTGTAACGGACCGTTAAAAGGACACTATAGTCACCTGAACAACTACAGCTTAATGTAGTTGTTCAGGTGAGATCTATAGCTCCCTGCAGGCAATCTAATGTAAACACTGTATTTTCAGAGAAAATACAGTGTTTACATTGATTGATAGGAATACCTCCAGTGGCCGTCACTCAGACGGACACCAGAGGGACTTCCTATCATGCGGGGCCCTAAAAAGGCCCTGTATACGTCAGACGTATTAAAATACGTCTGACGTGTGCAGGAGAGAGAAGGCACTGTGTGCGCGCCTTCTCTCTCCAGCCTGTCAGCAGAGGAGGGGAGCGGGCAAAGACCACGAGCTGAGCTGTCAGTCAGCTCAGCTCGCGGCCGCGCACACCGTGCGCATGCGCGGTAGTGCACTCAGGACTTCAGAGGGCGGCATGAATGCCGCCCTCTGAAGTATGTGCGCGTGTGCGGCAAAGCCGCGCATGCGCACAAGGGAGCAATGACGCTTCCAAATGGAAGCGTCTGATTGCTCCCTGCTCGCGCCCGCCTATTTCGTCATTTTGACGAAATAGGGGGCGCGGCTTCACGAGGCTCCCGGCGCTGGAACCAGGTGAGCATAAAAGGGGTTAAAAACCGTTTAGGCGATATTCCCCTTTCAGATACACAGGCAGCTACTGCAAGCACCAATCTCCCGAATAGGAAACACACAAATTCCCCGAACTGGAACCATACGAATGCTGTAAACAGGAAAAACCATACGAAAAGTTTACACTCCTGGCAGTCGCACTGTAACAGCATACAATCCAATTCCTCCCAAAGAACAAGATGACACTTCGTTTGAGGATCAAGCAGAACTGATTTACTGGGGCTACCTGCCTGGCTTTTATGCAGGTCTTCCACCTGGTGGACACTCCCCTAGGGGACCAGATGGGAGACTGGGACACAAAGTATACACTGACCAATCACGGACATACACCTTTAAACACTCCCACAATTTCATCACAACCCCTCCTCTCTATCCTGGAGATAATTGGGAAGTAATCCAATTATCTCCCAGGACAGAGGCAAAACTCCATTACACACATGGTAGCAAAAAGACAATAAAATACACAATGTTACAAATATTACATAAAACATATACATTCAACATATCCCCAGATAGCTTAGATCTGAGCGCACATTATTAACTAATGGCGCTCAGATCCTATACATACAGTTCAATCGCCCATAGTCTTAACTATGGCTTAACCGCAGCTTCTGGGAGGTACCTTCTGGGAGGTAAATCCCTTGCACACTCCTTGCCCAGGTGGTCCCTTCATTTGTGCTTTGGTTTGGTGGATTCACTCTATCGAACGCCCAGGCAGAAAGGCACGAACAAGCCTTGCTGCAGGGAAAATAAAAGGTTTTTAATGTTGGGCCATAGTCCAAAGGCAGAAGGCGAGCAACCAGGCTTCTCCAGTGCTTCGTGGCTAAGTTGGTTCCGCCACAACAGTCTTATGGAGTTTTAGGTAACTGGGTTGATCATGAAAATGTGACACTCTCAAATGTGAGATTGACAAACCTCTTGAAGTTATGTATAATGCCAATTCTATTACCAAAAAACAAGTAAAAAAGATGGTGCTAGAATCCATATAATTCAAAAAAATGTGTGCTACTAAGAGCTGCGCCTTACAAGTGTAATAGTTTAAAAAACACCATAACATAAAATTAACCAAAAAAGGTGTGCTATATCTTTAAACCTTAAATAGTAAACTTATTCTCTCTGATAAATTGTGTTGTAATAAATATGTGCCACTCGTGCTGTGCAATGTAATCCTTATACAATAAAATGTATACAAAAGTGCAAGTTTTCTAAAGTGGAATTTTAGTGTAAATTGGATCACATTTTACAATTTGACTATTTTTATTTTCAAGAAAAATTGGGGGTACAGAAACGAAAAGGGGAACAGGCATTAGAGATATAATACAGTTGGTATACATAAGTATACACTCACATAACAGTATGTGCAGTAGAGTATTAACAGAGTAATAGTGGAACAACTGGGATACAAGTGTACAACATAAGACCTACCACTCTCAGGCTTCACTCAACTCAGTGAAAGACTGCATTTTCCATCCTGCAGTGAAACACCTACCACTCTCAGGCCTCACTCAACTCAGTGAAAGACTGCATTTTCCATCCTGCAGTGAAACACCTACCACTCCCAGGCCTCACTCAACTAAGTGAAAGACTGCATTTTCCATCCTGCAGTGAAACACCTACCACTCTCAGGCCTCACTCAACTCAGTGAAAGACTGCATTTTTTCTTCCCACTTCCCACCCACCCTCCCCTCATCCCGCCCAACCAGGCTCCCCCTAAATATATAGCATGCTTCTCCAGCTGTTTGAGATTCTCACCCAATTACCTCTTCATTCCACTAACATCTTACCAATAGCTGCTCCTCTGTTAACTCGTTCAGCCATCACCTCCAAACTTCCCCTGCTACCTCTTGTCTCAAATCCCCATGGTATCCTTTAGATTGTAAGCTCACGGGCCATCTAGCCAAGCACTTTGTATAAAAGAGCTCCAAAGGCTAGATATCAGCTTACAGGCAGGGCTCTCTTACCTCTTGTATTTGTCTGTGTATATTGTACATTTCTCCACTAATTGTACAGCGCTGCGGAATCTGCTGGCACTTTATAAATCGCAATAATAATAATAATAATAATAAGTGCTTGTACTAGTGGAGTGGGGAGGAGGGAAGCTCCAGCATGATTTTAAATACCGTATATACTCGAGTATAAGCCGAGTTTTTCAGCCCATTTTTTGGGCTGAAAAACCCCAACTCGGCTTATACTCGAGTCAGAGTCTGTATTATGGCAATTTGCATTGCCATAATACAGACTGGGGGGAGAGGGGGGCTGTCAGAGCTGTACTTACCTTTCCTGCAGCTCCTGTCAGCTCTCTCCTCCTCCGCGCCGTCCGTTCAGCACCTCGGTCAGCTCCCAGTGTAAGTCTCGCGAGAGCCGCAGATTTACACTGGGAGCTGACAGAAGAGCAGAACGGACGGCGCAGAGGAGGAGAGAGCTGACAGGAGCTGCAGGAAAGGTAAGTACAGCTCTGACAGCCCCCCTCTCCCCCCACTGAACTGCCACTGGACCACCAGGAAAGGAGAGCCCCCCTCCCTGCCATATATCAAGCAGGGAGGGGGGACGAAAAAAAAATATATAAATAAAATAAGAAATAAAATAATAAAAAAAAATTAATAATAAAAAAAAAAGGGGTATAAGGACCACTATGGGAGGGGGGGGGGGGGTATAAGGACCACTATGGGAGGGAGGGGGTGGGTTAAGGACCACTATGGGAGGGAGGGGGGTATAAGGACCGCTATGGGAGGGAGGGGGGGTATAAGGACCACTATGGGAGGGAGGGGGGGGGGGGTAAGGACCACTATGGGAGGGAGGGGGGGATAAGGACCACTATGGGAGGGAGGGGGGGTATAAGGACCACTATGGGAGGGAGGGGGGTATAAGGACCACTATGGGAGGGAGGGGGGATAAGGACCACTACGGGAGGGAGGGGGGTATAAGGACCACTATGGGAGGGAGGGGGGATAAGGACCACTATGGAAGGGAGGGGGGGATAAGGACCACTATTGGAGGGAGGGGGGTATAAGGACCACTATGGGAGGGAGGGGGGGTATAAGGACCACTATGGGAGGGGGTGGGATAAGGACCACTATGGGAGGGAGGGGGGGTATAAGGACCATTATGGGAGGGAGGGGGGGTATATGGACCACTATGGGAGGGATGGGGGGGGATAAGGAACACTATGGGAGGGAGAAGGGGATAAGGACCACTATGAGAGGGAGGGGGTGGGATAAGGACCACTATGGGAGGGGAGGGGGAAGTAAGGACCACTAGGGGAGGGGAGGGTAAGGACCACTAGGGGAGGGGTGAGTCAGGACCACTGGGGGGGGGGAGTGAAGGAACACGGGGGTGGGGAGGTAAGGACCACTGAGGGAGGAGGAGGGGAAGTCAGGACATATGGGGGGGGGAGGGGGCGGCAAAAAATTTTTTGCCTACGGCGGCAAATATCCTTGCACCGGCCCTGCACACACTGCATTCACACACTGCATTCATGCACACACACACTGCATTCATGCACACACACACTGCATTCATGCACACACACACTGCACTCATACACACACGCTGCACTCATACACACACACATACGCACACACTGCATTCATTATACACACACTGTAAATAAATATTCAATTAATATATTTTTTTTAGGATCTAATTTTATTTAGAAATTTACCAGTAGCTGCTGCATTTCCCACCCTAGTCTTATACTCGAGTCAATAAGTTTTCCCAGTTTTTTGGGATAAAATTAGGGGCCTCGGCTTATATTCGGGTCGGCTTATACTCGAGTATATACGGTACCTGTTCTGGTAATTGGATCACATTGTATTTAAATATATAGGGCATCCAGTGGTAACACAATCCAAGTTGGTGTGCACATAAAAAACAAAAGATAAAACACATGTAGAATAGTATTGTTAAATACAATAATTTATAAGTGCAGATGTAATGCAACTCATAACCCAGGAGCAGGTAAGTATGCTCAGACAACAAGCGCTTTTTTGCACCTCCATATACTGCAAGGATGACAGGTGGACTGGACCCAATATCGAATAGACAGAGCAGCAAAGTAACCTTGAATCTTTATTCTATAAAAGCACAGGAACAAATAAAATCACTGCTGCTATGCAGTTAAAAGCCTCTTCTAGAGTCTCCTCTAGCTGTTTGACCCCACAACTTTCTGCCTTGGATGCCGGCGTCCACAGGGCTAGATGATGACTTCTAGGACGGGCAGGGCAATGACGAGTTTTGTCAATACTGATCGGCTTCATTAGATGTGATGAAGCCGATCGGTATCAGTGAAATCAGTGACTAATGTGATGATATCAGCGACTAATGTGATGATGTCACACTCGATGACAAGTTTTACCAATATCGATCGGCTTCATTGCATCATCGACTGTGACGTCATTACATTAGTGAAGTCGGACATAATTGTCCCCTCCCGGTAGTGTTCTCAGAACTTGGACAGTATCATCTAGCCCTGTGGACCTCGGCAACCAAGGCAAAACGTTTTTAGGTCATACATCTGTGATTATATTTGTTCCTGTGCTTTTATAGAATAAAGTGTTTTGAAGATTCAAGGTTACTTTGGCTGCTCTGTCTGTTCGATATTGGATCATCCTTGGAGTATATTGGAAGCGCTTGTTGTCTGAGCATACTTACCTGCTCCTAGTTTATGAGTTGCATTACATCTGCACTTGTAAATTATTGCATTCAAATGGACACTATAGTCACCAGAACAACTACAGCTTATCATATTTTTTAGTATAATCATTCCCTTTAGGCTAAGAGAAAATGCAGTGTTTACATTACAGTCTAGGGATAACGACACTAGCCACTCCTCTTCTGCATGGAGACACTAAACTTTCCTTTATAGAGATGCATTGATTCAATGAGGAGATGCTAATTGGCCAGGGATGTGTTTGGCTTGTGCTGGCAGTCTCAACCAATCCTATGGGAAAGTATTTTGATTGGCTCAGAACACAATTTCTGATGATGTCTGCCAAGTAGGCAGATCAGGGGCAGAGCCAGCAGCATCAGACTGCAATAAAGGTAAGATTTTGCTATATTTAGGGGGGCTTGATGGTGGTTTTAACACTATAGGTTCTGGAATACATGTTTGTGTTCCTGACCCTATAGTGTTCCTTTAACAATACTACTCTATATGTGTTTTATCTTTTGTTTTGTTTTTTTATGTGCACACCAGTTTTGATTGTGTTACCACTGAATGCCCTATATATGTGAATGATCCACTTTACACTAAAATTGCTCTTTAGAAAGTTTGCATTTTTGTACATATTGTATTGTATAATAATTATCACATTGCACAGCATGAATGGCATTTTATATTTACAGGGAGTGCAGAATTATTAGGCAAATGAGTATTTTGACCACATCATCCTCTTTATGCATGTTGTCTTACTCCAAGCTGTATAGGCTCGAAAGCCTACTACCAATTAAGCATATTAGGTGATGTGCATCTCTGTAATGAGAAGGGGTGTGGTCTAATGACATCAACACCCTATATCGGGTGTGCATAATTATTAGGCAACTTCCTTTCCTTTGGCAAAATGGGTCAAAAGAAGGACTTGACAGGCTCAGAAAAGTCAAAAATAGTGAGATATCTTGCAGAGGGATGCAGCACTCTTAAAATTGCAAAGCTTCTCAAGCGTGATCATCGAACAATCAAGCGTTTCATTCAAAATAGTCAACAGGGTCGCAAGAAGCGTGTGGAAAAACCAAGGCGCAAAATAACTGCCCATGAACTGAGAAAAGTCAAGCGTGCAGCTGCCAAGATGCCACTTGCCACCAGTTTGGCCATATTTCAGAGCTGCAACATCACTGGAGTGCCCAAAAGCACAAGGTGTGCAATAGTCAGAGACATGGCCAAGGTAAGAAAGGCTGAAAGAAGACCACCACTGAACAAGACACACAAGCTGAAACGTCAAGACTGGGCCAAGAAATATCTCAAGACTGATTTTTCTAAGGTTTTATGGACTGATGAAATGAGAGTGAGTCTTGATGGGCCAGATGGATGGGCCCGTGGCTGTATTGGTAAAGGGCAGAGAGCTCCAGTCCGACTCAGACGCCAGCAAGGTGGAGGTGGAGTACTGGTTTGGGCTGGTATCATCAAAGATGAGCTTGTGGGGCCTTTTCGGGTTGAGGATGGAGTCAAGCTCAACTCCCAGCCCTACTGCCAGTTTCTGGAAGACACCTTCTTCAAGCAGTGGTACAGGAAGAAGTCTGCATCCTTCAAGAAAAACATGATTTTCATGCAGGACAATGCTCCATCACACGCGTCCAAGTACTCCACAGCGTGGCTGGCAAGAAAGGGTATAAAAGAAGAAAATCTAATGACATGGCCTCCTTGTTCACCTGATCTGAACCCCATTGAGAACCTGTGGTCCATCATCAAATGTGAGATTTACAAGGAGGGAAAACAGTACACCTCTCTGAACAGTGTCTGGGAGGCTGTGGTTGCTGCTGCACGCAATGTTGATGGTGAACAGATCAAAACACTGACAGAATCCATGGATGGCAGGCTTTTGAGTGTCCTTGCAAAGAAAGGTGGCTATATTGGTCACTGATTTGTTTTTGTTTTGTTTTTGAATGTCAGAAATGTATATTTGTGAATGTTGAGATGTTATATTGGTTTCACTGGTAAAAATAAATAATTGAAATGGGTATATATTTGTTTTTTGTTAAGTTGCCTAATAATTATGCACAGTAATAGTCACCTGCACACACAGATATCCCCCTAAAATAGCTAAAACTAAAAACAAACTAAAAACTACTTCCAAAACTTTGATATTAATGAGTTTTTTGGGTTCATTGAGAACATGGTTGTTGTTCAATAATAAAATTAATCCTCAAAAATACAACTTGCCTAATAATTCTGCACTCCCTGTATTACAACTCAATTTATCAGAGAGAATAATTTAACAATTTAAAGTTTAAATATATAGAGCACCTTTTTTGGTTGATTTTATAAATAATCCGAAGGAAACATATAATCTATATTTTGTATATCCATAACATTTCAAACACAGGTTTACTCACTAAACCTTCACGTGTAGTGAATTCAAATTTGGATTACAAACTTTGGGCAAAAAGTACGGATTTGGAAAAAAGAAAGTCAATTCAGCATCATTATTTTTGACCAACATTTTGTAATTCAGTTTTCAATTTACTGCACTACAGTTTGCTGTCTATAGGTAAAATAACCAATAACTTATTTTTTCATCAGAGGCTTTTTTCTATTAAATATTTAGCAAACTATAACGTAATCCAGTTCAGATAAAGCCAGGGCATACACTGTAAATGAGGAGGACATAGAAACATTATTACATTTCTTCTCTTAATGCCTTCTAACAATAACTGACAGGGACTTAAAGGGACACTACAGGCACCTACACTACTTATTCTTATTGTAGTGGTCTGGGTCCTGTTCCCTTCACCCTGCAAGTTAACTCATGCAGTTTTAGAAAACTGCAGTGTTTACACTACAAGGTTAATACTGCCTCTAGTGGCTGTCTCCCAAACATGCACTACAGTTTACAGTTTTTAAATCTGTGAAATGTAGCTGGATGTGTTCACGCTTTGCATGAGGACGTCCAGTCTTAAAAAAAAACCCATAGGAAAGCATGATTTAATGTTTTCCTATAAGAAATGCCTAATGTGCATTGCGTGCTTGTCACGCATACGCGTTTGGCATTTGCCAGGCGTGCGTATTCGTTTTCTGTATTGACGTGACATGTGCAGAGGAGGAGCCTGACCCAGCGCCAAAGACCTCAGGTAAGTCAAAAAAAGGGAGTGAAAACAAAATGTGTAGTTAAAAGGGTAATACCATAAAACTACAGGGTAGCACTGGATGTTAATAGGTACATTCAACACTCACTCTTCCTCAATTGAGAGATGTAAGTAATAACCTCAGAAAAAGAGAAAATGTAAATATAGTGCATTATTGTAAAGTATCTAAAATACAAAGTAATGTAGCTATACATTTCCACTCACACAGATTGAACCTATTTTGGCCGACTCAACATAAATGCTTCTGCACTTTTCTTGGCAGTGCAACACTCAGGCAGCCAAAACAGAGAGACATAATGCACTGCTCGCTTTTTATAGTCTATAAAACTGGCTCTAGACTTCAATAGTTTTCAGTGCTCTGGGATCAATGGCAATGATTGCAGGTTCTAATCCACTTATTACAATGGAATAACTTTATTTAAAGGGATACTATAGACAGCCAAACCACTTCAGCTCAATGAAGTGGTCTGGGTGCAGTGTCCCAGATCCCTTAACCTTGCAATGGCAATTATTGCACATTTTGATTAACGGTTTGTCGCCCAACTGACGCTATGCATAAGAACATCCAGCATCACCCAAAACCCCAATATGACAGCTTTTTATAATGCTTTCCTATGGGGAAATCCTAATGACAGTGCTGTATTTGCCACGCATGCGCAATAGGTCTCCCCCCCCACTGTTTCCGTTGACAGGGTAGAAGCGGAGGAGAAGCCTGAACCAGTGCCAAGAGACATCGACGCTGGACTCAGGTAAGTGATGGAGGGAGGGTGGGGGGGTATGAGGGAGGTTCCACAATTGGGAGCCATAGTGCTAGGAAAACAACTTGGTTTTCCTGGCACTATAGTTTCCCTTTAAGCAAATAAGATACAACTTAAAAAAAACAAATAAAAAACAGTAAAAAATATAGTCCTCTGTTCCAAAACGCTTTTTGGTATGTTTGGCTTTATCAGTTGGTTAATAATGCCATCTACGGGAGACCCTTATAAAGTGCTTGTAATTTGAATATGCCTCTTTATTCTTCACCAATCGGCATGAAGTGTGGGTAATGAACTGGCATCTGGTTCGGCATATTGTTCATTAGGCGTTTACCTTTACCAACAAGTTGCACATTGTCACTTCCAGCTAGATCGTGTCTATAATATGTGTCACAAGGTATATCCCTCTCCACCTCAGTGGCATAGAAATGAAAATAAACACATAATAAAATTGAATCACATGCTACACGGAGGCAACATTTAAATCAAAAAGATCCAGCGTGTTTCAAGGGGAAACAGAGGAAAACCTGAAAAAGAGAATTATCTGTCCCCACAGATAATCTAAAAATATAAAGGTGATCATTAACTAACTGTCTATTTACAGATAAATGGAAAAAAACATATACCGTGTCTAATATGTTAAAAAAGTATGAGGGGAATTATCTGCCAAATGTTTGTCTATGGAAATATTAGAGGAGCACCAAACATGTTTATTATATAAATGAAATAAAAGGGGAGTAATTTGCTAAACATATGTCTACATATAGAAAAACAATCTAGATATTTCTGGATATACATAAAGAATAAAAATACATCAAGCCTGCATACATTTCTACTGTTTATAATTCATTAGCGCTTATAAACATTCACAAAATATACATAATTACATAATAAATTAAAGTTCAATTTAGATTAAAATATTCATTAAAAATACTCCATATACAAGGCAAATTACTAAAAATATTTTTTACAATTTAACTCTTATAGATATAAACTTATGCTTATAAAAAGTGGCATCATTTGAAATCTGCATTAAGACCATATGGCTGCATAGTATTAAATCTATTTTTTTTAACTTGGACTTAAGTTGGAGTAAAAAATAAGGAAGTTTTCCTCAATTAAAATATCTATATTGAAGACTCAAAAAGTAAAAAAAAAAAACTTTTGCAAAAAAGTCAATGTTAACAGTTAAATTGAACAAAGAAGTTGCCACTTCTACTTCGCATGCTGCAAAAGCACAACTGTACGAACATAGTGGTTTTTGAAACATGATTTTTTTGGAAAAAGGCTGTGATGACGAACTTATTAATAGAGCATATACAGATGTTAAACTGAAAGACCGAAGTACACTTATCAGATATAAAGAGAAAAGTAGAGGAGATGTGAATAAAAAAAATACCTTTTATCTGTGATATTAACTGTAATAGCCAACATGTTACAATTATTATTAAATATATATTTATTGATGTATTTTACAAAATTATCCAGATTTTTAAAACAAGTTACTTCCAGAACAACCTTTTGTCATTTATAGGGGAGCACCTAATCTGAAATCAAAATTAGTAAGAAGTCATTTAAAAAGTTAACTGATAATTTTTTTAAAATCTAAATAAAGTGTTTTTGTTTGTGAGAGTTGTTCTGCTTGCATAAAAACAGAAAGAAACAACAACATGTAAAGACTTTTAAATATCCACAACATAACCATGAATATAAAATAAAACAATTATTAACTTGTTATTCTAATAACGTGATATATATAATAATTTGCAGCTATGATACCTTATATGTAGGAAAGACAATTGATCCCCTACAGGTACGGATCCAAAAACATATCAGAAACATCAAAAATAAATTTCATAAGCATAGTTTATCTCTTCATTTCAAATTAACACACATGGTCTTAATGCGGATTTCGAATTATGTCCCTTTTTATAAACATAAGTTTATATCTATTAAATCTTGTGACGAAGGGCCCTTCGCCTCTTGGTCCTGGAGAGGCCTGCTTGCCAGCCTCTTGCCCTGCGACTATGGCCAGGGGGTGTGCGGCCCTTTACGAACATTATTGGGGCTTATGGACTTTCATTGGACTGGTGCTGGCCCTTTAAGCACATTTTTGGGACATGGGGAAAATTGGGACAATGCCCCTTTAAGACTGTGTCCCCAGACGTGTTTGGGACACTTCCCCTTTAAGCTTGTGTCCCCAGTGTCCCCAGACTTGGTTAAAGTACTTTATTCATGGCTTCTTTACACTTGGTTCAGTAAATGGGGCTTACTGAACCAAGTACAACTCAGACGGACCACCCAGAAGTGGAGGTGTGCAGGCAATTTACCTCCCAGGCTGGGAGCCTGCTGTAGGTAAATTGCCAACCGCTCGGTGGCCGCAGTTTGTGCAAACGAACACGTGGCGGCGGCCATTTTAATTTACTTGAACGCGGTCAGCGGTGTGTGCCACTGAATCTATGGAACTGAAATCGGCTACACATTTAGACGAACACCGCTGACCCGTACCTTCTTCTCCACTTCGACACTGCGGCTGGAGACTAAGTCCCGTTCGAAGATTCAAACGCTTGTTCGAATGGGACTTAGTAATTCTTTCAGTGTAAAATAGACCGACCGCACAGCCCAAATCCATTGAACTGTTTTGGGCATGAAAATGTGCTTGCGGTCAGTCACAAAGGACTTCCAGCTAACTTTTTATCTACTGGACGAATGATTTTTGAGTATGTTTATATTTAAAGGATGCTGATTAATAATATGAATATTGGATGTGTGGTTTTAAAATTACAGAGTATGTGTAAAAACTGCAAATTTTCTGCCTGTGATAATTAAGTTAGTTAGTTAGTCTATTGTGTTGAGATAATTGTATCACAGGCAGAGGGGAGGATTTCTGCTGGGATGAATGGGGGTGGTTTACTTTATTGTATGTGTTGTAATGTTTTTATTGGTTGTTCTGTGGGTGGTCCTATGTAGGGAAAACCTGCATAAAAGAAAGCCCTTTAAAGCTACGTAAAACAGATCTTCTTGACCCTCAACACGTAGTCTTGTCTCGTGATTGGAGGGGACAGCTATACTCACACTGGGGATTGCTATGCTCTGCATACTTCCCCTGAGCTTTAATCACTTAGCTCTTTTAAGAGCTTGTTCCTGATATGCTCTCCTGGAGGAGAGGTCTTCCCCACACGGTCCTGGAGGGCAGAAGCTGATCCAGGGTGAACAGAAGATGGCAAGTTAAGCTACGGCGGCTGTGGAGTCTGCGGTGGTTCTGGTGTCCGGTGCGGTGCTTGTGGTCCTCGGCGCAAGCTAGGAAGTGTCCATCAACGGAAGGTACTCGGTCGGAGTACGGGGAGTTCCGTTACAAAGCTTAATTGTAAAAAATATTTTTAGTAACTTTCCTTGGATATCAAGTATTTTTAATGAATCTTAAATGAAGTTTAATTTATTGTATTTATTATATATTTTGTGTGAATGTTTATAAGCGCTTATAGATTATAAACAGTTAAAAAGTTTGCAGGCTTGAGGTATTTTTATTCATTATGTATATCCAGAAATATCTACTGTTTTTTCTATATGTAGACATATATTTAGCAAATTATTCTACTCATATTTTATTACTATAATAAACATGTTTGGTGCTTCTATAATTTAGCTACAGTATACACAAACATTTGGTAGATATTTCCCCTCATATTTTATTAACACATCAGACGTGTTTGTATGCCAACAAGGTGTAGTGGAATGCACCTTATGACACCTTATTTATTATGTAGCCAGAAGTGACATTGCACAACTTGTCGGAACGGGTAAACACCAAACAATAATCCAAAACAAATGCCAGTTCATTGCCCACAATTCACACCAATTGGTGGTAAATAAGGAGGCGTGACCACGTCTTAGAATTAAAAGTGCTTTGTAAGGCGTTTTGACACAGACGACTATATGGGTTACAGCTTTTTATTTGTTTTATATTGTATTTTATTTGCTTAGATAAAGTTGTTCCATTTTAATAAGTACAGGTGATACTCGAAAAATTAGAATATCGTGCAAAAGTTAATTTATTTCAGTAATGCATCGTAAAAGGGAAACTAATATATGAGATAGACGCATTACATGCAAAGCAAGATATTTCAAGCCGTGATTTGTCATAAGTGCGATGATTATGGCTTACAGCTCATGAAAACCCCAAATCCACAATCTCAGTAAATTAGAATATTGTGAAAAGGTGCAATATTCTAGACTCACAGTCTCCCACTCTAATCAGCTAAGTAAGTCATAAGTCCTGCAAAGGGTTTCTGAGCCTTTAAATGGTCTCTCAGTCTGGTTCAGTAGGAATCACAATCACGGAGAAGACTGCTGACCTGACAGTTGTGCAGAAAAGTTGTGCATTATTGCCCACACTGCCAAAAGCACCAAAGTCTGGTTCAATGACCGTGGGATTACTGTGCTTGATTGGCCAGCAAACTCGCCTGACCTGAACCCCATAGAGAATCTATGGGGCATTGCCAAGAGAAAGATGAGAGACATGGACCATCTTCCATAACACCTCAGCAGTGCCACAGGCTGATAGCTTCCATGCCACGCCACATTGAGGCAGTAATTGGTGCAAAAGAGGCACAAACTAAGTACTGAGTCCATATGCATGCTTATACTTTTCAGAGGTCCGATATTGTTCTATGTACACTCCTTGTTTTATTGATTGCATGTAATATTCTAACTTACTGAGATTGTGGATTTGGGGTTTTCATAAGATGTAAGCCATAATCATCGCACTTATGACAAATCACGGCTTGAACTATCTTGCTTTGCATGTAATGCGTTTATCTCATATATTAGTTTCCCCTTTTACATTGCATTACTGAAATAAATTAACTTTAGCACACTATTCTAATTTTTTGAGTATCACCTGTAAATCCTGCAATTATTGCCATTGATACTAGAGCACAGAGGTGGTGACGTGCCACGTTTCCACCATGTGAGTGGAAAAGTATAGCTCCATCACTTTGTATTTTTTATATTTGAGAATATTGCACTATATTTGTGTTTTCTTTAACATTTTTTTTAATTCTTTGTTTTATTGAGGCATCGAAAGGATACATGACAGGCATTACAGAGTCATAGTAAGTTTCATACAAGCTTGGTAAACAAAGATAGGAGATAACTCCTAGCAAAATTTGCCTCTTTTTTTTTTTTTTTAAGAAGATAAACAAGAACAGTTGAGCATTGTATAGCAAACATGAGTTTAAAGACATTTCACATAAGTTTGGTCAGCAATAACAGGTGTTAGCATTAAATGAAAAGTCAGGAAGGACTGCTCTTTTCTTTTTGGGGAGAAACAGGCATTACAGAGCTTAGCAAGTTAGTTACCCCAGGAGGTCCCATAGTAAAAAGAGTAAATGAGACATGTGAGCAAGAAATAACAGGCATAACTAAACTTTGGCAGCAGTAGGAGAATATGCCTCAAAATTAGGTAAATAACTGTTTCCCCACTACAACCATGCTGTGATCCCCAGTCACCCTATGCCTTTACTTGGCAGAGCACTGTCCAGTTCCCCAAAGGAGTGCTTCAGGCGTTTGGTGCGGTATGAATGTCAGCTGATCAGGACATACATCAGGAACAGGGTTCTCCGCTGCTTTTCAGGCTTGTCTCTGTGCTTGGGCTTGGTCTGAGTGGTCTTCAGCATATGTGCCCCTTTCAGTTTTGGTGATCTCCGCTGCTTGTGTTGCTTGCGCCTCCGCCATACTTGGGCTTTCTTCACTGGTAAGAGTGATTCACGATGGTGATCTGGAGCCTTTGGTCCTTTGGCTGCGATGGTGCACGGTGGAGTTGTCTGCTTTCCAACCGCTGCCAGAATCTTTCAAAGAGGCTATCCAGCCTGGATTCCACGTCCAACCATAATGTGCTGGAGTTAGGTAAACACGCGGGTTCCGCCATTTTGCGTTGGTCGTAGTGGTGTCTGTCAGCTTGGCTGGCTTCACCCTGCGAGTCTTCCTGTGCTGCGTTACCTCCCAGAGGTGGACCGGGATCACCCCCACCGGTCCAAGGGGGGGGGGAGAACAGGGCTGTTGCTGGCAAATAGCGTCCTCTGGACCCCTCCGGTCCGGGAGATCGGCCGCCTCTCCCGCCCGGCGAGCACTAGGCCGCATCCACCACATGCAGGTACGAAAGCTTCCTGCGGCTCTTTATCCACTCCTACTCCTATCAGGTAGGTTGGAGGGCCACAGTGTTGCAGAACTTGCTTCTAATCAGGCTGATTAAGCTTGTCAGACGTGTGTTTAAGCTAGGTAATGGAGGAGCTCACTAGAGATGCATCTCACCTCCATGATGGTCAGGCCCCGCCTAAAATGAGGAAGGTTGAGTGCTGTACTTACCTACTACCACAAAGTGCTCCACTGTAGGTTTGTGGTTTTGCAGTATTTACCACACATATTGTTCTCACACACTGTGGGTTGTGGTGCTCTGGGAAGCACCCATACATAATGGTGGCAGCATTTTTTTTTATTTTTTATTTTTTTTAAATTCTTTATTTTTCGTTGTGCAAGAAATAACAAGGCATCTTACATTGCCACAACGGTGTATGTAAGCACAGTGAAAATACTATTGAACATATATGTGACATGGTCTTGGCAAATTTTTAAATGTAGTGATAGTCAAGCTGTTGGTACTCGTCTGGTTGCAGGTCTTAACAGTATTAGCAATATAAGTAACACAGGTAATAGAAGTAAGGCGTGTGACCTGCATAAATTAGTGATTGGCTCGCCATGTGAAGTGTCTGAGTGTCATGGGATTAAGTCCCAGGCTATGGGCCTTAATGCGTTCTGCAAGTACAGTAATGCGTTAAAGGGAGCATAATAGGCATATGTGTAATATGCGTGGTAGTTGTGCTGCTCACCATAATTAGTTGAAACTATACTAGTGGTGCAGTACCCTCTTCCCCAGAATGAACATTCAGATATGATATAGTACGGAGGTGGGAGATAAAGAGCATGCAACTGGGGGCCCATTAGGTATTGTGAGACTTGCATCTACTATGTAAACTGAGCATTTACAATACATGGAAAAACAACGGGTGATAAGAGGCAGGATAGCGTTCGGTTTTGTGTAGGTTACATGCCATATCCCATGGTTGTCAGTGGGTAAAGTGGGTGGCCATTGAGTCCTTGCGGTGGAGGCACTTAACCTATGCCTGCCTGAGGGGTTACAGAGTCCCGTAGCCAGGTTATGTGTCGCAGGCTATCCCAGCCTATTATGGATCGTCAGGTGGGAACTTTCGCTGGGGGGGGGGGTCCCCTTGGTACCTTCGTTGAGGTGTACACTCTGGCGTATTCCTGCTGCTGTCGTGGCTGTCTCTTGTGGGGGTTCCTATGCTTTGCTCTGTGTGGTCGAGTAGAGTTGCGGGTAGGCTGGAGGTATCGCTGTCTCCGGTGCCGTGTTCCAGCATTCTTTGACTGAGTCTGGTGCGGTCGCCATCTTGTGAGGCTCCTTTCCTGCGTGTGTGCATCTCAGCTTTGTTTTGCGCGGCTGCAAGGTTTGGAGCTGGGTTCGCCGTCTCTCCGTGTAGCACGGCCGGGAGGTTTGAGCCACCTTGTTGGTTGTGAGCGGGAGAAGGAAGCAGGTCTTCCCTTTGCCGTCGGTACACTTGGCGTCCGCCATTTTAGGTGCGGCGGGAGGGTTCCCTGGCCTCAGTTGCCGTGTCGCGGTCAGTGCCACAGGGTGAGGACCGGGATCACCCCCCCGGTCCACAGGGGGGGGAAACGGAGCCGGACCCGCTCCGATCTGCATCCGTGGCTGGGTTCCGTGGCGCAGGATAGTGGGGCAGCGGCCGTCTGCCCCACTCACCGCAGGAGAAGGACCTGGCTGGGGCAACATGTTTTTCTCCCCCCGGGGGACTGAAGCACAGTAAGCCAGCCTCTCCCCGGGTCCAGCAGTCTCTCAGCTCCGGGTAGCTTCTCTGGCGGTCTGATTTTTAGGCGGTGAGACTTGATTTTAGAGGGTAAATATCATTGATTTGCAGGAGCTGCTCAGGCGTGCGACCGTCCAGCTCGGCGGTCCGGCCCCGCCCCCGCATTTTTGTTTATTTATATACATTTATACACATTTTATATATAATTAGCACCTTTCACCAGAAATGTTTTTGCCCCTTTCTAAGTAAAAAAAAAGACGTTTGACTTTTTATCTGCCCCCCTGGGTGGCTGCGGATACAGAGGGATACCGTTTTTTTATTCCTAACACTATAGTGTTCCTTTAAACGGATAGCCAAAGCACCATGACCACCTGATTTGAAGTTGTCATGATGTCTGGAGCCTATATGTGCAGTGTTTCTCTATAAAACATGGCACATACAGGTTTAACCCCTCTGCTGCCTGAGGTGTAACTCCGCATGCAGCATCGTCATTGGGGTGTCATCAGTGAGCCCAGAACTAGAGTTTCAGGCTATGTCAATTCTGTGCAACTTTTATTGGTCAGATGACGCCAATGCATGATGACAGATTTTATAAAGTTTGTGAACCTTTTCTATTATGTTCGCACCAGCCATTTCTTCTACTGCTATGTAAATTTTATTCTTGAACTCTTACAAGATTGGTTCCCTTATGAGATACAAACTAGGATTGGCATCCTTCTTAACAGTGCTGTGGGCACTCTAACCGTTTCATCTTGTTGAAGTACCGTAGTTGTAACGTCTCTAGTCCCGTGGCTTTATCTCTCCATTCAGTATTTTAAATTTTTTTATGGTTTCATCCTTAATAATACCATTGCTGATATGAATTGGTATGGCTAAGGAAGACTATAATCAATTCCATTGCTACTCCAGTTGAGGGCCCAGGTTTTAAGTGTCCAGGGACTCTCATTCAGTGTTAAACTGCTTGAAAAGGGTTTAACACTGAGTGAAGGGACAGAGCCAAAGGACTCCAGGCAATATATCCAATTCAATGAGATGGAATGGTTTTAGTCCCTTGACTGTGCCTTTAAAGTAATTTTGTTAAGTTTAGGTATTTTGCCTCCAACCACAGCTTTTTTCAACGTATTCTTCGTTTGGAATTTCATGTCCCGGGAACATCTGCTGATGGTATGCTAAAGATCCCTGCTAATAGGACGGACTTGTCATTTTCCCAAGATGCTTAGCTACTCATATGTGTCAGATTGAACAGGTGCCTGCACTCATCTAAGCTCTTTTTGCTGTTGGAAGAATGGCAAGCCTGCTATGTTTGGATCACAAAGGGAATTCTCCAGTGACTGTTGCTTTGCTGTTGCCATGGCTGAAATGGTGTAGTTGCAGGTCTTCTGCTGTTTTAATCAGAGCATTTTTCAGTTATATTTTTCACCTACCCCCATTTTAGATATTCAAGTTCTGCTTCTTTGTCACATATTTTAATGCTGACGTACTTGACTAATTAGAGAATGTCGAATGATTTTAATATGCTGCCTCCAAATATTATTATTATTATTATTATCTAAGGTCAGATGTTATAATTTGAAATACTTGACTATGCTTTAGCAATATTGATTGGATGAGCTAAAGTGAAACATCCACATCAAAAGCCAATTAGTATCATAGTTTGATAAATATACTCACTGAAGAAACACTGACAAACATCAGTGTTACAGCATACCACGTTTCCTCACACCTTCTTTCCTAAATATTGGTGAAAGTGATTATCTTCTAATCAGTGATATTAAAAAAAAGTATTATTATTATTGATAATAACCTTTAATTCATTGATATACTGTTTTATTTCATTACATTGCATATCAGATATCAGATTTCTGGTGCACGGAGGCTTTTCCTTTACCAAAAATTCCAGATTCTTTATAAAACGAGAAGTTAAACTAGGTAGCTGGAACAGATGCAGTGATTGCTATATAATATTTGTTAAGTGTTCTATATTTTTCCATATTTATAATGTGAAGTACTAATAATGTACTTTTTAGGTAGATATGATTACTTGCTTCACTGAAATAAATTCTATCGCGATTACACACCAATGAATTACCCAGATGCTGCTTCAAGGTAACATATGAATATTATTTGCAGTGTAAAAGCCTACATTCTTAAATATTTATTTCACCAATATATCCCGTTATCACCCTGTAAATAAAAGGATGCTCTAAGTACCAGAACAACTGCAGCTTTATGTAGTGGCTTGGGTACAAAGAGACTTTTCCTGCATCCTCTGAAGTGTAAACACTGCCATTTATGTTACATTTGTCCCTAAACACCGGTGGAGGCTCATTCATAGGGGCATTTAGGGCAGCTCTACACCAGATAATTGTTGTCGTAATACAAAATAAAACCATTTAAAAATCTAATGCCAGCTGTAAAACTGACATTGTTTCCCTTTGCAGTACTATAGTTTCCTCTCCTCTTCTTCCACTACAGTTCAAACTGACCCAATCATAATGAGTGATGGCTACATGGATAAGCTGTTGAGGAAAACTGGGCCTCTACAGAATTTAGGTTCTGAAATATGTCCAATCAGAGATTACCTCAGATATGCTCATGCCTCTAGAGGTTATTTTTGAAGTACCCTATTTAATCCCCAGCATGGCATCTGAATTGGACGCCTAGTGTGATAGTTCAAAAGTCTTAAAGGCACACTATAGGCACCCAGACCACTTCAGCTCATTAAAAAATTAGCGGTGCTCATAACTGGAAAAGCACCATAACCCCACCAATAATGGAAACGATCCAAAGAGTGGATTCCATCTGCTCATATGAAAAAATGTCATTAACACTGCAGGGTAAAGGGATCAATTCCTCCTCAGACAGTGGGGAGAGCTGGGGGTTCCTAAGTCGGGTGTACCACTTTTAACCCATATATGAGGAGCACTGCGCTAATTTACTAGGTCTCTAGGCACTGCTTACCGACCAAGGTGGCGAATGAACAACTAGGCGCATTGTACTTGCTATATAGAACTGGACTGACCAACCCAGGGCTGAGGACGGATGGAGAGTGGGACGAGGGAACCTGACCTGGGGCAGTCATCTTAGCCATGTTAGCTAAAGTTATGCATGATGTAAAAATGAGCTCATGTTTTCAAGTCGGTCTATGGAGTGAAACCAACCATCCCCCTCACTTTCCCCCCTCTTTTTTTTCTACCAATCCCTCTCTGTTTTAGCGTTCAAACAATCAAGGGTACTAATGACGTCTCCTTAGCAGAAGGGTGACAATAAAGCGACAAAAGCTCCTCATGGTACAACCCCTGCGGTTGAAGTATTAATCAATGCTAAACCCATAACGTAGCCCTATCCGATGTACCTTCTACATGTATAATGATCAGGCAATATAATGTATTTCCATGCAAGCTATTCACGCAATGAGAACTACAACCTGTATTACGTTATATCATGCACCCTTGTTATACATGTACCATGTTAAACTTTGAGCATGCTGGTATCAGGGTGTATGATGCCTGGCACATGTGATGCTTAATAACATGCCCTTTGCTTTTCTGAAACCGCTAGGCTAAATTTACCCACCCAGGGCTGGGGACAGACGGAGGGGGTAAAGCGAAATCTGACCCAAGGCAGTCATTTTAGTCCTCTTACCCATGTTAGCTAAAGATATGTAAGATGCAAAATAAGTTCACAGTTTCAAGTGAGTCCCTGGAGTGAAACTAACCCTACCCCTCATAACCCCCTTTGTTTCTGTTAAACCTTTCTATCTTAGCGGTTAACCAGAGATGAGGTACAAATTACACCTCCTTAAGAGAAGGACAAAAGCAGGGTTGTGCAGGCCTCTCAAGGCACAAATCCTAAAATTGTAGTACTAAACGCAGTTTTACCTGATATACCTACTACACGCACAATGACTACACACTGTAAAGTAATAACACATAAGCTGACTATTCAACGTGTACCACAGATTGTACTCTGCCATAATCTGCAATCATTGTTGTACCTTTACCATGTTAAATATGGTGCATGCTGGTATCAAATGTATACGATGCGTAGCATAAGTGATACTTACTAACATGCACCTTGCTTTTCTGTAACCGCTATGCTTATTTTAACAAATAATTTAATAAAAAATTATAAATGGAAAAAAGGAGGGGCAGGGCCTGACCACTGAGCTGGATGGACGTGGGGCACCTCGGCTCCGCGATGAAACAGCAATAATCAGCCCAAAAATACCTTATCACCCCTGGAAAAACACACAGCAGCTGTAAGAAGGCAAAGGGGACCTGAGCAACAACTCGGTGTAGTTGTTGGCCCTCGTCCTACCGGCGATGCTGGGCAGATGGGATTGCGGCCTGTCGCGAGGCTCTGGCGGAAGAATCTCCCGTGCTTAGTCCGGCAGGACCTCTCGCACGCCAACTGAGGGCCCCTTTCTCCCCCCCTGTGGGCAGGGGGGGTTATCCCGGACCCCACCGGGGAAGCGGCAAGCGCTTATGACATCCAGGCGGCAAAAGTAACAGCCAGAGACCGCATGGCAAAACTTAAGATGGCCGCTGCGCCCATTATAAGCAGGAAATCAGAGGCGGGAGAATTAAAGCAACGGCCGGGCACTGTCTGGAAACCGATGCAGATACGAACACCACGCACTGACAGCGGACTCTCTCCACCCATCAGCCAACCTCAAAGGGTGCACAGGCATCACGTGGGCTCGACTCATATTCACATTATCGGAGGCAACATCGTCCTCTGTTACCGGCGGATCTGCGGGGGCTGCATCCCGTGTCCATTAGACATGGAGGAGTGCCGGACACGGGGCGCAGGCTTCATTGTATACCAGCAGCTGACGCCAGCAGACACATTAAACCGAACGCACTCCTGGCCAACAAGCACCTAAGCTACCAAGCAATCAGCGTGAAACATACGGGACTTGACAACAGCCGGGACAACAGCCGACCCAGCATGACTGCCGGAATCACTAAGCGGCGGCTAATCATATATAATTAAAGTCCTAGCAGAGCGCTGGATATCCTTTGTGTAACATTTCATTCTTACTATAATTTCGAGCCTACTACAGTTGTCCTTGTCTCGGCAGATACGCACAGAATGCATTTGAAAATGACTGAGCCTACCTGTATATCTCACCGGCTAGCCCAGCGACTCACTGACCCCTGGTGGTTAAATTTAAGCAGTGTAGAGAAATCTACACCTGATGTTACTTTGCATAGCCTATAATCTAAGCATGTATATGTACGATATTGAATCCTATTACTTAAACTTGATGTCAGTTTACATGCCAGTCGTTTATAATATATGTTGCCAGCTTACTGACATAACTACCATTTATTCTAGAGTCAAGCATGAATAATATACAAACAAAATTGTGCAGTCTTAACCTATGTCTACTAACCTAAAATCACCGGTATCTGCTGTTGTGGCAGTGCCGATGAGTATGTATTCTCTATGCACACCAAAATAAAGAATTAATTAGAAAATAAATAAATGAAAAAAAAAGTGGTCTGGGTGCAGTGTTCAAGGTACATTAACCTTGCAAAGCTAATTATTGCAGTTTTTTAATAAACTGCAATAATTAACTTTGTGGGGTAACTCCACCTCTAGTGGATGTCTACCAGACAGCCACTAGAAGGACACCGGGCTCTTAGGTGACTTTTGGTCACCTAACTGAAGATTGACATCCTCACGCTATGCATGAGGACATCCAGTGTCAACGGAATCCCCATAGGAAATCGGTGGAGGAGGAGCGGAGGCAGACCTGAGCCAGTGCCAAGGGACATCGGCGCTGGACCCAGGTAAGTCACACTACAGACAAGCTCACTGACACATGCTCACTACAGACAAGCTCACTGACACACACATGCTCACTAATACCTTTCTGGAAATGATTCCAGAAAACTGTGTGTCTGTTGAAGCATACTGCTAGGGAATTAACTTATCCCTAATGTGATAACTAGAACTGCTTACCTTTGGTAAGAATTGTGATGTTAGTTGGTATTGATGATGTTGCTACTCGCAACTCCTTTTCCAGGTTTGCATAGGTCAATCTGGAGCGCAGTTGACTCTTTGCGATGCTCACTACAGACAAGCTTACTGACATACATATGCTCACTACTAACAAGATCACTGACACCAGCTCACATGCTTACTACAGACATCACAGCCCATAACAGTCATCTGACTTGAACCCCATAGAAAATCTCTGGTGGGATTTGACAAAGGTGGTTGCAGCACCCATACCCAAGAATATTACTGAACTGGAGGCCATTCGTTGTGTTGATGGCTTTTGTTTGATTTGTTCATTGTAAACAGCTGAAAGCATGTACATTTTAACAATAACCCTGATTTTCAATGGGGGTTGAATCATTTTAATTACAACTGTATGTGGCTGGAGTCTGGTACTCCACCATCTTCACCAGCCGCCACTTCTAAGCTCACCTTTACTCGCTGTCACTCTGAATTTTCATGCATCAAAAGCCACCCATAGAGATGCATTGGCATAATGCATCTCCATGAAGAGATGCTGATTGACACAATGTGGCAATTGCTGCTTATGTGTGCAGTGGGCTCCCTAGTGCATTTTTAAGGAGTAGCATTGGATTGTCTGAGATTATTAGAGTGGGTGCCGCAGTGAGATGATGCAAGAGGTGAAAGTTAATTAAAATGTTACTTTACTCTCACAGGAGGTCCACCAATCTAAGAAATGGAGTTAACTCATCATATTGTGTTTTATTCACCGATGAAATGTAATAGTGTTTTCCTGAGGACATTTATTCACTGAACACTGAAAAGTCCACAAATGTAACTACAATCACAATTTGGTTATCTAATCCCAGATTTTGGAATTCAGTTCACTACACAACCATGTAATTTCATGCCTGTATGAGAATATGTAAATTAATAAATTGTATCGGTTCATAACAATTTAGTGTTTGAATTTATGCACGTATATCAGCTTATGAATGGAGTGTGTGAATGCATGTTAATTCATGTGTATCCTATAAACGCATGCACCCTTTATATACACTGTAAGGTAGACATTCACTTCTCCCAGTCCATGTGTATACAATACAAAAAGCCATATATCCATAAACCTCATTTCCACTTAGCTACATAAGTTGAGATACACATACCTCACATTTCACATGTTACTAGTATACATCCCCACTCTGGAATAAACTGGAGTTACAATACTTACCTGTTTTGCCCAGTGTTCGATAGCCACTTTGCCATACAGTTAAACATGAACGATATTTACCAACAAACTGTAGAAGCCACCAGTAGTGGAATCACCATACAATGTAATCACAGCCACGTAACAATTAAAATCATACTGTCACACGTAAAGTCACCGGTTGCAAATTACTGTCAAAAAGACAACCACACAAATATTGACAGCTATAAAGCCCATGGTAGACAAATATTCCCACTGCAGATATGGGCTGATCTCATATTCAAATGCTATACCTTGTAAAACACAGCCCTGTATAAGAATTATTAAAAATGACAGGTGTGTTATGATATGCTCTTACAAACATCCCTGTTGGGCTTTTTTGTCATCCCACAGTGCTCACATCTCCCCATTTTCCCAATCAAATATTACTTACATTTTCCCAGTGGAACCTCTTAGTGTTAAGTTATTCCAAAGAGATCCATAGAAGAAGGTTTACCCTACAGGTAAAAGGGTGACAGGTTTCTTAAATTCTTAAACCTTTAAAGAAAATAGGATTTCATGTTATCTGCTGAATATCATACCACTGTGTTAAACAGCTCCCAATGATGATGTTTTTTATCTTACTTTTCAACAAACGAATTTTTGCTTAGTAACATGTTCCTGTCACGGTAATATACCCCAACACGCAGGAATAGTTCACAGTCAAGAGACAAGAAACAGTGTTCGTCTTACCGGACCTTAGAATGGCCGGACTAGGACGAGAGAAAGACAGAGTCAGAACAAGCCGAGGTCAAGGGAACTGAGAGACAGCGTAACGTAGAACAAGCCGAGGACTGGTACACAGAGGACAAAACAGCGGATAAGCAAGCAAGGATAAGGAGAGAGCGGAGTCAGGAACAAAGCCAAGGTCAAGCACCTAAAAACCAACTGAACGATACAAGCACTAAAGGGAACTGGACAGAAACCACGATAGGGCAAAGAGCAAGGGAAACAGGTGAGTATAAATACCCTTAAGGTTCACTTTGATTGGCCCCTGTCATATCCACGCCCCCAAAACGTGAGTGTATGGGGAATGTGGCCTGACAGGGGCCAATGGGAGACTGATTCTAATTTAGTCTCCCACTGTCCCTTTAAGAGCGCGCCCGAGACGCGCGGCGCGCTCTTAGTGTCGGGCGGGACATGTGACCGCTTCTCGCGGTCACTGCCCGCCTGACTGATCCCATCGTTGGCTGAGCCGCGCGCGGCTCGTGCAGGAGCAGGACCGCGCGCGGCGAGAAGGGAGGACCCCGGCCGGCCCCTGGAGAGGGTAAGTACCGCTACAGTACCCCCCCCTGAAGACACGCCCACCGGGCGGGGAGGAGCAGGCCTGGCAGGAAAACGAGCGTGGAAAGAACGCACAAGGCGAGGAGCGTGAACAGCGTCAGCGGAAATCCAACTGCGTTCCTCAGGCCCATAGCCCTTCCAATGTACCAGATATTGGAGGCGACCCCGAAGCAAGCGAGAGTCAATTACAGCCGCCACTTCAAACTCCTCATGGCCCTCCACCGAAACCGGAGGAGGAGGGGGGATATGCCGAGTAAAACGGTTGCACAGGAGGGGTTTTAACAAGGAGGTATGAAACACGTTAGGAATGCGTAGATTTTTTGGAAGATCCAATGCATACGAGACAGGATTAACCACATGCAAGATACGAAAAGGACCAATAAAACGAGGGGCCAACTTCATAGAAGGCACACGAAGACGAATATTGCGAGTAGAAAGCCAAACCCGGTCTCCCACCGCATAGGATGGAGCCGCCCTGCGATGCTTGTCAGCGTGAACCTTCTGGCGAGCAGCTGAGGCCACCAAAGAACACTGAACCTGCTCCCAAGTATTACGTAGACTAGCCAAATGTTCGTCCAGAGCTGGCATGCCCTGTAAGGAGAATGCAGCTGGAAGAACCACGGGATGTCGGCCATAAACAACGTAAAAAGGGCTGTTACCGGAGGATTCATGAGCAGCATTATTACGAGCAAACTCAGCCCAAGGAAGCAGGTCAGCCCAATTGTTCTGATGGTGGGACACGAAACAGCGAAGATACTGCTCCAGAGATTGGTTGGCACGTTCAGCAGCTCCATTAGACTGGGGGTGGTAGGCTGAAGAAAACGAGAGGGAGATACCCATCTCTGCACAAAACGCTCTCCAGAATCTGGAAATAAGCTGGCTACCCCTATCGGACACGATCGAAGTGGGAATACCATGCAACCGAAACACCTCCCCGGCAAAGATAGAGGCAAGTTCCTTGGATGATGGCAATTTGACAAGAGACACAAAATGAGCCATCTTAGAAAAACGATCCACAATCATCAGGATGACAGTTTTACCATTAGAGGGAGGTAATTCAACAATAAAATCCATGGATATATTGGACCATGGCCTCTCGGGTATGGGCAACGGATGCAACAACCCACAAGGAACTCTGTGGGAGGACTTCATACTGGCACAAGTGCTACAGGCATTAACGTAATCGGTGACGTCCTTGCGCAAGGAAGCCCACCAGAAATATCTAGAAACTGCTGAGACTGTCTTAGAAATACCAGGGTGTCCAGCAGTTCTAGTGTCATGATATAATGACAAGATGTCTCGTCTCTCTGGTATATCAACGAATAGCTTATCAGCAGGCCTCTCCTCAGGAGCCAAGTTTTGTTTAGCCTGAATAGTTTGTAAGAGAGAAGACGAAATAGAAAGAACAGTAGTCGCTATTATTCTGTCAGGCGGAATGACAGGGGTAACATCGACCTCGAGTTTGTCAGTAGTCTCGAATTGTCTGGACAGAGCGTCAGCTTTAGTATTACGATCACCCGGTCTGTAAGTGATTATGTAATTAAAACGAGACAAAAACAGAGACCACCTGGCCTGCCTAGAAGACAATCTTTTTGCTTCACTAAGGTATGAGAGGTTTTTGTGATCCGTTAAAATGAGGATAGGATCCCTGGTACCCTCTAGCAGATGTCTCCATTCCTTGAGCGCCAAAATGATAGCAAGGAGTTCACGATTGCCTACATCATAATTCCTCTCTGCTTTGGACATCTGTCTGGAAAAAAAGCCACAAGGGTGTAACGGCTTTTCAGGTGAATCTCTTTGAGACAAGATAGCACCTACCCCTATCTCAGAAGCATCAACCTCAAGAATAAAAGGCAGTGAAGGGACAGGATGCTGTAAAACAGGAGCAGAGGCAAATGTAGCTTTCAAGAATTCAAAGGCCTCGAGTGCTTCTGGTTTCCAGACATGAGTATTACCATCCTTCTTGGTCATTCTGGTTATAGGCGCTACAATGGCAGAAAACCCTTTAATAAAACGCCTATAATAATTAGAGAACCCCAGAAAACGCTGAATGGCTTTCAAACCCTGGGGCAGAGGCCATTCCATAATGGCAGACAGTTTCTTGGGATCCATACGAAAACTCTTGGCAGAGATTATATAACCCAAGAATTGGACTTCAGATTGATCAAATGAACATTTTTCGAGTTTGCAATAGAGACCGTTAACCAGAAGAGTTCTCAACACTAATTTAACATGCATGTGATGAGTCTGTAAATCATTAGAATAAATTAATATGTCGTCCAAGTATACTATAACGAATGTATGTATAAATTGACGTAGGACATCATTAATAAATTCTTGAAAAACTGCTGGGGCGTTACAAAGACCAAAGGGCATCACAGTGTACTCGTAGTGGCCACTCCTGGTATTGAAAGCAGTCTTCCACTCGTGATCCTTTTTGATACGTATGAGGTTGTAAGTACCCCTAAGGTCCAATTTAGTAAAAACTGTAGCCTGTTTGAGCCTATGAAAAAGTTCTGTGATCAAAGGTATGGGGTACGCATTTTTGACGGTGATTTTATTAAGGCCCCTATAGTCAATACAAGGCCTTAATTCGCCATCTTTCTTAGACACAAAGAAGAACCCAGCCCCTGCCGGGGAAGAGGATCTTCTTATAAATCCCTTCTCTAGAGATTCCTTGATATATTCCTCCATAACCAGATTCTCCTGAGGAGATAAAGGATATATTCTCCCTTTGGGAGGCATCGTACCAGGTAATAAATTAATAGCACAATCGTAAGGCCTGTGAGGTGGCAATCTTTCAGCCTCCCTTTTATCAAAAACAGATTTAAGAGACAGGTACTGAGAGGGTATGACCGTAGGCACGGGAGGAATATGAGTAGAATTCAAAGGGGTGACTTTAACAACACAAGACTCTTGGCAAGAATCACTCCAAGAAACTATTTGTCCTGACTCCCAATCAATGGTGGGATTATGAGTACGTAACCAAGGATACCCTAACACGAGGTGAGAGGAAGGAGAAGTAATGATCTGAAACCGAATGGTCTCAGAGTGTAACACCCCTGTAGACATATGAAGAGGAACAGTTTCATGGGTGATAACTGGAGAGCATAATGGTCTACCATCTATGGCCTCAACGGCCAAGGGTGTCTCCTTCTCTCTGGTGGGTATGTTATTCTCTTTGACAAAACTGGAATCAATAAAGTTTTCGGCCGCTCCGGAATCAACCAGGGCTAGTATATTCCCTGCTATGCAGTTACTATCAAGGTGCAGGGAAACAGGAAGAAGTAATTTATTAAGAGGCAAATGTGAGGACTGTGATGTCACACCCAAGGCCAGTCCTCTATACGGACTTAGGTGCGATAGTTTCCCGGACGCACGGGACATTCTTGTCTCATATGACCTCTCCTACCACAATAAAGACAAAGTCCCTCCTTTCTCCTATAAAGCTTTTCAGCGTCAGTAAGTTTAGCAACCCCTAACTGCATAGGTTCCTCCTCAGAACCTTTAGATCCCTCGGGAGTCTCAGCTCTAGGGGAGTTAAAGGGAACAAAATGTCTATTTCTGGACCTGGTATATAACCTGTCACGGATCCTGTTATCTATATCGATAAGATAGTCAATCAGGTCCTCCAGGGGTACAGGGAGGTCCTTAGCTGCTACCTCATCTAAGATAGTATCAGACAGACCTTCCATAAAGGCAGTAGTAAGGCCATTATTAGTCCAATCTACCTGTGAGGCAAGGGTCCGGAACTGAATAGCATAATCGGCTACAGATTTAGATCCTTGCTTTATTCTCATTAATGCCCTGGCGGCATTTTTTGACCTTTTAGTCGTGTCAAATGTTCTACGGAACGCTGTGAGGAAGCTATTGAAGTCGTGTACCATAGGCCCATTAGCCTCCCAAATAGGATTTGCCCATTCTAGTGCCTTATCCGTAAGCTGGTGCATAAGAAAACCCACCTTAGATCTGTCAGTGGGAAATGAACGTGGGTACATTTCGAAGTGGAATTCCACTTGATTAAGGAATCCCCTACATGTCTTAGCGTCCCCTCCATACCTAGGTGGCGGGGTTAGATGTGCAGAAGCATTAGACATATTAGCTGTGTCCGGTATAGGGTTTACAGGAGGCGTAGGTACAGGTACCGGAACAGATCTGGATAACAGTGTCTGGATGGCTTGAGCCATTTGATCCATACGGTGATCCTGTTCTGCGAATCTAGCCTCATGAGTGGCCATCTGTTGACCTAAACCTGCGGGGTCCATGGCCCTATCGTAATGTCACGGTAATATACCCCAACACGCAGGAATAGTTCACAGTCAAGAGACAAGAAACAGTGTTCGTCTTACCGGACCTTAGAATGGCCGGACTAGGACGAGAGAAAGACAGAGTCAGAACAAGCCGAGGTCAAGGGAACTGAGAGACAGCGTAACGTAGAACAAGCCGAGGACTGGTACACAGAGGACAAAACAGCGGATAAGCAAGCAAGGATAAGGAGAGAGCGGAGTCAGGAACAAAGCCAAGGTCAAGCACCAAAAAACCAACTGAACGATACAAGCACTAAAGGGAACTGGACAGAAACCACGATAGGGCAAAGAGCAAGGGAAACAGGTGAGTATAAATACCCTTAAGGTTCACTTTGATTGGCCCCTGTCATATCCACGCCCCCAAAACGTGAGTGTATGGGGAATGTGGCCTGACAGGGGCCAATGGGAGACTGATTCTAATTTAGTCTCCCACTGTCCCTTTAAGAGCGCGCCCGAGACGCGCGGCGCGCTCTTAGTGTCGGGCGGGACATGTGACCGCTTCTCGCGGTCACTGCCCGCCTGACTGATCCCATCGTTGGCTGAGCCGCGCGCGGCTCGTGCAGGAGCAGGACCGCGCGCGGCGAGAAGGGAGGACCCCGGCCGGCCCCTGGAGAGGGTAAGTACCGCTACAGTTCCCGACTATGGTGACTTCAGTGCCAGGCATATGTTATCTATAAACACAAAAAGAATTCAGCGCTAGTAATCACAAAATTAGTCAAGGTAGGCAGCAACCCAAATGAAGGAAAACCCCTCGGGTCCTTCGGTGGATAGATACAAAAAGATATGGAAGGGCTGCGCCAAATAAGGGTAGATAATCCAGTAAAGTATTGATAGGGTGCCAATAGATGGTCTAGGATACTTGATAGAGTTCCTCTGTGGATGCATCTAGTGTAGACCGTTCCGTATATGTAAATACAAGAGAGGTAGAGGCGACTAATGGTATAGTATGAAAGTTCAGGGTGTGATAGGTAACAAAATGTAGAGAACTCACATTCAAGAGAGCTATGGCCAGCTCTGGTGTGGATTGCGTACAGCGGTATAATCCCCGCTTATAGGATATGTAGGGAGGGGGTCTCCGTCAACGCATCCACAGAGGAACTCTATCAAGTATCCTAGACCATCTATTGGCACCCTATCAATACTTTACTGGACTATCTACCCTTATTTGGCGCAGCCCTTCCATATCTTTTTATATGTTATCTATGCATGACACCTCTTTTTAAACTCTTAAATGACGAATCCCAAAAGTATCTTTTATTTTTGGTTCCTAATCTGTTTGTATTTATTAAATTGATCTACAAATAGTTTAAAAAGTGTCAGTTTTTCTATGCCTAGATTCCACTATATTTGGCACAAATGTTCATTTTAGAAAAGACGGACAAATTTAGTTTTTTGGGGGGAAAAGAAGTTAAAATACATTTTTGGAGAAAAAAAGTGCCAAAATACTGAAAAGTCTTTTGCGTAACTGAAAAAAATTGTATACATTAAAAAATATATATATTTAAGGAGCAAAAAGATGTAACTGACAGAAACTAAACAAAAAATGTAAAGGAAAACTATAGTGTAAGGAATACAACAATGTATATAATGTTCTACTCACTAATTACATGTCTGGGGGGCCCCCAAAATTAAATTAAAACAAAAGGAAAACATTTTTTTTTAACGTCATTTTTTTAAAGTGCTGAGACTCCCTCCGTGCTGCTGCACGCTTGGCCTCCCATGACATCATCCGGTCAAAATCACTTCCTTTTGACCGGATGATGTCATGGGAGGCCATGACATCATCCGGTCAGAAGCATTGGAGACAAGAATCCAATGCTTCTCTATGATAATCATTTAATGATGTTTGACTTTGAAAATCACAAAGCTGAGTAATACTGGAAGGTCATCCACTAAAGGTGTGTATTACCCTGTGATTAAAATATTTCTGTATTGGGGGTGGAGCTTGACCGTGAGCTAGTGAGGCACACGCTGCAGAGGCTTACTTCTTGCTGGGTTTTGGGGCTTACCCCCAGTCACTGAGTCGCACCACAGTGCACTACTCAGGAGTGCACCCCAGAACAAAAAAACCCTCACTCTGACTTCTACCCATCCGGGAGCCCTGGACACACCTCTGCGTCCTGCTGATGTTGAAGCTGGGGAGAGGGAGCCGCTCCTGGTCCCCACTGGACTGTCACAAATGGCTCAAGCAGCCTCTACAACCTGCATTGGATGCAAACCGCCCAAAACGAGAACCCAAGATGGCGGCTGTCATATCACCCAATAAGTGGAGCATGCCTCCAACTCACAAGCCTCACTATGACCCCTTGGAATGTATCCTGCAGAGGCTGGATGTGATATTCCAGGACTTCTGGCTGAAGCTTCAGACCCGTGCACAAGCTACCCAATCTGGGCAACTGGCCTGCCTGGACGGTGGAGAACCCCTCCAGGTGTTCACACTTCACAAGCACCTCTGCAATCCGCCTACCTACGCCGAGAACCCACCAAGGTATTGCCTCCAGGCATCTACCACTCCAGCAGAGGATCGCCCTCCATAAAAGGCGCCTACCATCTCGACCCTCAGCCCACGCCGCTAAGGGGAAGGACATGCGATGCTGGCCCTCACATAGGCCTGGGGCCAGAGGAAAGTCCTGATATGCCATGTGCCAGCGAAACAACCTACCTTAATGCTGCATTATACCCTGCCCTCTTGCTGGTTCCAGTTGCTTTCCATTGGGCATCGTATGATGGTGACTTTTACCTGCAACTATTATCACAGCTGATACCCTATCTGTTCTATTATTTTTCTTACAGTGATGCAGCAGCATTAAGAAGCGCTTAGTTTCAGTGGTTTAAATGTTTGAACCATGAGCTAGCATGTTTATTCCGTTAACATTGTTTATCATTACTCTGAGCATTTCTCATGCTTTTTCCAGAACTTAACTTATTCTGTCATGTATACTTGCTTGTGGATTCCTCCTGTTTTTCTTTAAAAAAATTATAAAGCATGCTGTTATTATTTTATTTTGACTACCAAAAATGCCAGTTTATTTAACCTTTTATTACTACTCATACACTCATCTTCTGGCATGACTTGCATTATCCTGTTTACTTGTTTTACAAAATTGTGCAGTCGAATGCCTGTTACTGCTAATGTGGCACTGCAGACCTGTTTGTACTCCCTTTTGCACAACAAAAACAAAGAATTTGCCCAATGGGAAGCTGATCTTGGCGAAGAACTGGAAGGGGTGGATTGGCAGGAGATTTGGGAGGCAGCAGCGACTTCCTCCATATGTGTAACCATGCAGGAGCAAGCTTATAAAACTATGTTTCGGTGGTACACCACGCCGGTAAAGCTTTGCAGAATGCATAGGTTATCTTCAGATGTATGCTGGAGAGGCTGTGGACAAAAAGGAACATATTTGCACATGTGGTGGGAATGTCCTGTGGCCCAGAATTTTTGGAGGCAAGTGGCGGGGTTATTAAAGGATCTCTTTGGCAGGGAGATAAAGCTGGACCCGTGGGTGTTCCTCCTGGCCAGGCCACTCGAGGACTGGACCAGGACTGAACAGAAGCTGGTACATAGGGTGAACTTAGCGGCGAGGAGGGCCCTCGCACAAGTTTGGCTTCAGGCCTCGGCGCCATCGCTTCAGGTTTTACTGCAAAAGATTAAAGATAATTTCCTCATGGATAAACTGACTGCGAGGGTCAGGGGCACAAATGCGAAATTTGAGAAAATCTGGACACCTTGGATAGAGAGCGGTATGGGCGATTAGGAGCAGCGGGCCCACATATCCCCTCCCTTCCTCCCCCCCCCCCCCCACATTCCACCCCTATCCCTGATCTTTTTCGAACCCCACTTTCCTACGCCTCTCTTATTCTCCCTTCTTCTTCTCCTTTTCTGTTTTCACTCGCTTTCTCATCTGAATGGCTTCATGTTATACTCCAAAGTCTCCTGAGCCCCGGATCTGGTATGCTAGGTGAGGGGCACCGCGACATGAAATGTTTCTGGTTTCGTGTGGTGGGGCCGCTGGGTGTCCCTGATACCGGGGTTGGGGGGGGATCTCAGATAGCATGAAGGATATGTCACCACGTAAGTGTAATTCTTCTACTAGATCCCCAACTACAGGCATCATAGCCATCTCGGATTACTTTGTATTTTATGTATATTTAAAAATTGGGAGATCACCATCTTCATATCTGGACACTTTAGAGACGATTTCCTAATGATACAACTGATACAGCCGCACTTGTGGGCTTTATTTTACAAGATGTACGTTTTATGTGTCTAAGCATGTGAATATGTCCGATGTGTGGTATTTCTATTGATTTTGTTTGTATTGAAAAAAAAAAGAATTTAAAAAGAAATTATGTATTTACTAAAAGGCAAATATTTAGATTGCAGGGCTAATAGGACAGGGGCAGTGCACCCAGACAACTTCATAGAGATGAACTGGTCTCAATGACTTTAGTGTCTTTTTAATAATTATTAGGAGTTTTGGGGGGAATAGGATAGACTAGGAAAACATCCATGTACATATGGGGAGAGAGTGACTAAAAGGAAAAATTGGAGAACTGACATAAAAGAATGGTAGGCCTGATAAAGGAAGAAGAACTGATATATTATAGGGACACTATAGTCACCAAAACAATTCTAGTTTAATGAAACAGTCTTGGTGTATAGATTATGCCCTTGCAGTTCCACTGCTCAATTTTCTGTAATTTATTAGTTTTATTCACTTTGTTTATACAGTCCTAGTCATACCTCCCTGCATGTGACCTACACAGCCTTCATGAATACTTCCTGTAAAGAGACATCTAATGTTTAAACTTGCTGTATAGCACAGTCTGTTTAATTTAGAATTTATTATCTCCTAAACGGCTTATAGTGTCCTAGACTTTGCAGAAGCCTCCTGTGTGTCATTAAAGTTCATTTTACATAGCAGGAGATAACAATTAATAAAAGAAGTTAACATCTGATTGAAAATTAAACAAAATTTTTTTCAATTAGGTTGTGTGGCTAGAGCTGCATAAACAGAAACAAAAGTGATTTACCACCTAAATGCCAGATAATTGAGCAGTAAGACTGTGGTGGCATTATCTAGATGACTATAGTGTACCTTTTAAGAAACTATTGCAGACAAATAAACATGCACTATGTGTACCCCAAAATTTCTACGTACCAAGTGCAACTAAGAAAACTAACTCAAAATAGATTCACCAATTAGTCCTGATTGTTAAAGTGCCCAACATGTCTAGAGTTTCAATTCATTCTTAGAAGTTATAAAACAAATACTGCGAGGAATGAATTACTGTTTTAAAGCAAAACATTGCAAAATTTGGCATGCTGAGATTTTAACTTTTTTTGACTTAGATTGCTCAGCCGCAGTATTTCAAATAATCTAATGGGCGATGTGTAGTGCTCACTTTGAGAGCTGCAAGTAGCTCATCTGTTCCGGATTCCAAGGTACTACAGAGATTTAGCCCACTTTTACTGCATGACAGTCTATGCCGTCAACGAGCAGTGCATGACATCATAGAACGTCATGTGGTCCTTTAGTGGTTAAGCAGAGAAGTAGAGTCTTGAACGGAGTCAGTAAGTAGAGAGGGGGTGGGAATAGGGAGACGGTATTGACATTAGGAATATAAGGGGGTCAAATTGCACTCACAAAGTGAATAAAAGGGGGTTTAAATGAAAGGGTTAGTGGAGAGGTAATTAGGATGGATATCATGAAAGTATGGTTGAGAGTGGATATTGGAAAGAGATGGAAAAAGACATGAAATGGGAGAGAGGGACAACTTGGATTGAACACTTCAATGTCATAATTTTTTATAAATTAATTTTTTACCATGCTCTGCATTATTTTGCAATAAATACAGACAAGTTAGTAACGCTTTACAGTTTATCTCATTGTGAATGTAGCATATTTTGGTAGAAAGGACCATTGATCTTCTAAAAAAATATTGAGTGTCTGAAACCATCCCAAGGTGCACTTGGACATGTCAGGATTCATGAATGCACACTAACTCTTCATTACACATTTTTTTTGAAGTGATAACAAAGAGGAATTAGAGATGGCCGTTCCCAATGGTAAATCAGAAAAAGGAAAAAGAAGTTATTACTTATATATATGCATTATCAAATAATGTATACAGAGGCTACAATACTTTGAGCTTTTTTTCCCCTTCAATAATACAATTAATAGTTGTCCTGTAATACAGCTGTTCAGAGGATGCGGTGCTGAAGTTATGGATGTTTCTTTCCAGGGATTAGAGGTTGGAAGCAGAGCCAAAAGCTGTCCAACCAATCAGGTGCTGAATCCAGTTATTCTCCAGCACATGTTCTTCATATTGCACTTCTTCTGGACCCCTGCTGACTTGTTGTGGAACAAGAACCCAGAAAACACATGCAGAGAGAATGCTGGGAGTCCCCCGAGTTTCATTATTTAAGACAAATATACTAGACTTGACAGGTTTGCAAAAAATGTGAGCTTAGTCTTGATTATATCTGTAATGTGAGCTGCAAAGATGTGGGGGAAAAAAAACTGCATGATTAATATAAAAGCCAAGCATTTGTTTTCTGTTTATAGACTTAGTCGTATAGAAATAGTCGATTTGTATCGTACTGCTGGGGAACTTCCTTTAAATGCCTCTTCTACAAACTCAGATGATCTCATTTGTTCAGGGTCAATCCTAGGTTTTATGGTCGCTTGTTCCCTTGCGTCAACTTTTTCTTCTTTCACTCTACGCAATCTGTTTTAATTAAAATTGAGTTTTGTTATTGTCATTTGTCCATATCATTCAGTTTCAAAGTGATATGCCCTTCTAATATAAGAGTTAGGCATACGATATTTAATAGATATTACCTGTGAACCTAAAAACTTACAATCTAGGTACGATGATAACATCATCATCATCTTGATAATTTACGAATACAATTATTGAATTAAAAAAAAGTGTATCATCTAGATTTTTTTTTTTTTGTAAATATGATTTTTATTTCAAGGTTATGTGGTTCATTCCGAGACGTGCAAGTCTCCACGTACAGTTATTAGCAATATTTAGGACTCAACGTGAGTCCAACCATAGAAAAACAGTAAAGCACAAATATAAACTTGTGGGCGCGCAGGCCCCATGGAGTAGTGGACTCGCAGGTCCTCGTCAGTGATCAAAACTTCTGTGTCATACTTCACATAACCATATTATCAGTAAACAAAGAACAATAACATATTCTTGTGGGCGCGCAGGCCCTATGAAGCTCAGAGCTCACAGGTGTACTTCAGAAGTCTGCAAGCAATATTCGTCTGGCCAGATCCGTAGCTATCATGAGTTAGGTCTGGTGGCATATAGGATCGTAATGGGCATTGCGAGTTCGGCTACCGACCAGGTCTTCAGGTGTGTAGGTCGGTTAGGCCGATGGGCATAGTTGTGTACGTTAGTCGTCAGTGCCCAATGCTCGTGTTCATGCAGCCTAAAGTGTCTGCTTGCTCTTGGTTACGGGTTTCCGTCTCTCTAGTCGGTGCGAAGTAAGGGAGTCAGGGAAAAGGGGGGCAGGGTCCAGGTAGGGAAGGGGGGATAGGGTTAGTCTACTGTCTCTGCTTTTGTTAGTCTTGGGGCATCGGTCGTGTAGTCCGTTAGTATGGACTGGAATTCCGGTTTCGTTGTCGTCAGTATCCACTGCGTCCATATGTCTAGGTAAGTCTGCTGTTGTTTTTGCGGGCCAGCCGCCTACATGATACGTTCCTCGACTGCTCTGAGGTCCTCCATTTGGGCAAACCACTGGGATAAGGGCGGGGCCGTTTTTTTCTTCCAAAACTGTGGGATTAATTGTTTTGCTACATTAATGATCCGGATTGTGAGTGTCTTTTTATATTTGGATGTGGGGGTGGGTGTGTGGTGGAGCAGCATAGCTGCTGGTTCAAGAGGTGGGGGGTTATCTGAGAAGCGGGCTATGACTTGGTGGATAGTGTGCCAGAACGGTTGGATCAGTTCGCAGTTCCACCAAATGTGTAAGAGTGTGCCTATCTCCTTCTCACACCTCCAGCATAGGCGGGAGTCTTGAGAGTTTATGTGGTGCGCAGTAGCTGGTGTGTGGTACCATCTCGTGAGCAGTTTATAAGCAGTCTCCTGACTCTTGCTAAATGTTGAGCAGTGGTGAACAGTATTGCAGATCTTCTCCCATTCAAGGGCGCTAAACGTCTTATTTAGGGATTCCTCCCATTTCCCCATAAAGTTAGGTGTCTCTACTGGAGTTTGCATTTGGAGAAGGGAGTAGAGGTGTGAAATTCCATGTGGTAGTGGGTCAGGGGCTGAGCATAGTCTCTCAAAGGTTGTGAGATCTCTGCCCAAAGCCTGTCCCTGTGGGAGGAGTTTTATGTAGTTGCGTACCTGTGCATAGCGAAAACGCGTCAGGAAGGGCTGAGGGGTCACCCCACGTAACTCTGTCAGGTCTTTCAGTCCCCGGTTGGAACAGACATGTCTCAGTCGGGGTAGGGGGTCGTCTACTAAAGTTTGCAAGGCCTTCGGGTCAAGGCCTGGTTGGAAGTCCGGATTATGGGTGAGAGGCAGTAAGGGGGAGGGGTACGTACTAAGAGCATGACGCCCTATACTCCTTCTCCATACCGTCAGAGTCGCTCTTGTGTAGGGTGTGTAACGGGCTTCCCTCCCAGAACCTCCCGCTGGGAGCCATGGGAGTAAGGCGGCGGGGACACCCGCTGCGTGTCCCTCTAAGGACTTCCACAGCTTGTGTACCCCTAGTTTGGACCATTCCACTACTCGTTGTAGGTGACACGCTTTGTAGAATAGCAGAAAGTCTGGGAGGGCTAGTCCTCCTTTGTCTTTGGGCCGTGTGAGCAGTGAGTATTTCAGTCTGGGTCTCCTCCCGTTCCACACATAGGACCCCAGTGCTCCCCGGAGTGTCGTGAAGAAAGATGTTGGGATCAGGATAGGCAAGGCCTGGAAGAGGTAGAGCAGTCGTGGCAAAAAATTCATCTTCACCACTTGCACCCTACCCAACCAGGATATGTGGGGGAAGGCCCATTCCCTCATCTCTTTCCGAAATTGGGTCAGTAATGGGGTGAAGTTTGTCGCGTACAGGTTGGTTGCGCTCACTGTCAGCCAAGTACCCAGGTAGCGTATCTTGTCCGAGGCCCATTGGAATTTGTAGCTCCTGCGCAGTTGGTCTGCGCGAGGTGTGGGTACACTAATGTTTAAGACATATGATTTCGAGAAGTTAATTTTCAATCCCGAGAGGAGTCCGAATGTGTGGAAGGCCTGCACTAGGTTGGGCAGGGAGACCTCTGGATGTGTGAGGAAAAACAGTAGGTCATCCGCGTAGGCGGCAATTTTGTGGTGCGTGTCTCCTGTGTGAATGCCGGTAATGTCGGGGTGATGTCTGATGGTGTTCAGGAATGGCTCCAACACTAGGACGAAAAGTAACGGGGAGAGGGGACATCCCTGACGCGTACCGTTATATATAGGGAACGGGTCTGTTAGGGCCCCGTTGACCAGTACGTGTGCTGACGGTTTGGAGTACAGGGCTTTAATCCAGCCCAGAAGGTGTGGTCCCATTCCCAGGTGTGTTAATGTCCGGAACATGTATTCCCAATTGACCCTATCAAAGGCCTTCTCCGCGTCTGTGGAGAGTAGGAGAAGGCCCGTGTTCGTCTCGGTGTTCCTATGCATTAGTGTCAGGGCCCTGATAGTATTGTCCCTAGCCTCTCGACCCAGCACAAACCCAACCTGGTCTGCGTGGACCAGATCGGGAACGTGCGTCTGGAGTCTAGTCGCCAGGACTTTTGCCAGGAGTTTAATGTCTGTATTGATGAGGGATATGGGTCGGTAGCCGCCACAGTGCTCTCGATCCTTCCCTTCTTTGGGGATGATAGTAATGTGCGCCATTAGAGCCTGTCCGGGGAGTTCGTGTCCCTCTCTGATCGCATTGAACATGTCTGTCAATGGGGAGTAAAGTACGTCAGCGTATGTCCTGTAATATTTTAGTGGTAGCCCGTCGGGGCCCGGGCTTCTCCCTGATTTGGAGCTTTTAATCGCTAGCGCAAGTTCCTCCGTGGTAATGGGTTCTTCTAGTCGGTTTGATACGTCTGTCGCTAGGGCGGGGAGTGTATGGGCCGAGAGGTACTCATCTATAGAGTCGCGGAGTCTGAGAGTGTGCGTGTCCGTGTGCGGTCGTGGTAGGGAGTATAAGTCTGCATAATATGATCGGATGATCTCCTGTATCTTGGTGGGGTGTCTGTGGAGGTTCCCGTCCTTGTCCCGAATGCGGTCTATGTATGTGTCCCGCCTTCTTTTGTTGAGCATGCGTGCTAGGAGCTTCCCACTCTTGTTACCGTTTACATGAAAGAATGCCTTGTGTCGTAGGACTGCCCTATGGTGTTGGGACTGTATGAGTGTGGTCAGTTCCCTCCTCAGACCTAACAGCGTGGCTTGGTGTGTAGGGAGTTGGAGGCGTTTGTTGAGGGTATCTAGGCGGTGTATGTCTGCCAATAGTGTAGTCATGCGTGCCTCCCTCTGTCGTTTCAGGAGAGCGCCCTTTTGTATGAAATGCCCCCTGATAACACTTTTGTGTGCTTCCCATCGTATGGTGGGGGACGTCTGGTCGCCATTGTGTGTAAAGTAGTCCCGGAGTGTGGTGTCTATGTCTGCAGTCAGTTCTGGTATGGCAAGTAGGGCTTCGTTCAGCCTCCACTTAGAGACCTTAGGTCTGAAAAGGGGAGACTCCAGGGTGACCGACACCGGTGCATGGTCCGACCACGTTGCGGTGCCTTGGTCAGCCCGGAGAGCCAGTGGGAGGTGGTATTGTGAAAGGAAAAGGTAGTCAATGCGAGTGTAGGAATTGTGCGGGTGAGAGTAGAAGGTATAGTCCCTTTCGTCAGGGTGTAGTGCTCTCCAGCAGTCCACTAGTCTCTCCCTCGTCAGTAAGGCCCTGATTGCCGCGATGTGTTGGGTAGGGACGGGTGAGCGTCCTGAGGAGGAGTCCCATTTGGGATCTAAAGCTACGTTTAGGTCGCCCCCTAGGACCAAAACCCCTTCTGCGAAGTGCCGCAGTGAGCGAAGTGTCCGGGCCAGGAAACGGTATTGTCTGCGGTTAGGGGCATAAACGTTAGCGAAGGTGTAAAGCGTGCCCGCTATCTCCCCCTTTAAAAAGGTATATCGACCCTCCGGGTCGGTTTGTACGTCTTTTACTGTGAACGGGATGCGTCTATGAATGAGGATCGCAGTTCCTCTGGACTTTCCCCCCTGAAAATCGCTAAAGTATCCTATGGGGTAGTGGTGGTTCGTCAGTGTGGGACGTGACCCCTCCCTGAAATGCGTTTCTTGTACAAACACAATCGATGCTTTACGGGAGAGAAATTCCCTCACCGCTCCCGACCGTTTCTCGGGTTGATTAAGGCCTCTGGTGTTCAGGGATAGTATCGTGATGGGGGCCGGGGCAATGGACATGACCGGGGCTCTTCTAGCAGTCGTGTATCAGCGTAGGCTTGTCCGTCCGGCGGACAAGCGGGAGGGTGGGATAGGGAAAGGGGGGGGCACAGGAAGGCTTGGGTCAGGCGGGGAGGGAAAAAGTCAGGAGTCAAGAGTCACAGTCGGTAAGTCTGTACAAAATCGCTATAACCAGCGGTATCGGAAAAGAGCGAAGGGGGGCTGGAACCCCCCCGTCCGCTAGAGGGCGGAGGGGGACCGCTCACCTGATTCTGGTCGCTCACTCCAGTAGGGCAGTCAAAGGAGTTCCGGGAATCCCAAGTGAGTAGGGTCCAGGGGGTAAAGTGCGCTCTCAAAAAGGTCGTCACAGACCACTGTGACCTCTCGGGGCACCACCCAGTTAGGATCCATCGTCTCCCCGACTTACGGCACAATCTATATAAAATTCAGCATAAGTGTCAACCTCACCATATAATACAGTAAAAAAAACAGTAGCAATAGTATTAGCCATAACACAAAACATATCAACATTTCAAGATTACCCTCCCTCCCCCCCCCCCCCTGTGCGGCAGAACCTGGCAGGTCTACTGGCCTACTATGCCGCTTTCCTCCTCCCTCCCAAGTCCCCGTCACCTTCCCCCCTCCCGCTCCCAAAGCTAGACATCCCCTCCTTCCCCAGCCTAATGTACCGATCTCAGTTATTATAGAGGGCCCTTAAGTGTTAGAGTGTGGGGGGCCTTGTAATGGGGCTGTGAGGTGCATTGCTCCTGTTGTTTTTCCTCTCGGGCCTAGGCCCTTCGTGGGTCCCCTTCCTCTCTGTGGCAGTGTGGGTATAGTACCCCTTTCACCCCCCAGGGCAATCTTAGCTAGGCCTAATTTCCCCCCCACGCCCAAAGTGGAGCTTCAGTTCCCATAATACTTGCTGTGACCAAATGACAGTCAAAGTTCACAATAGCGGTGAAGTGCCAAGGGTGGTCTGCAGTGGGTGGTTTAGTTCATAGTCCGCTAGTGGAGTCAACATGGCGGTTTCGGGGGGGGGGGGTAACCTCCCAGGAATGGAGCGAGTTTCAGTTGGGTGTCCCCACTGGTCTGGTCGTTTGAGTACGGGGGGGCGAATTCTCTGAGGGCGAGGGCCCGTGTCCTGCGATCGGGGGGCAAAAGCGTAGAAATTGAGTGGGTTCGGCCATGTCAGAGTTTCCGGCGAAAGGTGCAGCTCTCTTTGCAGCGCCTGGGCGTCTTCTTCCCCTAGGATCGTGAAGGGGCCGTTGGGTGTTGCAACCTGTAGGCCCGTGGGGAAGCACCAGCGGTACCTTATTTGGGCTGCTTGTAGCTGCCTTGTAAGGGGTTTCAAAGCTCGTCTAAATGATAGCGTGGCTGGGGACAGGTCAGGAAACAGGTGGACTTCAGAGTTTTCCAGTATTATTTTATCCGTGCCCCTTGCTTTGCGGAGGATTTCCTCCTTCAGTGGAAAGTTTTCCAAACAGCAAATAATGTCACGGGGTGGTCCGTCTGGGGGGCCCGGAGGCCTCAGGGCGCGGTGCGCTCGTACAAAGCTAATGGGTGTCTGGAGAGGTCGCATCAGCAATTTGTTAAATAAGTCCAGCAAGGTGTCTTGGATTGGGCTTTTCCTGTCCAGCGCCTCTGGCACCCCTCTGATTCTAATATTTTGTCTCCTACCCCTGTTGTCCAGGTCCTCAATGTGAAGCGCCATTTGTTGCAGTATCTTGGTATGGGATTGCAGTCTGTCTGTGGTTGCTGCCTGAACCGCAGACATGTGGTCGCTGTCTGCTTCTAACTGAGTCACCTTTTGGCTGAGGCCTTGTATGTCCTCACGCATGGCATGTAGCTCAGCGGTAATGGACGCGCGGAGTTCCGCGTTTGCAGTCTTCAAATCCGCTTTCGTGGGTAGTTGCTGCAGTATAGACATTATGTCGGGTAGGGAGGCTTGGGAGGTCGGTAGTGGATGGTCACCCTGTGGGGATCGCGGGTGGGAAAGGCCGGAGGCCGTGGAGTCGTTTGAGGCCTGGTCCAGATCCGCCGGTGCCACGAGGTACGGCTTCACGGAGGGGGTCACGGTGCATTTCGGGGTGTCCCCGGGTCTTTGGGCGCTCGATGCGCGGTGTGTTTTCCCCATTTTCGGCTATTATTAGTGCGGTCGGTGAGGTTGAAAGTTAGGCCGGCGGGGAGCTCTCAGTTTATGCTGCCATCTTCGCGGACCTCCAAGCCACGCCCATCATCTAGATTTTAAACCAAAGATTTGCATTTACATTCCCTGCTTACATTGTTCTTTATTTTATTTTTCACCTTCTCTTTGAAATGGTCTCGTTTCTCTTGTGGTTTCCATGTGACCTTCTGTGTCCTTACTTGCATGGGGTTCTGTGCTCAACAAAAGCTGCTTTAACACCGGGTGAATACTAGACAGAAATTATATTTTATCTGTCAGATAACCTTATTGTGTGACTTCTGTTATACAACCATGGCCCTCATGTAATTTGTGTGTGTCATTTCCTTCTACCCAGAGTTGCCAGCTATTCTATAGTGTGATAAAATAAACATAAATTGTAGTTAATAGGTGTACAGACTCCATGCTGTACAGTCTGTCTGCGCCATATCCTGCTACTAGCAAGGACAACTGCCATCACATCCACAAACAATGAGTAAGTCGAATGATGACTCAATTGACAGTGACAATCAGATGTGTCATTTTTAATAACAACCACAAAATAATCTCTGAAAATTGAGAATTGGGGACACACCCAGAACATGCATTTCTCAGCAATGGTGCAGCCATGAAGACTAAATGTATATAAAATACATATTAAGGTATAGTGAACCTTATACACACAAACAAAAAAAAAATACTACTTAAAATCATCACTCTAAGCAAACACTATTGCACATTTGCACTTTACATTGTGCTTCTATATTGATAGTGTGATAAACTCATTATTTTCCTTGTGTTTAAAACATTTCCCTGCTAAGTTTTTGTACATTATGTTTCCCGAACCCCATTCACATTTTCCCAGTTCGGAAGCTGCAATCTACCGAACACTGACCACCCCCCTGGCTCATTAACTATAAACTAATCACAAACTAGATATATGTTATGTGTATTTTTAATGATTTTTGTTAATATTCTGTAACACTAGTGTCTGGGAGATGATTAGATGATTTGATTAGATTAGATTAGATTAGATTAAGCAAAAGCTATCTCTCTTATCTCCCAGATACAGAGACGCCTATGCGGGCTTACTGTACAAGTGAATGGAGACCTCATGCTGGATCCCACTGGGCCATAATAAATCATTCCTTCTTATACCCTTCATCAAGTCTTGGCTTGTGTTTGGGTATACCAGAGCTATAATCACTGCTTCACTCTGGGACTCAGAGATTTACAACGGATATACTCAGTCGGAGTATAGGGGATCCGATACAGATAGCACTTAAATATCACCTTATATTTGATCATTTTTGTAATGGGCAATGTGCTCATAGGGTCCAGGTCTAATTTGGGTGAGTGCCAGTTTCTATCGGTGCTCGCCTGGACAGAATTGGCCATTAGTGTAACAGCTAAAGGAATTTCTGTTAATTTCTCCTTTTTAATTTTAACTGTTGGTGTAAATGATTTGTTTATCATTTATGTTTCAGACGTATGCACTGTGACTGTTTTGCTCATTATAAATTTTCCATTATTATGTCTTCTATATTCTTTTTATATTTATGGGGATTTTGTAAGGGGATATATCTAAAAAGAAGTATAAATATACCCAAGGTACAAGTCACATGGCAGACACAACTGTAGGAAGTTGCTCCTCTGGTCATTTGGTTTGATTCAAGCACCAATCAGCAACACTGAAGTATGGTTTGCAGTATAGTTGGACCTTCTCTACTACCACCACACCTAGGCAATATGAACGTGTGCTGTCAAGGAGAGAAAGGCCTGCTGGTCAGGAGCACTCCATAAATCTGGGCAATTAAATGGCATTAGTGGATCAGTTACTGCTACTGCTCTCCATTTTTCTTTAAAATACTTGTCAACCTGCTTTGTGTTTGTGTTGAAAAATTGGTTCTGCTTGGTGGATTTACTTCTTCTGTAATATTATTGTGTTTGACTACACTACATACAACACACAGCGCTTTGACACTTTCACAGAATACAGCTAAAGAAAAAAGCGCCTCTGGCACCCCTCTGATTCTAATATTTTGTCTCCTACCCCTGTTGTCCAGGTCCTCAATGTGAAGCGCCATTTGTTGCAGTATCTTGGTATGGGATTGCAGTCTGTCTGTGGTTGCTGCCTGAACCGCAGACATGTGGTCGCTGTCTGCTTCTAACTGAGTCACCTTTTGGCTGAGGCCTTGTATGTCCTCACGCATGGCATGTAGCTCAGCGGTAATGGACGCGCGGAGTTCCGCGTTTGCAGTCTTCAAATCCGCTTTCGTGGGTACTTGTCAACCTGCTTTGTGTTTGTGTTGAAAAATTGGTTCTGCTTGGTGGATTTACTTCTTCTGTAATATTATTGTGTTTGACTACACTACATACAACACACAGCGCTTTGACACTTTCACAGAATACAGCTAAAGAAAAAAAAGGTTTTGAACTGATTACTCATCTACATCTACTCATGTACCCTACCTGCAGCACTAATATTGCCACACTCTGGCAGGGTTCCCTTGTGTAGAAAACTGAAGCCGTACACTATATTGCAATTTGCAAAGCACAAGCAGTAGCACAGAAGCACACTGCATGTCAAATAATCAGCATTTTACTAGAAATAAATGTAAAAATAAAATATAATTTAGTAAAACTATTATAAATCAATGTATCAAAGTGGGCATGAATGGCACTGCCAGTAGCAGCTTGGCAAGAGGATTTTTTTTCCATTTTCTTTTTAATCCACCAGATGATGAGGGGTCCAACTGTTCCTGTTCAGCCTGCCCCTGTCGACTACAGGCACTATCCTCCCCGACGCCCCCGCTCTTCCTAGGGTTGATGATAGTAGTAGAGGAGGTAATACCTTTAGTGGTAGATGGTAAAAACTGCACAGAATCAGACACAGCACTTGAGGACCTGCTGCCTGCCTTAGTACTGCTCAGAATCAGATACACAAGTAGTGGACCTGCTGCCTGCCTTGGTACTGCACATAATCAGATACACAACTAGTGGACCTGCTGCCCGCCTTGGTACTGCACAGAATCAGATACACAACTAGTGGACTTGCTGCCTGCCTTAGTACTGCACAGCATCAGATACACGACTAGTAGACCTGCTGCCTGCCCTAGTACTTTCTAGTTCTGATACTTCTCTTAGTAATACAGACTTGTGGTGTCTTCATAGATGCTGCTTCATACTGGCACTAGTGAATAACCATTTATTTGCCTTTCACTCGCTTCTCTGCTACACAATTTGTACTTTGTAAGTCAGCCTTCTCGGAGGTGAAGATGCGGGTGGATTTGCATTGATCGCAGTGAAATCTTTCACAACACTAGCCTGTACATTAGCACTAGGTTGTTTAATGGTAATAGAAATAGTGGTCGCATGATGAAGTTGATGGTGGTGGTATTGGTAGTGGTTGTGGTGATAGTAACAATGACAGTTGTTGAGCTACTTGTGCCATTGGTAGCAGGCGCAGCTAACTTAAAGATGCTGGAGCAGATGCAGGAGACGAGAGCACATTAGCTGCCAGTGAAAATACTGGCCTGCTGCCTGTTCCCTCTACACTCTTCTTCTAGTCCCTCTGGCTCATCACACTCATAATCAAGCAGCTCCTAGCCCAGAAGTTAAATTGCAGTGGTGGATCAGGAAGCAAAATCTATTCTATTTGGCATCTTTTCTTTTTTTTCTTTTGCGCTCAGATCTTTTTTAATTTGATTAGTTTGATGGGATTTATGAATTTTTATTTGACCTTTTTTGGGGCTGACAAATCTTATGGTAAGTATGTTTTTTTTTATTTACAGGTTATCCATTAATATTAAATCGAGGTCATATAAACAAATAGAAACATAGAAACATAGAATGTGACGGCAGATAAGAACCATTCGGCCCATCTAGTCTGCCCAGTTTTCTAAATACTTTCATTAGTCCCTGGCCTTATCTTACAGTTAGGATAGCCTTATGCCTATCCCACGCATGCTTAAACTCCTTTACTGTGTTAACCTCTACCACTTCAGCTGGAAGGCTATTCCATGCATCCACTACCCTCTCAGTAAAGTAATACTTCCTGATATTATTTTTAAACCTTTGTCCCTCTAATTTAAGACTATGTCCTCTTGTTGTGGTAGTTTTTCTTCTTTTAAATATAGTCTCCTCCTTTACTGTGTTGATTCCCTTTATGTATTTAAATGTTTCTATCATATCCCCCCTGTCTCGTCTTTCCTCCATGCTATACATGTTAAGATCCTTTAACCTTTCCTGGTAAGTTTTATCCTGCAATCCATGAAACAGTTTAGTAGCCCTTCTTTGAACTCTCTCTAAGGTATCAATATCCTTCTGAAGATATGGTCTCCAGTACTGTGTACAGTACTCCAAGTGAGGTCTCACCAGTGTTCTGTACAATGGCATGAGCACTTCCCTCTTTCTACTGCTAATACCTCTCCCTATACAACCAAGCATTCTGCTAGCATTTCCTGCTGCTCTATTACATTGTCTGCCTACCTTTAAGTCATCAGAAATAATCACCCCTAAATCCCTTTCCTCAGATGTTGAGGTTAGGACTCTATCAAATATTCTGTACTCTGCCCTTGGGTTTTTACGTCCAAGATGCATTATCTTGCACTTATCCACATTAAATGTCAGTTGCCACAACTCTGACCATTTTTCTAGTTTACCTAAATCATTTTCCATTTGGCTTATCCCTCCTGGAACATCAACCCTGTTACATATCTTAGTATCATCCGCAAAAAGACACACCTTACCATCAAGACCTTCTGCAATATCACTAATAAAAATATTAAAGAGAATGGGTCCAAGCAGTGGCGTACTAAGGGGGGGGCGGGGGGGGCGGTCCGCCCCGGGTGCCATCCAATAGGGGGGTGCCACACTCTGTCCCTCCTGCTGGTCGTCCTCTCCCTCGCGGCTCAGGCGCTCAGTGAGTGAGTCAGAGCACAGGGAGGGGATTCCCAGCCTGTGTTCTGAGTCATCACTGAGCCCCAGGGATGCTGTTATGGAGTGTGCCAGCAGGGGGCGCAGAGCGTGCATTCTGCAAGATTTCTCCCCTGCGGCCACTCTGCCTGCACCTCCTGCACTGCCTGGGCTGGGATGGAGAGAGACAGCCCCTGAATCATGGTAAGTTAATATTATTATTGTAAATTCACCCTCACCCCCCCCACTCAGTCACCCTGTCACCCCCCCTCAGTCACCCTGTCACCCCCTCCCTCAGTCACCCTGTCACCCCCCTCAATCACTCTGTCACCCCCTCCCTCAGTCACCCTCTCACCCCCTCCCTCAGTCACCCTGTCACCCCCCCTCAGTCACCCTGTCACCAGTCACCCCCCTCAGTCACCCTGTCACCCCCCCCTCACCCTGTCACCAGTCACCCCCCCAGTCACCCTGTCACCCCCCTCAGTCACCCTGTCACCCCCCCACTCAGTCACCCTGTCACCCCCCCACTCAGTCACCCTGTCACCCTCCCCTCAGTCACCCTGTCACCACCCTCTCACCCCGTCACCCCCTCCCTCAGTCACCCTGTCACCCCCCCTCAATCATCCTGTCACCCCCTCCCTCAGTCACCCTCTCACCCCCTCCCTCAGTCACCCTGTCACCCCCCCACTCAGTCACCCTGTCACCCCCCCTCACCCTCTCACCCTGTCACCCCCCCCTCACCCTCTCACCCTGTCACCCCCCCTCACCCTCTCACCCTGTCACCCCCCCTCACCCTCTCACCCTGTCACCCCCTCCCTCAGTCACCCTGTCTCCCCCCCTCACCCTGTCACCCCCTCACCCTGTCACCCCCTCACCCTGTCACCCCCCTCAATCACTCTGTCACCCCCTCCCTCAGTCACCATCTCACCCCCTCCCTCAGTCACCCTGTCACCCCCCCTCAGTCACCCTGTCACCAGTCACCCCCCTCAGTCACCCGGTCACCCCCCCCTCACCCTGTCACCAGTCACCCCCCCAGTCACCCTGTCACCCCCCTCAGTCACCCTGTCACCCCCTCCATCAGTCACTCTGTCATCCCCCTCAGTCACCCTGTCACCCCCCCTCACCCTGTCACCCCCCTCAGTCACCCTGTCACCAGTCAACCCCCCAGTCACCCTGTCACCCCCCCTCACCCTGTCACCCCCCCTCACCCTGTCACCCCCCTCACCCTGTCACCCCCCTCACCCTGTCAACCCCTCACCCTGTCACCCCTTCACCCTGTCACCCCCTCAATCACCCTGTCACCCCCTCCCTCAGTCACCCTCTCACCCCCTCCCTCAGTCACCCTGTCACCCCCCTCAGTCACCCTGTCACCCCCCTCAGTCACCCTGTCACCAGTCACCCCCCCAGTCACCCTGTCACCCCTCTCAGTCACCCAGTCACCAGTCACCCCCCCTCAGTCACCCTGTCACCCCCCTCAGTCACCCTGTCACCAGTCACCCCCCTCAGTCACCCTGTCACCCCCCTCAGTCACTCTGTCACCCCCCCTCAGTTACCCTGTCACCAGTCACCCTGTCACCCCCCCAGTCACCCTGTCACCCCGTCACTCTGTCACCAGTCACCCCCCAGTCACCAGTCACCCCCTCCCTCAGTCACCCCCCCTCAGTCACTCTGTCACCAGTCAACCCCTCCCTCAGTCACCCTGTCACCCCCTCCCTCAGTCACCAGTCAACCCCTCTTTCCCTCACTCTGCTACCTGTCACTCCCTCCCACGCTCTGTCAGCCCCTCCCTCCTACGCTCTGCCACCTGTCCCCTCCTCACTCTGCCAACCCTATCCCACAGCACACTATGTGCCTTACAATGCCCTACACACACTACATACACTACATCCCACCCCCACACTATGTGTCTTACCCATACTACATCCCTATCACCCCTACACCAGGTCTGTCTCCTAAATTACTATCAATAAAGATTTGTATCAGGACAAGTAGATTGTCACGGCAGACAAGTAGATTGGGCAAACACTTTAGTCCCTGGACAAGTAGTTTTTTTTTTTTTTAAATTTCAACACCCCTGCCCTCTCTGCCATATACACCCCCACCATATACACCCCTGCCTTGTCATAATATCCTCCCTGCTATAAACCCACTACCTGGTCATAATTCCCACCCTGGCATATACCCCTTTAACATGTCATATAATACCCACACTGCCATAATCCCCTCCCTGCTATATACCGCCACCGTATCATAATACACACCCTGCCATACACCCTGGCCCTGCCTTGACATAATATCCTATCTTCCATATAACACCCAATCCCATTGTTCCCACCCGTGACATAAACACCATATACTCACCACCTCACCTGCAGTCACCTCCTTCAATCCACTGTGTGCAGTGGCACACACTGTCATAGTATCCACCACACTGTCCCACCCTGCCATATACCTTTCTCCTGATAGTAATACTCACCCACTTACATATACATCCACGTTGTCACATTCCCCAGACAGATAGGACAGATATATACTGGAAGGCAGTGAGATTAAACATTTTTATGGACCATATAGGAGTTTGTGTACGCCCTGCAGTAAGCCGGCAGCCGGGGTATGACATCATCCTGGCATCGGCATCACTACTGGTCGTGCAAGTGAGCTGTGAAGGAAGAGCACAGAGATCCCAGCCCAGCAGCAACCGCTTGTCACTCCCAGAGTAAGGTAGGGAGGTTGGTTGGACCTCTTAATAACTAAATGCGTTTGTATATCTGTGGTTGTGTATATGTTTAGTAGATAGCTCCCTAATTTGGTGTCCTTAAATATGTCAATCCCACATAAGGATAACAAATAAGTGAGTTATCTACTAAACAACCTAAAGATTAAAATTAAGAAAAAGGCTTTTTAAATTTTGATCTTTTAGCTATTTAGTAGAGAATTCCCTAAATTGGTGCCCTTATGTGAGATTCCATATGTAAAGATACCAAATTAGGGTGCTGTTTAGCAGATAGCTCCCTTATTTGGTGTCCTTAAATATGGCAATCCCACATCTCAGCATCTTGCCAACACTACACACAAACACATCCCTGCATTCCAGTGCAAACACTACATACAAACACACCTCTGTATTAAAACATCACCATTATATATAACCACACACTGCATCTCGCCAACACTACACACAAAAGCATGCCTGCATTAAAATGCCAACACTACAACAAACACACCCATTCATTCACTCACACTTACTCCATACAAAAGCATGCTTACATTGAAACATGCAAGCACTGCTCAATGCTACATACATTTAAAAAATGTGGTGTTTGTACATTTTAAAGTGCAGGGGGGGGGGGGGGGGGGGGGGGCAAACTAGGACCCGCCCCGGGTGCCATATGCTCTAGGTACGCCCCTGGGTCCAAGTACAGATCCCTGAGGTACCCCACTGGTGACAAGCCCAAGCTTCCAATATACTCCATTGACTACAACCCTCTGTTGCCTGTCACTCAGCCACTGCCTTACCCATTCAACAATATTGGAATCCAAACTCAAAGATTGTAGTTTGTTGATAAGCCTTCTATGTGCAACAGTGTCAAAAGCCTTACTGAAATCGAGGTAAGCAATGTCTACTGCACCACCCTGATCTATAATTTTAGTTACCCAATCAAAAAAATCAATAAGATTAGTTTGGCATGATCTCCCTGAAGTAAACCCATGTTGTCTCTGATCTTGAAATCCATGTGTTTTTAGATGTTCAACAATCCTATCCTTTAACATGGTTTCCATCACTTTCCCCACTACTGAAGTTAGGCTTACTGGCCTATAGTTGCCCGACTCCTCCCTATTACCTTTCTTGTGAATGGGCACAACATTCGCTAACTTCCAATCTTCTGGGACTACTCCTGTTATCAATGATTGGTTAAATAAATCTGTTAATGGTTTTGCTAGTACACCACTAAGCTCTTTTAATAGCTTTGGGTGTATTCCATCAGGTCCCATTGACTTATTTGTCTTTACTTTTGACAGTTGAAATAGAACCTCTTCCTCTGTAAACTCACGTGTAATAAATGACTCATTTATCCTTTTTCTTAACTGAGGTCCCTTTCCTTCATTTTCATCTGTAAATACCGAACAAAAATATTAATTGAGGCAGTCAGCTAGACCTTTATCCTCATCTACATACCTTCCTTCTTTTGTTTTTAATCTAACTAATCCTTGTTTTACTTTTCTTTTCTCATTTATGTATCTAAAAAAGGTTTTGTCCCCCTTTTTTACTGACTGTGCTATTTTCTCTTCTGTGTGTGATTTGGAAGCTCTTATAACTTGCTTAGCCTCTTTCTGCCTAATCTTATAGGTCATTCTGTCTTCCTCACTCTGGGTTTTTTTATAATTACTAAATGCTAACTTTTTGTTTTTTACTATTTTGGCTACATCTGTGGAGTACCACAGTGGTTTCTTGAATTTTTTGCTTTTACTGACAAGCCTAATGCTATTTTCTGTTGCCTTCAGTAGTGCAACTTTTAAATAATCCCATTTCTTTTGGACTCCATTTAAATTGCTCCAGTCTGATAATGACTCCTTTACACATATTCTAATTTTGGAAAAGTCTGTTTTTCTAAAGTCTAAAACTTTTGTTTTTGTGTGGTGTGACTCAGTCACTGTTCTTATATTAAACCACACTGACTGATGATCACTGGATCCTAAACTTTCACCTACAGTAATATCTGATACCAAATCTCCATTTGTTAACACTAAATCTAGTATGGCCTCTTTACGAGTTGGCTCCTCAACGACTTGTTTTAGAGACAATCCCAGTAGGGAGTTTAGAATATGTGTGCTCCTGGCACAAGTAGCTATTTTTGTTTTCCAATTTATATCAGGAAGATTAAAGTCACCCATGATGATAACTTCCCCCTTCATTGTCATTTTAGCTATTTCTTCAACTAGTAGATTATCTAACTCTTCAATTTGTCCTGGGGGCCTATAAATCACACCTACACGAGTTACTGTGTGATTACCAAATTCTAACGTAACCCAAACTGACTCTATGTTCGCCTCACTAACCTTTATTAGGCTAGATTTTATGCTATTCTTTACATACAGGGACACCCCTCCCCCTTTCTTGCCTTCCCTGTCTTTTCTATATAAAGAGTACCCTGGTATTGCTATGTCCCAGTCATTTTTCTCATTATACCATGTCTCAGTAACAGCGACTAAATCTACACTATCAGTTGCCATTATTGCCACAAGTTCATGGATCTTATTCCCTAAACTGCGAGCATTTGTAGACATGACTCTAAGCTTATCATTTTTTAACACACTTGCTACAGGCACCTTCTGTCCTTGTTTTGGGGGACAATTGGATTGATGTTTTATCACCCTTTTGCCCCCCCCCCCCTCCTAGTTTAAATACATCCTAGCAAAACCTCTGAACTGCTCACTGAGAACATTTGTTCCCTTTTGAGAAAGATGCAAACCATCTTTTTTGTACAGTTTATTTCCATTCCAAACAGAGCTACCATGAGCAATAAAGCCAAATCCTTGCTCCCGACACCATTCACAAAGCCACAAGTTAAAGTCCCTAATACGCATCCGCCTGTCATTCTGAGTGTTATGCACAGGCAATAATATTTTATTTTCACTATCATCATTCTATAAACCTGTAGATGAAAGTCCTAATGGTAGTCATGCTTTCTTTTGTGCAGTATTTTCAGGGTCATACACTAAATATGGAGTAGTATCTCATTGCTTAGTGCGCCTATTGCTCCCAGAGGGCTCAAATTTTACATTTGGTTTTGTTTCAACTTCAGGTTGATACGTCCCTCATTCTTCCTTTTTTTTGTGTCCTGATTTATATAATTCTTCCAACTCTTTCTGTTCAGCTAACATCTGAGACTTTGAAGTGAAAAGATTGCAGTTGGAAAATTGCAGTCAAATATAGTTGCAAAATATAGATCAAAAAAACATATTTAGAAATGAGTGAACTAAGCTTATAGCCATAGCTATTTTAACCTGAATTTGGCAATTTGTCTTTCAATTCACCACAACTGACTATTTATATTTGACTGCAATTTTCCAATTGCAATCTTTCTACTTCAAGGTCTCAGATGTTATCTGAAGAGGAAGAAATGCAGGAATTATATAAATCAGGACAAAAAAAAAGGAAGCATGAGGGACTAGTATCAACCTGAAGTTGAAACAAAACCAAATGTAAAATTGACAGACAAAACCAAATGTAAAATGTAAAAAGACTGAGTTCTGCAGGGCGGGGGAAGGCTTATAAAAAAAAATAAAAAAATAAAAATAGGGACCCCCTCCAGAGCCCCCACCCGCGACGTGCGAGTGGGGGCTTTTAAACTAAAGGGGGATCTTTAGTTTAAGCGGCGGGTGGGGGCCCTAAAGTAAAATTATGGGGGGGACCTATTGTCCCCCCCCCACGGCCCCCACCCCTGAGCAGTGGGTGGGGGCCCTAAATACTAATAAGGGGGGGACCTAAGGTCCTCCCCCTGGCCCCCAACCCCTGAGCAGTGGGTGGGGGCCCTAAATACTAATAAGCGGGGGGGACCTAATGTCCTTCTCCCTGGCCCCCACCCCTGAGCGGTGGGTGGGGGCCATAAATACTAATAAGTGGGGGAACCTAATCCCCCTTATACCAATTTAGGGGCCCCACCCGCCGCTCAAGGGTGCTGCGGAGATGCTCACTGTACTCAGGAGATGTTGCTGAACACATATTGGGGTGTTCTTTGGCAGTAACCCTTAACGTTCTCAGTACATGTATTCTTAAATTGCTATGTGTGTTAAAATAATTTGGCATAGATTGGTGGTAAAATGGCTGCATGAAAAGAACATGCAAAGAGTCAAAATACCCCAAGTTTAATACATTAGGTTGTCTTCTTTTAAAAAATATATACATGCGAAAGGTAATTCAGGGATTCCTGACAGATACCAGTGTTACAATGTAACTTGCGTTAATTTTGAAAAAAATGGTTTGGAAATAGCAAAGTGCTACTTGTACGTATAGCCCTATAACTTTCCCAAAAAGCTAAGAACATGTTAACATTGGGTATTTCTAAACTCAGGACAAAATTTAGAAACTATTTAGCATGGGTGTTTTTTGGCGGTTGTTGATTCGTAACAGATTTTGGGTGTCAAAGTTCGAAAAAGTGTGTTTTTTTATAGTAAATTATATGATATGATAAAAATAATGGTATTTTTAGAAAGACCATTTAATGGCGAGAGAACAGTATATAATATGTGTGGGTACAGTAAATGAGCAAGAGGAAAATTAAATACAAACACCGCAGAAATTTAAAAAGTGCCCTGGTCCTTAACGGTAAGAAAATTGAAAAACGGTCTGGTCACTAAGGGGTTAAGGGATAATACTCAAAAATTTCTTGAGAAGAATATGATTATCAGCAAACATCAGCATGGTTTTATGAAGCACAGGTCATGTCAAACTAACTTTATTGCATTCTACGAAGAAGTAAGTAGAAGTATAGATCAAGGTGTTGCAGTGGATATGATCTATTTGGATTTTGTCAAGGCATTCGATACAGTTCCACACAATAGATTAGTGTTCAAAGTCAAAGAAACCGGTTCAGATGAAAATGCTTGTTCTTGTTTAGAACATTGGCATAAAAATAGAGTGCAAAGAGTTGTCATTAATGGTAAATTTTAAGCTGGACAGAGGTGACAAGTGGTGTCCCTCAGGGTTCTGTTTTGGGACCCCTTCTATTTAACATGTTTATAAATGATCTTGAAGACAGCATTGAAAGTCATGTTTCAGTGTTTGCAGATGACACAAAACTCTGTAAAGTAATACAATGTGAGCAATATAATACTTTGCTGCAGAGGGATTTAGATAGACTTGGGGACAGGGCACTGAAATGGCAGATGAAATTAATGTTTAAAAATGCAAAGTTATGCACTCCGGCGTAAAGAATGCACAAGCAACATATACCCTTAATGGAAGCGAATTAGGGATAATTAACAACACACGAAAAGGACTTTGGAATTATTATATACAACAATGTGCAATGTCAATCAGCAGTGGCCAAGGCCAGTAAGGTATTGTCATGCATGAAAAAGGGCATTCATCCTCGGGATGAGAATATCATTTTGCCTCTTTATAAATCACTGGTAAGACCACATATTGAATATGCTGTGCAATTTTAGGCACCTGTTCTAAAGAAGGATACTATGGCACTAGAAAAAGTGCAGAAGCGGGCTACAAAATTAATAAAAGGAATGGAACATATCAGCTATGAAGAAACATTAACAAATTTAAAACTCTATAGTTTAGAAAAACGTTGCCTGAGAGAGGATATGATAACATTATACCAATGTATTCGGGCCAATACAAACCATTGTGTGGAAATCTATTCACAAACCGGACTTTACATAGGACACTGTCACATGTTTATCCTCACCTCGTGGTATCTCTGATGGTAACTGCCTTCCTGGCATTGACGGAGGTGCCACTCAGCGGCCTTGTGTCAGTGGCATCTCTGGGGGGGGGGGGGCAGAGGGGGCCATGGCCCCCCCTACATCATGCTTGGGCCCCCCCAAATGCCAGCAACCTGCTGGTCATGTGTTTAGATTCTATTCCCTCGGGCTGTGACAGTGTGTGACAGCCCGAGGGAATGCAGGACAGAGCAGCTCAGCTGGAGGCTGGGGGCTGTCTGTGGCCGGAGAGAGCACTGACAGGCTCCCCGGCACAGGCCCCGCCCCCAAATGAAGCCCCGCCTCCCGCACATAAGCTCCGCCTCTGCAGTATGTGTGTGTGTGTGTGTGTGTGGACTCAGCAGCAGGGCCGCCATCAGGGCATGACAACCATAACGGTTGTCATGGACCTAACGGTCCTTGGGGGCCCCCTAGCCCCACATTCATTATGTGCACACATATATATATATATATATATATATATATATATATAGATAGATAGCGATTTTCGCTATATATATGTGCACAGAGGGCCCCCTGCTACCTGTACAATGAATAGAGGGTCCAGCAGCACACTCTGTCCTCCTTTCCAGCTGCTCTCTGTCTAACTTTCCTGCACCCTGCGGCCGCCAGAGCGTTGCCACGGGTTACTATGGCAACGCTCCGCACAGCACGCAGGCCTGTCTCGTGAGAGTTAGTCGGAGAGGAGCTGGAAAGGAAGACAATGTGTGCTGCTGGGCCCCGTCTTCAATGTACCGCGGCTGGCTCCCTCCACTATGCCACTGGATCAACAGGAAATGCGATCTCCCCCCTCCCTGGCACGGTAAGGGGGGAATAAAATTGAAATATACACAAATAAATAAAACAAAATACTCCCCTCCCCCTGTTTTACACACACACTGAATCCTTACAAGCACACTCTGCACTACACACACACACACTACATTCACTAAACACACTCTGCACTACACACACACACACACACACTACATTCACTAAACACACTCTGCACTACATTCACTAAACACACTGCACTACATATACACTACATTCACTAAACACACTCTGCACTCACTACAAACACTACATTTACTAAACACACTCTGCACTACACACACACACGACATTCACTATACACATTTTGCTCTACACACACACACACTACATTCACTATACACATTTTGCACTACAAACACACATACACTACATTCACTATACACTCTCTGCACTCACTACAAACACTACATTCACAAAACACACTCTGCACTACACACAAACTTCATTCACTAAACACACTTTGCACTACACACACACACTACATTCACTAAACACACTTTGCACTACACACACACACACACTACATTCACTATACACACGTTTCACTCACTACACACTACATTTACTAAACACGCACGGCAATACACACACACACTACATTCACTAAACACACTTTGCACTCACTACAAACACACTACATTCACTAAAACACACTACATTCACTATACACACTACATCCACTACAAAAACACACACTCTGCATTCACTATACACACACCTACATTCACTACACACACACTCTGCATCTAATGCATGCATACAAACATTACACAAAACGTACAATCTGCATCCACTATACACACTGCATCCATGACACACATACTGCATCCACTATACACACTGCATCCATGACACACATACTGCATCCACTATACACATTCTACATCCACTATACACACTGCATCCATGACACACATTCTACATACACTATACACACACACACACACTTCATCCTTGTGGGCGGACTGGGGGCTGGCCCCGGGGGCCCAGATCTTGAGCTGTGTCAGGGGCCCTAAAATTTCTGATGGCAGCCCTGCTCAGCAGTCTATGTGTGTGTCTGTGTGTGTGTATGGACTCAGCAGTCTGTGTGTGTGTGTGTGTGTGTATGGACTCAGCAGTGTGTATGTGTGTGTGTGGACTCAGCAATCTGTGTGTGTATATGGACTCAGCAGTCTCTGTGTGTATATGGACTCAGCAGTCTGTGTGTGTGTATGGACTCATCAGTCTGTGTGTACGTGTAGAAATCAGCCTGTGTGCATTCAGCAACACCTGTGTGCATTCAGTAGTCTGTGTGCATTCAGAAATCTCTGTGTGTGTGTGTGTGTATGTATTCAGTGTACTGTGTGTATGTACTCAGCAGTCTAGCAATAATTAAAAATGTTATACCTGTGAGTTGTTGTGTAGGAAGGGCCCCAGTGCACTGCTTTGCCCGGGGGCCCTTAACACTGTTAAGATGGTACTGCTTGTGTGTGTCAGTAAGCTTCTATTTAGTGAGCATGTGTGTGTCAGTGAGCTTGTCTTTAGTGAGCTTGTGTGTGTCCCTGAACTTCTTTGTAGTGAGCCTTGTGTTTATACAAGTGAGTTTGTCTGTAGTAAGCTTGTGTGTGAGTCAGAGAGTTTTGTCTGTCAGTAAGCCTATTTGCGCATGTCAGTGAGCTTGTGTGCTTACTGTACAATATATACATATTGACTTGTAGAAATGGCATAAATTTTTTTCCAGGGCTGCTTTCCAGTTTGGCTCTGCCAGCGAGTGCGCTTTACAGCTGAATCATCTGTGTGAGCTGCCGCACACTTTAGCCCTGTTACACAAGTCTGGGAGCTGCGGTTGACAGGTACTAGTAGTCTAGAGATTGGGACATGGGGTATATGCTCAGCTATCTGTATAATACTATAGTGCTGTTCTCTGTATAATACAGATCTGTGTGTGTGTGTATAATATCCCGGGATAGTCAGTGTTCCTGTATAGTGCTGCTCTGTGTCTTGGGGTATTATACACAAACAGACCTGTATTATACAGAGAGCAGCACTATACAGGGAGCACTGACTGTCCTGGGATATTATACACACAACCCTGTATTATACAGAGAGCATCACTATACAGGGAGCACTGACTGTCCCAATTTATTATACACACAACCCTGTATTATACAGATAGCACTGACTGTCCAGGGATATTATACACAGACAGTAATTGATAGCTGTGCTGCAAAATGTCCTTGGAATTTTTTTTCAAATGTTGGCATATATGGCACTGTATCAAAGGAAATGTGTTGGGTTTTTAATAATCCCTGGTGGAAAATAATGAATCCTCTACCAGGGATTCTAAAAAAAACCCCAACAACACATTGTGTCGGGGGCGGGGCTTAACATTCGGCAGGGGCGGGGTCAAACTGCGGCAAGGGCGGGGTTGAATGTGCCCCCCTACTTTTGTCCCTGGCCAACCCTGTGCCCCCCCTAAAAATGAATCCTAGAGACGCCACTGGTCAGTGTATCTGATCGGTCGCTGCGGATCCATGCCAATTTGTAACAAACGTTCTGGGGTCAAAGGCCGGATACGGCCAATCGGATCTCTCAGAGGATTATTTAAATTCATTCTTACTTTTCCTCATTGCCCTGTCGTGGTTTCCCTAGTAGGTTATCCGAGAGAGTGTTCCTGAGCGTTTATTTCTGGCTATTGACTTTGGCTTTGTTTTGACTTCCCTGAATTCTGGTATCCTTGAGTTTTGACTTTCCCTCATCGTTGTGTCTCCTTTTGTGTCCCTGACCTCTGCAAGTATTCTGACTATTCTCTGGTACATTAAATCCGGCCACTCTAAGGCTCAGTAAGATGTTACCTTTAGTCCTAGGTGTGATACAGTTCTGCATGCTGGATCAACTAGCATCCTGACAGAAAGACAGCCAAGGTTAGTGATAGAGCAGAGCAATGCACCTCTCTCCCCTCCCCCCTACCCCACCTCAGGCTAGTATAGAGACCAGTATCTCTATGCCATGGACCTAGTTGCTCTTCGAGTTCAAGTCTACTTCGTACAGTGAGTAGAAGAAGGACCCAGTCTTTTTTCCGATGTTCTCCCACTGGTGTGGACATTGCTTCTGGATGATAACCCAGCGGGCCTACAAACGCTTGAAGTAAAGCAGGCAGGGTGAGGCCTGCCCCTTCCCAATTCTCACTTTGCTGCTAATTATCCTGTGTGAAAGCTGCACACTTCTCTAACTTCATCCACAATTATTTTAAGATTTCTTCTAGATGCATCAGCGTGCTCACACTAGAGCTGTATGGACCAACGTCAGATAGGGCGGTCCCCATCTTGGTAGGTGTGAACTCGTTCAGAGGACAAAATGGAGCAAGTGTTTGAGGTGAGTACTGCTATGCTGTTTGGTTCAGTGATGGGCCGCTGCTCGCCTAGAGGAGGGGAAAATGTGGGAAAATTGCAGGTATCTGCTCCACACGGACCCAGGAGATCAGCTGCTTCTACCACCATGCACTTTCACCAGGCCCCATAGCTTCTTCAATAAAACTCGGCAATTGGCACTATCTAGAACCAGTCCAAAGCACCCTGTCCAGTACAGACAAAAAGATAGGCTAGCTTCTCTCTATTTATTTTTTTATTGTAACAAACGTTACAATATAAAGAGAAGAAAATAAATAGAAAGAAGAACACTCCATTTTTATGTAAATTTCCAGGTGGACATAATAGTAAAATACACAATATAATAAACATTGGTATTTATTGAGAGATTTTAACACTTAAACCAAAAATTATTCATAAGGGGGTTCCCAATTTGAAAATAATTTTAATTAAAAATGTCTTAGAAATACAAAAGAGATAAAGACACATTTTTCAAGTATGTAGGAAGGTTTCTATAAATGTGGTTGTTGCAATGCCTGCACTAAAACAGGAGGTAAGAAAAAGCACTTTAAAGAATATACAGCAAATGACACTTAAAGAAGGGATTACTTGCAGTTCCTATAATGTTATATACATGTTCTCATGCCCATGCAGACTTAACTACATAGGCCGCACTTCAAGACCATTGCGGACTAGGGTGTGCGAACATGTGTATTGTTATATTTGCACAGTATGCATAATAAATTTGTATTGTAAATACGTATAGCATCGGCTTCTTATAGAGACAATCTCTCTAAGTATATACACACACTTTAATTTTATGGCTTAATTAATGGTTGAAGTGATACAGAGTATATACATGTAACGGAACCTTCCGTTTATGGACGCTTCCTAGCTTGTGCCGAGGACCACAAGCACCGCACTGGACACCACAACTACCGCAGACTCCACAACCGCCGTAGCTTAACTGGAGCCTTGCCGTCTTCCGTCCACCCTGGATCAGCTTCTGTCCTCCAGGACCGTGTGGGGAAGACCTCTCCTTCATGAGAGGTATCAGGAACAAGCTCTTAAAAGAGCTAAGTGACATAACTTCGGAAATAAAAGGGAATCGTGACGGTATATTTCCGTCATGTGTCCTTAACGGGTTAAAGCTCAAGGGAGTATGCAGAGCATAGCAGTCCCCAGTGTGATATAGCAGTTCCCTCCAATAAGGCTATGTATTGAGGGTCAAGAAGATCTCTGATACATGAAATGGTGGCCACCCAGTAACTCCACAGTATGTTCCCAGATGGTTCTTAAAGGGCCAGCAGCAGCATAATAAAATACAGTATGCCCAAATCAGTTCCTTAAAAGGCAATACATCCCAGGGCCATAGTCCCAGGGCAGGAGGCTGGCAAACAGGCCCCTCCAAAAACCAGTGGCGAGGTCACTTTCGCCACAATACATAATTAATTATTACACTTTGTGAGAAATAGTGGTGCATTATAGGAGAACTATTAATTTATTTATTTTAAAACGATCTATACTATCTGCAATTATTTATTTTAGATTAAATATACACTGATTAAGTGAATGTATATAGCTTGCCTTAATCACGTGTGAACCGTAATACCTGACATATGTACTGCTTTTCGCTACCTGTTACCACTTATTACCTATACACTTAAAAAATTTCTTGCATTTCTCAACTGCCATAATTGTACTACGTTGTATTACCGAGCTTATCACTGCTATTGTGGCAAAATAAGCTGTTATGTTCACTCATGCATCCAAAAATAAAGAATTAAAAAAAAAAAAAAAAAAAATTAAAAAAAAAATATACACTGATTGAGTGCCATCTACTGGAGGATTAACAGATTATGGTTGTATATATCTTATATCATATATATAATATCCACTTGTGACTATAATTTTAATGGTAGGTGTATTTTAAAAGTGAGAGACAGAATAACAAAAACAAATCTAGAAAAACGCATGTCAAAAAAGTTATACATGGATTTGCATGTCAATGAGTGAAATAAGTGTTTAATCCCCTTCCAATTAGCAACATTTCTGGGTCCCAGGTGTCTTTTATACCGCTAACGAGCTCCTAATCTCAGCTCGTTACCTGTATAAAAGACACCTGTCCACAGAAGCAGATTCCAAACTCTCCACCATGGCCAAGACCAAAGAGCTGTCCTAAAATGTCAGGGACAAGATTGTAGACCTACAGGGCTGGAATGGGCTACTAGACCATCGCCAAGAAGCTTGGTGAGAAGGTGACAACAGTTGGTGCGATTATTCGCAAATGGAAGAAACACAAAATATCTGTCAGTCTCCCTCGGTCTGGTGCTCCATACCAGATCTCACCTCGTGAAGTTTCCATGATCAGCAACGGTGAGGAATCAGCCCAGAACTACACAGTAGAATCTTGTTAATGATCTCAAGGCAGCTGGGACCATAGTCACCAAGAAAACAACTGGTAACACACTACGGTGTGAGGGACTGAAATCCTGCAGCGCTGCTGCTCAAAAAAACACATATACAGGCCTGGCTATGAACATCTGAATGATTCAGAGGAGAACTGGGTGAAAGTGTTGTGGTCAGATGAGACCAAAATCAAGCTATTTGGCATCAACTCAACTCGCTGTGTTTGGAGGAGGAGGAATGTTGCCTATGAACCCAAGAAATACCATTCCCATCCTCAAAGATGGAGGTAGAAACATTTTCCTTTGGTTTTTTTTATCTGCTAACGAGACAGGACAACTGCACTGCATCAAAGGTACGATGGAAGGGGTCATGTACAGTCAAATCTTGGTTTAGAACCTCCTTCCCTCAGCCAGGGCATTGAAAATGGGTTGTGGATGGGTATTCCAGCATGACAATGACCCAAAACTTAAAGCAACAAAGGAATATCCCAGGCACTCAAAGTTTAAAGCCGCAGGCAGTTTTAATGAAACAAAAAGAACGGTAACGTTTCGACCTCCTAAGAGGTCTTTTATAAATAAATTTGGTCATCATCTGCCTATTTTATGTTTCACCATGTCGTGGTGTCTTTCCCTGCATTTATGAAATATAATAAAAATTAAAAAAAAAAGCCCTTATACTGACTTTACTCATATTATAGTTTCGGTCCCCCTATATTGACATTGAGGGATGCATTTGAAAGCCTTTCTAAATCAGTGCAGGGAGAATAAGGAGCTTGCTGCTGCTACACAATGATTTCCTGTTTCTGTCATGTGGACTGGTCTGGGCTGGACTAGTGGATACATAGACATATATATTATTAGACGCCGTTGACTTCTGGGGGGCGAGAGATGCGGGCGCCATTTTGGGCCGGTCGTAATATATATGTCTATGCTTCTAGTTGTGTAACGTTAGCAGTAGTGCTAGTAGTAGTGCAGTAGTGCCAGTGTTTTTACTGTTCCCTCTCCCATCTTCTATATTAGCCTATTCAGGGAGGGTACCCTCCCTGCTTATCTTACATAGGTATGTATACAAGTTCCTCTCAATACAGTGTATCCGGTTTAGAAGTCACAATGTAAAATACTCTGCCCACACACCCGAGTGGCATTGAACCTTTAAAAAGAAACGTGTTTGTATATACACGCACACAAATCTATATGCTGGCATATTATGTTTGGCACAATGGAGGCAGAGGTTCAGAACAATATTGTATCGAATATCTAAAATGCCGGTTCATGCCTACACACTACAAGAAAGTTGATCTTAATGGATCCATTAAGTGTCAGATGTGAAATACTGTCTGTTGCTCCCCTCTCTCCGGTTGGCAAGTCCCACACATCCCAATCCCTGAGAAAATTAGGACTAACCCACTAATACTGGTAGAATCCACTGTTCATTTAGAGAGACTACAGTATCAGGTCCCCTTCGGCTTGTTTACACATTGTACATCATTCGTACCCAAAAAAAATTCAAAATCAAAATATTGTATATAACCCCAAAATGCCATGGTTAGAGAGAGGGGAAAACAAAACACTCAACACAATTTAACACCCAAATAAAATATTTGTAAATTTGAAGGGAACTGGGGAATCAGTAATCTGGTCCCACAAGTTGAATGTTAGTCAAGCAGACATTAGTAGATTAGTGGGATTTTTTAAAATTTTTATTATTTTTTATTTTTTTATTATTTATGTGATTTCTTGAAGTTTGGTGCTGGGGGAATGTATTTTTCCAACCTTCAAGAAAGCATTTGTCTCAATGGTGAATAAAAGAGAATAATAGTACAAGATATCTTTCACGGTTATGGTCTGCTTGGGAAGTTAGACATTCGTTTCACCCTTAGTGCATCCCATTACAAACAACCCCATCGTAAAACGAAAGCCATAGATATGCTTCTACCACATACTGACCCATCCAAGATGGCGGCTCCGCGGCTCATCAGCGCCAGTAGGCAGTAGTGGTCAATGCGGCGTCTATAATATCAATGTCTATGAGTGGATATGTAACAGGGAGGGGGAGGTTGAAGAACTCCCCTAGCTGAAAGGTGTGCCTAACAATGCAACCAAATTGATATAAGATTATAAACATGTATTACATACGTTCAAAGTTGTTTTTCTTTACATTGGTTTGTCTGTTTGTTTAAAAGTGTTTGCTTTATGGTATAAAAAAACTTTTAATAAGAAACTTTCCATTTCTGAATTCGTGTTGGCCTTTGGCATTTATAGAAATGTGGTGTGTTCAAACGACCCACACCACAGGGAGGAAATATACTTTTATCTGCACAAGCTGGTGGACTTAAAGGGACACTATAGTCACCCAGACCACTTCAGCTCAATAAAGTGGTCTGGGTGCCAGGTCCCTAAGGTTTTAACCCTTCAGATGTAAACATAGCAGTTTCAGAGAAACTGCTATGTTTACATTAGGGGTTAAGCCAACCTCTAGTGGCTGTCTTCCTGACAGCCGCTAGAGGCGAATCTGTGACGCTGGATGCGAATTTCGCACCCATCGCGCAGAGCGTCCATAGGAAAGCATTGAGAAATGCTTTCCTATGCAGGGCCACCATCAGGAGGTGAGAACCATGACGGTTGTCACGGGCCCGGCGGTCCTGGGCCCCACATTCCCTCTCTGCACATATAAATAGCGATGATCTATATATATATGTGCAGCCGCGGGCCCCCGGCTCCCTATACTTGCAGAGGGGGCCAAGCAGACTGCAGCAGTATGTTACAGCTCTTCCCTCTCTCTAACTCCCGCGAGAACTGTGGCCGTCAGAGCGTTGCCACGGGTTACCATGGCAAAGCTCCGCGTGGCATGCACATCACGCTCGCGGGGAGTTAGAGAGAGGGAAATGCTGTAATGTCCTGCTGCAGTCTGCTGGGCCCCCTCTGCAAATACAGGGAGCCGGGGAGCCCCACAATGCCACCGGACCACCAGGGATGGAATCTCTCCCCTCCCTGAACCAGGTAAGAAAAAGGGAGGGGGGAATAACATTTATTACATTTAATGTGGGGGGGAGGGGAACATGCTCCATTTACACAACATGCATACACTAGTAAAACACACTCTGCATTCAGTACACTGACACACACTCTGCATTCACTACACTGACACAGACTCTGCATCCACTACAGTAACACACACTCTGCATTCACTATACTAACACACTTTGCATTCATTACACTAACACACACTCTGCATTCACTACACTAACACACACTGCCATAGGCGTGCGCAGCCTGTTGCATTAGGGTGTGCACCCTAAAGCACAAACACACGCCGCGTGTATATGTATTTTTATATACACACACACACACACATATATATATATATATTATATATATATATATATATATATATATATATATATATATACATATACATACACACACACAAATACAAGTATACGTAGGTGCAGTGTATGTGTGATTGTGAGCTGAGCTGTGAGGGAGGAGGTGACTAGTGACAGAGTGAGGGAGGGAGTGACTAGTGACAGAGTGAGGGAGGAGGTGACTAGTGGCATAGTGAGGCAGGGGGTGACTAGTGACAGAGTGAGGGAGGGGTGACTAGTGACAGAGTGAGGAAGGGGGTGACTAGTGACAGAGTGAGGGATGAAAGGGGTGACTAGTGGCAGAGTGAGGGGTTACTAGTGTCAGAGTGAGGGAGAGGGTGACTAGTGGCAGAGTGAGGAAGGGAGGGGGTGACTAGTGACAGAGTGAGGGAGGGGGTGACTAGTGACAGAGTGAATGAGGGGGTGACTAGTGACAGAGTGAGGGAGGTAAGGGGTGACTAGTGGTAGAGTGAGGAAGAGAGGGGGTGACTAGTGGCAGAGTGAGGGAGGGAAGGGGTGACTAGTGACAGAGTGAGGGAGGGGATGACTAGTAGCAGAGTGAGGGAGGGGTGACAGAGTGAGGGAGGAGGTGACTAGTGGCAGAGTGAGGGAGGAGGTGACTAGTGGCAGAGTGAGGGAGGGGATGACTAGTGGCAGAGGGAGGGAGGGGGTGACTAGTGACAGAGTGAGGGAGGGAAGGGGTGACTAGTGGTAGAGTGAGGAAGAGAGGCGGTGACTAGTGGCAGAGTGAGGGAGGAGGTGACTAGTGGCAGAGGGAGGGAGGGGGTGGAGGGGGTGACTAGTAACAGAGTGAGGAAGGGAAGGGGTGACTAGTGACAGAGTAAGGGAGGGGGTGACTAGTGGCAGAGTGAGGGAGGGGGTGACTAGTGACAGAGTGAGGGAGGCAGTGACTTACCCCATATAGCTTGATTATAAGCTTGGTATGTAGTACATGTGAAAAAATAGAAAAAGCAATATAGTGCAGATGGTACGTAAAATAAAATCAGATGCAATAGTGGTATAGTGGAACACTTACATTTAAAGGAGCCTGTATATGAACACTGGCTCCATAATCCGACTTCTATGTAACTGTTACATCGTTACATAGCTGAAAAGAGATTTGCGTCCATCAAGTTCAGCCTTCCTCACATATGTTTTTGCTGTTGATCCAAAAGAAGGCAAAAACCTAATCTGAAGCGCTTCCAATTTTGCAACAAAATAGCAGTCAGATGTCTCCTTGGATCAAGCAGCTATTACCCTACTAATTAGAAATTATATCCCTGTATGTTATGTTTTTACAAGTATTGTTCCAATTGTAGTTTAAACATCTGTATGGACTCTGATAAACCACCTCTTCAGGCAGAGAATTCCATATCCTTATTGCTTTTACTGTAAAAAAAACAAAACCTTTTCTTTGCCTTAGATGAAATCTCCTTTCTTCCAGCCTAAATGTGTTACCTTGTGTCCTATGTATAGCCCTGTTTATGAATAGATTTCCAGATAATGGTTTGTACTGGCCCCTCTGAGGCGCCGTTTTTCCAAACTAAAGAGATTTAAATTTTTTAACCTTTCTTCGTAACTAAAATGCTCCATTCCTTTTATCAATTTTGTAGCTCGTCTCTAGTGCCATGATATATTTCTTTAGAACAAGTGCCCAAAATTGCACAGCATATTCAAGGTGTGGTCATCCCAAGGATTTATAAAGAGGCAAAATTATATTTTCATCCCGAGAATTTATGCTCCTATTTATACATGACAAAACCTTACTGGCCTAAGCAACTGCAGATTGACATTGCATGTTGCTGCCTAATTTGTTGTCTATAACAATTTCCAAATCCTTCTCGTGTGTGGTTATCCCTAGTTCACTACCATTTAGGGTGTAAATTGCTTGTGCATTCTTAACCCAGAAGTGCATAACTTTGCATTTCTCTACGTTAAATTTCAGCTGCCATTTTAATGCCCAGTCCCCCAATCTATCCAAATCCCTCTGCAGCAAAGCAGTATCCTGCTCACATGTTATTACTTTACAAAGTTTTGTGTCATCTGCAAACACTGATACACGGCTTTCAATGCCTATTTCAAGATCATTTATAAATATGTTAAATAGAAACGGTCCCAAAACAGAACCCTCAGGGACACCACTTACCACTTTTGTCAAGCCTGAAAATCTACCATTAATGACTGCTAAACTTTCTGTTTATGTTTCTTTTTTTCATTCTTTTTTTTTTTGTAAAGCTATATTTTCTTTTCACATAGCTATTTGTAACATTTTAGTTCCCTCTGGTGGACTTAGTATGATCCCCAACATTTAATTGGGGATTGGATTGTGTCTAGGGTTCCCAAGAATCATTGGTCCATACTGAAAACTTTAGCATGTACAATTTTAATTACTTACACATTCTTTGTCACCAAAGGAAAACATCACACTGCAATTACATGATATATACAGTGTAATAACACAGCCAAGAACCAGGTGATAACACTGCAATATACTGTGTAATACCACAGCTCAAATCGAGGTGATAATGCAGCAATATACACCAGGTTATCCACTAAACACCACATACTGGACAAAATCCAGTGAGAGTGACCAAAATCCGACTACAGCTATAGCAATTCTCATATGTACTAAAGACATATATGTTCGGAAATCAGTGGGGTTGGGCGAATCTGCAGCAATACTCGGATTCATTCTATGTTTAGATTAAAATTAGTGCTTTCACATCCGAATCCCATACTAAGTATAGGATTTGGAAAATATTCACAAATCACCGGTTTTAATAAGATGCACAATCTTAAATTAATTGTTCACTTACATTTTTGCAAATGAATTGCTAATTTGAAGTACTATGTGGCAGTGCTAGCAGTCAGTGGGCAATAGTTAACTAGCCCTTGGCGCTGCAAGAGCTAGTTATGTGGTGGCGAACCTGCGCTTGCTAGACAGCTCCCACATTAAAAAAGTAAAAATAAATCAAAACATTTTAAAAGGGTCTTTGGGTGTCAAAAGACCCTCATATTAGTATAAAGAAAGCTTTAAACTTCCTTATGCCGCATATGCTATGCCAGGGCCTGACACATTTGTTTGGAATATACGAACCAGTGTTAAAAACGTTACAAGCCAGTTTTTTAAAAACTAACAAAGTTTAATTTTCAACGAGAAAAATGCAATTATTAAAGGGACACTATAGTCACCAAAGCCACTACAGCTTAATGTAGTTGTCCTGGTGTCTAAAGCCTGCCCCTGCAGGCTTTTCAATGAAAATGCCTTTTCAGAGAATAGTCAGTGTTTACATTGCTGCCTAGTAACACCTCTAGTGACAGTCACTCAGACAGCCACTAAAGAGTCCTAGGTCAGTTCAACGTCTCCGTGCTCTGAATGAAGGCGCTGAATTTCCCCATTGAGATGCATTTATTCAACGCATCTTTATGAGGGGATACTGATTGGCACAGTGCAGTGTTTTGCTGCGCATGCGCAATATCCTCCCAGCACGGTATGGGAAAAAGGTGAGTAAAAATACCTTTCTCGTGTGATCGGAGTGGGGAGTTACATAAACAGACATAGACACATTCACTCTCTGACAGACACACACACACACACACACACACTGACAGACACACACACACACACACACACACTCCCTGACCTACACACACATTGACAGACAGACACACACATACACAGTTTTCACACATTCACAAATTTACATTTTTATTTTAATTTAAGTCCACCCAGCCTCCCCACCTTTGGGAGAGCTGAAGTGGATCTTACCCTGGGGTCCAGTGGGGCTGATCTCTAATCTTCCTGCTGTTCCTCTGTGCAAGCTCTTTTCAGTGATGCCGGGGCTGGAATGACATCACATTCCAGCTCCCGGCATCACTAAACAGCGCGTGAGGGAGCAGAGTGGAACTGCAGGAAGATTACTGCTACCTCGCTCTCCTACCCCAATGCAACCCCTGGCGTCTAGCTTCAATGCTCCCTCGGGTGGCCAGCATTGCCAAAGAGCTGACAAATCCTAGGAGCCAGGATGAAATTTCTAGTCTCCATGGCGATCTGGTGCCTGGGATTTGTCAAGCCCTCTGCTATTCGGTGGGTGGGGTCATATCTACTAAATGTTTGAAACTAATGAGCGTTTTTCTGTAGATAAAAACAATTCTTAAACAGGTAATTATTATTTAACCCCTTAAGGACTGAGCCAGTTGTACAAGTTGTGATCAAAACAAAAACTGGAATTTGCGCTAAATGTCTGTTCAACCATAATTCACCTCTTTCATATTAAGTGCATCCAAACTTATTATACATAATTTTGTTCAGGAGAAACAGTGATTTTATTTCACATTAACTATACATATATGAAACATAATTCATTATGAATAAAATCTAAAGAAGAGTGAGAAATTAAAATAAAAAATAAAAAAAATAGTTTTGCGTGGAATTTTAACTGTGAATGTCATAAACTGCTCATATTTGTATTCAGCAAAGTCTTACGAGTCCAACAGTACCACCTATGTACAGGTTTTATGGTGTTTCTACCCCTTTTAAAATGACTTTTATTCCTTCTCCAGTACCGTTATGTGGTCAGAGATTTACATGTAGCCCATGGAGCAATGCAGTTAGGGGAATAGTTAGGGGAATAGGCCTTGATAGGGCCAGAGAGTAGGCGTGCAGTATTTTAAGAATTGGGGAAAGGATTTTGGTCATGTGGTGATGGGGGTGGGGAGTAGGGGGTTATAGCACAGCCATCTTAGAGAGTGGACATTTTAATTTTCAACTTACACTTACCTGTTACTTGTCCCTCCCACCTTGCCTGTGGTTAATAGTGTTCCCCGTTTGGTCACAGCGGCGGGGAAGGGCTAGGATAAATGGGAAGTAGATGGAGTATGAAGCGGTCATGGAAAAGGTCTAGGCTGGATTAGGCATGAGTGGTTCAATTGGTTGGTTGGTTCAACATTCAATACTGTTCACATTATGTTGAACATACACGTGCGAACACATACTTGTAAAAATTATGTTGGGTGCCCTCTAGTGGTTTTAAAACAAATTACAACTTAGGTAACTTTGATTCACTTTTCTTTGCATTTATTAGAAACTCTCCGTCCTTTTACATTTACCGTAAGTCCATATGTATGCTATTTATTATAGATTTTCGATTGTTTTATGTGCCTCTACAGGGTTTTGGGATACTACTAGGGATGTGCATGGGGAAAAATTTTGGTTCGGTTCGGCATTCTGAAATTTGGGACTTTGTCAATTCGGGTTTTCGTCAATTCGGGACTTCGGTCATTCGGCTCGGTTTGGCACTTCGGCAGTACCACACTTCGACATTTTGGCATTTCGACACTTTGGAACATCGGCAACTTCGGCACTTCTGAATTTCGGGACTTCGGCACTTCAGGACTTTTATTGCAGCCGCTAAGTAGATAACTCCCTAATTCCCACGGTATTAGGGAACTATCTACCAAAAGGCTGAAAGATCTAAATTGGTCTTTCAGCCACATTTACTAATACTAAGTAAAAATTACTTAGTATTAGTAAATTTTGCCCCTACTCGCTATACTGCGAGTAGGGGCATGTCTATTAAACAGTGAGCAGCCGCTCTAACTTAGGGCCCCCACCTGCCGCTTATGGGTGGGGGCCTGGGGGGAGGACAATAGGTCCCCCCCTTATTCTAACTTAGGGCCCCCACCCGCCACTCATGGGTGGGGTCCGGGGGGAGGACAATAGGTCCCCCCCTTATTCTAACTTAGGGCTCCCACCCGCCGCTTATGAGTGGGGGCCGGGGGGAGGACAATAGGTCAACCCCCCTTATTCTTCTTTAGGACCCCCACCCAGGGCCGGACTGGCCCACCGAGATACCGGGAAATTTCCCGGTGGGCCGTCGGCACCTGTGGCCGCAGGGAGAACTTGAATGGCGGCCGCAGGGGAAGCTTTTCTGGTGGCCGCTGGGGGAGCAGGCTGTTCTGTCTCTGCTCCCCCTCCCTCGTGCGCTAGAAAGAGACCGTGGCCGGAATATGACGTCATATTCCGGCCCCGGTCTCATTAAGCTGCGCGCGAGGGCGCAAGTTCTCCCTGCGGCCGCCTGCACACCTATCAGTCTGCCCACCCACACAGGTAGCAACAAGTATGTATGTCAGTGGGAGTGTGTGTGTCTGTGTCATGCTGTGTGTGTGTGTGTCTGTGTCATGCTGTGTGTGTGTGTCTGTCTGTGTCATGGTGTGTGTGTGTGTGTCTGTGTCATGCTGTGTGTGTGTCTGTGTCATGCTGTGTGTGTCTGTCTGTGTCATGCTGTGTGTGTGTGTGTGTGTCTGTGTCATGCTGTGTGTGTGTGTTTGTCTGTGTCATGCTGTGTGTGTGTGTCTGTGTCATGGTGTGTGTGTGTGTCTGTCTGTGTCATGCTGTGTGTGTGTGTCTGTCTGTGTCATGGCGTGTTTGTGTGTGTGTCTGTCTGTCTGTGTCATGCTGTGTGTCTGTGTCATGGTGTGTGTCTGTGTCCTGTGTGTGTGTGTCTGTGTCACGGTGTGTCTGTATCATGGTGTGTGTGTGTCTGTCTGTATCATTGTGTGTCTGTCATTGTGTGTGTATGTCTGTCATGGTGTGTGTGTCAGTCGTGGTGTCTGTGTGTGTTTTTAAAAATAGTGTTTTACTCACCTTTTTTTTTTTTTCCCAACGTCGTGTTGGTCTCTGCCTCTCTGCCTCTACCTCAAGCTTGATGATCTCAGCCAATCCGCACTGACACGGGAAGCGCCTCTAGTGACTGTCTGAGTGTCTGTCACCAGAGGTGTCACTAGGAAGCAATGTAAACACTGCCTTTTCTCTGAAAAGTCAGTGTTTACATTCAAAAGCCTGCAGGGACAGGCTATAGACACCAGAACCACTACATTAAGCTGTGTGTGTGCGCCTGCTAGTGAGTGAGCTTGCTTGCATGTGTGTGTGTGTGTGTGCCTGCTAGTGAGTGAGCTTGTGTTTTTATGTCAATGAGCTTAGGTATATTAGTGATATTGTTTGTCTATGAGACTGTGTATCAATGAGCTTGTGTGTGTCAGTGATATTGTCTGTGTCAGCATGTGAGTATGCTTACTGTATAATTAAATGTTTTACTCTGAAAGGAACAATATTTTATATTAGAAAAAGCAATATATATATATATATATATTACTCAATCATCTGGGGTGGGAAGACATAGCCTTACATATTACATGCGACAATATATGGCGCAATGACTTATGGGGCTGGCATAGATTTTTTTTTCCAGGGCTGCTTTGTATCCCCAGTCCGGCCCTGCCTCCACCCGCCGCTCAGGGGTAGGGGCCGGGGGGGAGGACAATAGGTCCCCCCCTTATTCTTCTTTAGAGCCCCCACCCGCCGCTCATGGGTGGGGGCCGGGGGGAGGTCATTAGGTCCCCCCCCTTTATTGATATTTAGGGCCCCCACCCGCCGTTCAGGAGTGGGGGCCGGGTAGGAGGACAATGGGTCAACTCCCCTTATTCTTCTTTAGGGCTCCCACCCGCCGCTCAGGGGTGGGGGCCGGGGGGGAGAACAATAGGTCCCCCCCTTTATTGATATTTAGGGCCCCCACCCGCCGCTCAGGGGTGGGGGCCGGGGGTGAGGGGATAGGACAATAGGTCCCCCCTTATTCTTCTTTAGGGCCCCCACCCACCGCTCAGGGGTGGGGGCCGGGAGGAAAAAGACAATAGGTCCCCCCCCTAATTCTTCTTTAGGGCCCCCACCCGCTGTTCATGGTTGGGGGCCGGGGGAGGGGGATATATATATTGATTTTTTTGTAGTTTTGGCTGCTCACTGTTTAATAGACATGCCCCTAGTCGCGGTATAGCGAGTAGGGGCATAATTTACTAATACTAAGTAATCTTTACTTAGTATTAGTGATGTCGCGAACACAAAATTTTCGGTTCGCGAACGGCGGACGTGAACTTCCGCAAATGTTCGCGAACCGGCGAACCGGGCGAACCGGGCGAACCGCCATAGACTTCAATGGGCAGGCGAATTTTAAAACCCACAGGGACTCTTTCTGGCCACAATAGTGATGGAAAAGTTGTTTCAAGGGGACTAACACCTGGACTGTGGCATGCCGGAAGGGGATCCATGGCAAAACTCCCATGGAAAATTACACAGTTGATGCAGAGTCTGGTTTTAATCCATAAAGGGCATAAATCACCTAACATTCCTAAATCACAATGGATATGGATTGACACCTGACATATGACATATTGACACCTTGACATATGGATTGACACCTGTCCTCAGAGCCCCTGATACACACTGACACACTGATCCAGCACTCTTCGCAGGGCACGCTCCAGGAAGAAAACAAATGGTATGATGTCGCTGATGGTGCCTTCGGTGCAACTGACTAGGTTTGTCACCTCCTCAAAAGGATGCATGAGCCTACAGGCATTGCGCATGAGCGTCCAGTAACGTGGCAAAAAAATTCCCAGCTCCCCAGAGGCTGTCCTAGCACCCCGGTCATACAAATATTCATTAACGGCTTTTTCTTGTTGGAGCAGGCGGTCGAACATTAGTTGTGTTGAATTCCAACGTGTCGGGCTGTCGCAAATCAAGCGCCTCACTGGCATGTTGTTTCGCCGCTGGATATCTGCAAAGTGCGCCATGGCCATGTAGGAACGCCTGAAATGGCCACACACCTTCCTGACATGCTTCAGGACGTCCTGTAAGCCTGTGTACTTATGCACAAAGCGTTGTACGATCAGATTACATACATGTGCCATGCACGGCACATGTGTCAACTTGCCCAACTTCAATGCCGCCAACAAATTTGTTCCGTTGTCACAAACCACTTTGCCAATATCCAGTTGCTGCGGAGTCAGCCACTTTTCCACCTGTGCTTTCAGGGCTGACAGGAGTGCTTGTCCGGTGTGACTCTCTGCTTTCAAGCAAGTCAAACCCAAGACGGCGTGACACTGCCGTATCCGGGATGTGGAATAGTACCTGGGGAGCTGGGGGGGTGCCATTGATGTGGAGCAAGACACAGCAGCAGAAGAGGACTCAGCCGAGGAGGTTATGGAAGAGGATGGAGTAGGAGTAGAGGAGGTGGCAGCAGGCCTGCCTGCAAGTCGTGGCTGTGTCACCAACTCCTCTGCAGAGCCACGCATTCCATGCTTGGCAGCCGTCAGCAGGTTTACCCAATGCGCAGTGTAGGTGATATACCTGCCCTGACCATGCTTTGCAGACAAGGTATCAGTGGTCAGATAGACCCTTGCCCCAACACTGTGTGCCAGACATGCCATTACTTCCTTTTGCATAATCGAGTATAGGTTGGGGATTGCCTTTTGTGCAAAGAAATTTTGGCCGGGTACCTTCCACTGCGGTATCCCAATAGCCACAAATTTTTTGAACGTCTCAGACTCCACCAGCTTGTATGGTAAAAGCTGGCGGGCTAATAGTTCAGACAAGACAAACTTTCTGACATTGGCTTCTTACGCTCAAACATGTCCTTGACAGACACCTGACTGTGGGCAGATGAGCGGGAACTGCTCAAGCCGAGAGACGGAGTGGTGGATGGTTGAGAGGGGGCAAGGAGGACAGCAGTGGTTGACGTGGCTGAAGATGCTAGACCAGGAGGAGAATGGCGGCTTTGAGTTTGTGTGCTGCTTGTATTAATGTGTTGATCCCATAGGCGTTTGTGATGTGCGATCATGTGCCTACGCAAAGCAGTTGTACCTAGGTTGCAAATGGCATCGCTGTTGTCAGAGGCAGACACACAAAAAAAATGCCACACTGCTGAGCTCTGCAATGACGGCATCCTGGTGGTGGACACAGCATGCGTTGATTGGCGTGCTGTCGGGCTGACCCCGGGTGCCGATGCATGCTGTCTGACTGTGCCACTAGCTCCTTGCGACGACCTCCCCCTGCTTCCAACTCGTCTCCTCCTCCTCCTCTCTGTCTCCCCATCTGAACTTTCGCCCTGTTCTTTTTCTTGCCGAGCGGGCACCCACGTGACATCCATGGACGCATCGTCATCATCAACCGCTTCACTTGTATCTGACAACTCAGCAAAGGAAGCATCAGCGGGTACAACATCATCATCATCACACCGTACGTCCATGTGTGTAATACTGCCTGCCTGAGACATATCCCTGTTATCTACATCCTCTGGCAATAATGGTTGCGCATCACTCATTTCTTCAAACGGATGTGTAAATAACTCCTCTGACATACCAAGTGAAGCGGCTGTGGTGCTAGTGTTGGTGGTGGCGGCAGGCGGGTGAGTGGTATCTTGAGAGGTGCCCGAAGCTAAGCTGGAGGAGGATGGTGTGTCAAGGTTCCGAGCGGAAGCTGTAGAAGATTGGGTGTCCTGTGTTAGCCAGTCAACTATGTCCTCAGAACTTTTCAAGTTCAGGGTACGTGGCCTCTGAAAACTGGGCATTATTCTAGGGCAAAAGGGAATCACAGCACCACGACCATGATGGCCCCTGCGGGGTGGCCTGCCTCTGCCTGTCATTTTTTTTTGGATTAGTGGTACTATGCGTGCAAGCTACTCTGAGACCAGATATGAGTGGAAATGTGCACTGGCAGAGGTTGGCAGAGTACACGCTGTAGGCCTGACACCCGCTTGAAGACAACTAACTACTATTCAATCTATAAAAGTGCAAAAAGTTTTTTGGTTTTAAATGCACGCTATAGTGACACCAGATATGAGTGGCAATGTGCACTTGCAGAGGTTGGCAGAGTACACGCTGAAGGCCTGACACCCAGACGCTTGCAGACAACTAACTGCTATTAGCTTACAGTGAAAAACTTTTCTTCTTTTTAAAGGCACGCTATTGTGACACCAGATATGAGTGGCAAAGTGCACTTGCAGAGGTTGGCAGAGTACACGCTGAAGGCCGGACACCCGCTTTAAGGACACTGACTGATATTAGCTTAAAGTGAAAAACGTTTTTTCTTTTTAAAGGCACGCTATTGTGACACCAGATATGAGTGGCAAGGTACACTGGCAGAGGTTGGCAGAGTACACGCTGAAGGCCTGACATCTGCTTTAAGGATACTGACTGCTATTAGCTTACAGTGAAAAACTTTTTTTCTTTTTAAAGGCACGCTATAGTGACACCAGATATGAGTGGCAAAGTGCACTTGCAGAGGTTGGCAGAGTACACGCTGAAGGCCTGACAGCCAGACACTTGCAGACAACTAACTGCTATTAGCTTACAGTGAAAAACGTTTTTTCTTTTTAAAGGCACGCTATTGTGACACCAGATATGAGTGGCAAAGTGCACTTGCAGAGGTTGGCAGAGTACACGCTGAAGGCCTGACACCCGCTTTAAGGACACTGACTGATATTAGCTTACAGTGAAAAAGTTTTTTGCTTTTTAAAGGCATGCTATTGTGACACCAGATATGAGTGGCAAGGTACACTGGCAGAGGTTGGCAGAGTACACGCTGAAGGCCTGACACCCAGACGCTTGCAGACAACTAACTGCTATTAGCTTACAGTGAAAAAAGTTTTTTCTTTTTAAAGGCACGCTATTGTGACACCAGATATGAGTGGCAAAGTACACTGGCAGAGGTTGGCAGAGTACACGCTGAAGGCCTGACACCCAGACGCTTGCAGACAACTAACTGCTATTAGCTTACAGTGAAAAACGTTTTTTCTTTTTAAAGGCACGCTATAGTGACACCAGATATGAGTGGCAAAGTGCACTTGCAGAGGTTGGCAGAGTACACGCTGAAGGCCTGACACCCAGACGCTTGCAGACAACTAACTGCTATTCAATCTATTACAGTGAAAAAAATTGTTTTGTTTTTAAATGCAAGCTTAAGCTATTGTGACACCAGATATGAGTGGTGGCACTGGGTAAGTGGGCACAGTATTCACTGTGAGACTGACACAGAATCTGGCAGACAGGCAACTGCAATTACATTACACAGAAAAAAAGCAAAAAAAAAAAAAAAAAGCAGACTGATGTTCTAGCCCTAAAAAGGGCTTTTTGGGGTGCTGTCCTTACAGCAGAGATGAGTCCTTCAGGACTGTAGTGGACACTGAATACCCTAGCCTAGCTATTAATTTCCCTATCAAATGAGCAGCAGCTACACTTTCCCTCCTCTATCTAAGAATGCAGCTTCAGAATGAATCTAAAATGGATGCTGTACAGGAGGTGGGAGGGTCTGTGTCAGGATCATCATTGGGTTTTACACAATATTGTGTATTTGGGTCTGGCTGGGATCGAACCTGAGTTGTCTGCATCCCAGTCAGGATCCTTACATTGGGCTCCACGCATCTTTGACTGTTTCTACATGTCCTTGGTATCCTGTAGTCTGAGCCTGTTTGCCTGGGATTTGCACACCTGTTCCTGGTTCCATGATTAATGGCTGAGTCTTCCTATTTAAACCCCGCAAGTCTGGTCCTCGTTGTCAGATTGTGTTTCCTGTTCCGTTTGGTTTCACTGCTGTTTGTCTGACTCCTGGTTTTGATCTCCTGCTCGTCTACTGTTTTCGCCTGATTGTCGCCAGCCCTGACTTCTGATTCTGTTACCGACTACTCTTCTGGATTTCCCTTGTCTGTACTGCGTTCCAGGAAGCACTGGTTATTTCAGCCCCAGTGCACTGTGTCACACCCTTGGGGATTTCTGTCCTGAGTCCCCTCGGTCTGTGCCGAATTGCAAAGGGTGCCTTAACTCTGCCTGCCGGACTCCCACTCCAGGTAAGATCCCTGACAGTCTGGAAGGGAGGGTCTGCTGCTAATTTGCTGGAATGTGTCTGCTGACCGTGAGGCACAGGGTCAAAGTTTACTCAATGATGACGAATAGGGGATGGATCGAACCGCGCATGTGATCGCCCGCCGTGGCGAACGCGAACATGCTATGTTCGCCGGGAACTATTCGCTGGCGAACAGTTCGGTACATCACTACTTAGTATTAGTGCATTTGGCTGAGAGACCAATTTAGGTCTTTCAGTCTTTTAGTAGATAGCTCCCTAATACCGTGGGAATTAGGGAGTTATCTACGTATTCATTCCTGTCATTACATTGACAGGCTAAGTAACTTACATTTTATATGAATGTGTGTTACTTGATTGTTGTAAATGTTGCAATTTCTTACAGCTGAATCCTGGCTATGTTTGTATACTTTTTATTTAAAATTGTATACAGTGTAACATTCTTCATTATTCCACTGGGTAAGTATATTAGTACTTAGGCAATACTGTGCTTCGACACTTCGACACTTCGACACTTCAGAACTTCGACACTTCGGAAATTCGGCAATTTCGGGACTTCGGAACTTTAGGAATTTGGCAATTCGGACATTCGGAAATACCCGAATGTCCGAATTGCCCAAAATTCGTCCAAATCCGAATTCCGACCAAAACGAATTGCACATGTACTACTTGCTAGATACTACCACATTCCGTTTGTTTCCATTCTATGGTACATGTAGGTTACCTTTCTTGGTCAATTGATTTTATAACACAGCCTGTTCGGTCTGTTTTGCTATTAGATTACTAAGTGCTTGCCATTTGTTTCAACAGACATTGACCTTGTTTAAATCTTTACTATCGGTATTAGGTAGGTCAATTTTAATCATGATAATCAATTTCTTTCAGTCCACGAATTGACCTTTCCATTTTTTTTGGCCAAAGCTTTGTCATCTCTGACCCAGTTCAATGCTAAAACAGACTGGAGTCGGGGGCGGAGTGAACAGCTGAACAGATCAGACGTGCTACAAGGGAGTTCCGCAGCAATAAGCCGGTAAAAGCTCTTTTTGCAGCAGAATAAGCACCAACCATATGGGAAGAAGTCCAGACGCCAGGGACCCATCAATTCAGCGGGAATCCGGGATATTGGAGATCTCCTGCTCTGGCCTTCCAGGGTCTCTGGCATCTTCTCGCCAAAAGAAAATGACTCTGTCTTCTCTGAAGAATGGGTTATAGACGTGCTGGATGAGATCCCAGCCCAGGGGGGCTTCATCAACCCTCCTCCGATGAAGACGAGTTGCCATCTACCAAGGGCAACATCAAGGCGCTTCTCCGCAACATCCGACAGCTATTTGCGGCAGACATTGCCATTGTGCAAGAAGAAATACACACTGTGGAGGGACACGTAAAGGTAGTAGAGGCAGACACACAGGGCATAACTTCAAGATGCCTAACAATGGAAACTCTGACAGCAGAGCTCCAAAAGACCCAAGCACAACTTACCACTTGCATGGACGCCATGGAAGACAGACACAGGAGCCAAAATTTTAAAATTAGGGCCATCCCTTAGTCTATCACTGCCGAGGAGTTACTCTACTACACCAGGAGAAGTTGAGTACTATACTCAACCCCAGGCAGGCCTAGCAAACCATGATAAATGGGATATTCTGCATACCAAAAGCAACCAAGGCCCCAGCGGCATCACCATTGTTATTGTCCAGTTCCAGACGAGATCGGCGCAAATCTCATTTATGGCTGCAGTGAGGGGACAACCTACCTGCTCTTTAGATAATTCTAACCAACGTGTTTCCAAGATCTATCCAGACCTACATTACTATGGAGAAGCCAGTTTAAATCTCTGACCTCTACACTTCAAAACCACTTAATTCCATATCGTTGGGTCTGTGATGAATGCCCCCTTGCCTGGACATTCGCCATGGGCTCCTGGTGGAGTGTGAAAAAGGCTGGTAAAAAGACTTGGTTGGTGGGAAATTTTTTTTGTACCGTTCGGGATCCGAACAACCGCACAAACCAGGGACCACCCAGAAGCTTGCTAACACCTATTAACACCTTGGAATGGTTCTCACCTCAGTGTTCTAATTGTTCATATGGGTGGCCGCAATTCGTATGAACCCCTGGTCGTCGAGTATAATTGAACACTGAAACTCCCGTACACTGCTGGACTTCCATCATCGTCTGCGTTCAGTTCTATAGATCCTAGAAGAACACTGTTCGGTGGAATCGTTCGTCTGAATGAGGGGAACAAGCTCCATGGTTCAAATAGAGACTACGTTTGGTATTTTATTCATTTTTATGTTATCAAAGTTGACCGACTGCTAGCCCTGATTTCATGGAACTGTTTTGGGCATAGGACCATTGCATGGTCAGTCAAATAATTGACTTCCATGGAAATCCCGAACCCCTGAACTAATATGGGTGATTTTTGGATATGTTGGTCACCCACATCGGGGCTATCAGGGAATGTAACTTATGTTAGAATTTTATGTGTTTTGAAGGTACTTTTGTGGCATTTGTAAACTGTATGTTTTTCTGTGCCTGGAGATAATTGAGTTTGTACAATTCCTGACCCCACATAATCCTTGATTCACATGCTACAGCTAATTTGCTCATGTGGCAGAGTTTCCTACGACAGTGGAACAGTAGAAAAAATATGTTTTTCTCCCTCCAATATCTGATGACTCACCTATTATCTGGACAGATGCCTTGACAGGCTTTGCATTTATTTATGGTAATTATTGGCTGTGGGCAGTTAGCTTTCGGAAGCCACAGAGCCGGAAGCATTTCCCTAGACCTCTGCATTTTTGAACTATAAAGGATTTTGGATAGTCAGGCAATTTCACATCATTAATGAAGAGCACTCATCCTCCATGATTATAATGCGATTCATTAGAAGATGGACTTGTGAGCAGCTTGTCACCAGTTTTTGTTTTATACTATGCGCCCATTTTCCAGGTATACAAAATGTTGTAACTGACCATTTGTCTCACTTTAAATTTCAAGAGCTATGGCTAGCTATAGCCGCCCCTCACTTTCAGGAACTGACCATGGATATTCCTGGCACTATAACTCCCTCTTCACCCCCCCCCTCCCCCCCCCCCCAAACTGTGAGGGTGAAAAAAAAAAAGCTACTCACTCGATTCCAGCGCCAATGTTCCTTGGCACTGGGTCGGCGCTCCACCTTCTCTGATGTCTCCAAAACAGGGGGTAGACTAATGCGCATGTGCGGAAAGCTCTGCAAGTGCATTAGACCCTTGATCATAGGTAAACATTGCTGCAGTGCTTTCCATGGGGGTTTAACTGACACTGGATCTCCTCATGCAGAGCGTGAGAACGCCCAGCATTAGTTGGGTGACCAAAAAATTGCATAGCAAGCAGGAAGTGCCTCTAGTGACTGTGTGAATGACAATCACTAGAGGCAATTCTTAACCCTGCAATATAGTTGCTATAATTATATAATTAACATTGCAGGATTAAGGGAACAGGGACTTCAATGAGATGAAGTGGTCAGGATGCCTATAGTGTCCCTTTAATTACAATTTGAGGAACCTGCCTGACAACCCAGGCAGAAAGTCTAGAGAATATAATTTGCAAGCCCTATATTTGACCCTGTAACTTTCCAAGACACCATAAAACCTGTACATGCGTTGTACTGTTGTACTCAGAACACTTCGCTGAACAAATGACTGTTTTAAATGGCAATGATATCATCAGTGAAAGTGCAGAAACAAAAATAAAATATGAACACTAAATTTAGCTAGGGTTTGTGACTAAGTGGCTACAAAAAAAGACTAGATATGGGGGCGGGGGTCTGACCGTCTAGCAGAGCTAATAGCTAATTTCTAATAGCTTGAAACTGCTACTGTTTATCTTCATATGGCTAATAGCCAACACCTGGAAACTCCTGTGCATCTCCCTGTGTGAAAGACACCTTGGGACTTGTTGACAGTCCATGCTGGCCGGTGTGCGACATTGCGGCCTAATCCATGGCCTAATCCACTGCCTCCAGCAGCAACACCAAGTCCAGAGGGAGGAGCCTACTACCCATTCTCCTCAGCTGGGCTCCAACCAGGCTACTCCCCGTGGTAGCGCTGACACCAGTGCAGAGTACCGCTGGTCTCTGCCCACTCATCAACCCACCGATCCGGAGGGCTAGTAAACCCCAGAGCTGTGGTGGAGCCCCTTGACATGGAGAAGCTACCCACTACCCCAGGTGCAGTAACCAAATTTTTTGGGTGGGCCACTCTGTTGATTATGTGTTGTGGGTGGGTTGCTGGACTAACCAGGGCACTGACCGACAGGAGGTCAGATACCCTGTTAGTCTGATTGGTAAAGGGGAGAAATGTGGTGGAACCAACCTCCCCACTGGCCACTGGAGGAGCCTGGTCGCCCGCCTCCTGCTGCTGGACTATGGCCCCATGTTTAACACTGTTCCATCAAATCACAGTGCTTTGTGTCATTTTACACAGCGTGGGAAAGTTCTTTGGAATTTCCCCATGCTGTGTAAAATTACAAAGAGCCCTCTGATTGGCTTAAACCAACCAGAGTGTTCATAGCCTAATTGCAGGGTGGGGCAAGGCTTGGGTGGGGCCTTCCCCCGCCCTGCAGAGCTCAGTCTGCGCGGAACCCTCCATGGGTGAAGATGGATTAATTGTTTTAGCGTCGGATTTTTTCTTTTTCGTCTGGATTTTTTTTTGCACTCGGGTTTTTTATTTTATTTTAAGTTCGACAGGTATGATGACTTTTTATTTGCCCTTTAGAAAAGAGAAAACATCAAATGGTAAGTTTAATTTTTGTTTACAGGTTAGTTATTTTATTCCCCCCTCACTATTTTTAGGGTGAGGGGGGTAGGTAGGGGATAGTTTTATTTAGGTGGGGGAGGGGTGACTAAGGGCTTGGGACCCCTAGTCACCTTGATTTTGGGGGGGGGGGGGGATTTTTATTTAGGGCCCCCACCCACCGCTCAGGGGTGGGGGCCGGGGGGGGGACAGTAGGTTCCCCCCCCTTGTTTTTTAGGGCCCCCACCCACCACTCAAGGGTGGGGCCCAGGGGGGAGGACAGTAGGTCCCCCCCTAATTGTTATTTAGGGGTCCCCCATCCGCCGCGCATTAACAGTTTTTTTTAACAGTGAGCAGCCACAGGCAGCTAACTGTTTAATAGACATGCCCCTACTCGCGGTATAGCGAGTAGGGGCTGAATTTACTAATACTAAGTAATCTTTACTTAGTAATAGTAAAGTTGGCTGAAAGACCAATTTAGGTCTTTCAGCCTTTTAGTATTTAGCTCCCTAATACCGTGGGAATTAGGGAGTTATCTACTAAGCGGCTGCAAGATGCAGCCACAGCACGAATAGGATCGGAGTTTCATTCATTCGAATGAAATTGCAATCCGAACAAAGTCCCGAATTGCATACTAACACGAATGGAGAAACTGTTCTCATTCTGTTAGGATGCAATTTGGCGCTTTTGCCGCCGTTCTGTCTAAGTGACAGGACGTTCGGCAATACTGACAGGAAGCATCGTGGGACCAGGGAGGAAAGGTGAGAATTGTGGGAAAATTGCTCTAACCAGCGGAAATGAAGCACACTTTGCTCCTCCGCTGGTCAAAGCTGGTCAAGCGGAGGAAACCTCCATAAGGCAAAGAGTCCCTACTTTGTCTTATGATAAAGAAAACTAAAGAAGACAGGAAGAAAAGAAGTAGAGATCCTGAGAGAGGGGGAGAAGAGGAAGAGATTGAGGAAAGGTTAAAGCGGCACTGTCATGCCAAATTTACAAGTGTTGTAGGTGTGAAACAATATTACAAGTGACCAATGTAGTAAATTCGAATCAAAGTTCCATTTGCAAAAAAAAATTCTCGCCCATCTTCTGTGGGTTATTGCATTTTTAAGATGTAGACTTATTGTATCACACTAGCCATGCACAGGTATTTTATTTATTTATTTATTTATTATTGCCATTTATATAGCGCCAACAGATTCCGTAGCGCTTTACAATATAGATTGTCTGGCACGTTGTTTTGGTGTTTGTTTTTTAACTTTGTAGTTGTCTCTTTACACAATATAGAAATGTATATTTATGCTTCTGTATATGAAGCGATCACAAGAACATTTATTTGACTCTTAGATATGTAGTGCAGGCCCCACATTTACCTTTTAGCACATAAAGAATTTGAATTTTTAAAACTGCTATTTAACCACGGTATTTGACGGATCTATTTGACTCTCAGATATGAAGTGCACCACAGGCCGCAAATGTACTATTTAAGCAGCAAAAAAATTGTAATTTTTAAAACTGCGCTGTAAGCACTGTATTTGACGGTTCTATTTGACTCTCAAATATGAAGTGCAGGCCACAAATGTACTATTTAGCACCTAAAGAATTTAGATGTTTAAAAATGTGCTGTAACCACAGTATTTGACGGCTCTATTTGACTCTCAGATATGAAGTGCAAGCCCCAAATTTACTTTTTAGCACCTAAAGAATTTGAATTTTTAAAACTGCTATGTCACAGCAGTATTTGACTGTTCTATTTGACTCTCAGATATGAAGTGCACCACAGGCTGCAAATGTACTAGTAGCACCAAAAAGTTTGATTTTTTTTAAACCAACAATGTAACAGTAGTATTTAAGGGTTTTATTGGACTGCAAGAAATGCAGTACGCAAATGTACTATTTAGCAACAAAAGAATTGCAGTATTTAAAAATGCCTAGATGTTGCCCACTGAGCTACCAGAACAGGATTAAAGTAATGTGCCTGGCACACATGCAGTTGCAAGTGCACTGCACTCTCTGTGGCACTGGGCTCAGGGCAGGGTACAAAAATGTAGTATAGCACCCACAAAAATAATCGCTGTAGTTTGTAGATTCAACACCAGAATTCTGTGGTGCGGCGCTACGTGACTCCAGCTTATATATAGAGGCTAGGTCACATGCTGCACTGGCCAATCACAGCGATGCCATTAGTAGGCATGGCTGTGATGGCTTCTAAGGGCACACAAATCAAACGCTTGTTGATTGGCTGCCCTGCAGCCTTTCAAAATGTGCCATTAAATCGCTGAACACCGAACTCCAACCCGAACATACACTGACATGTCCATGTTCGGGTCTGGGGTCCAAAAAACATAATGTTCGGTACGAACCCGAACTATACAGTTCGGGTTCGCTCAACTCTATCAATGAATAAAGGGCATTTTATTGGCAGTACCCGTCTGCTATTTAGTCTCATAATTCCTATGGAACAGTAAGGGTGTACTAAGTGTTTCACACATGGCTTTGCAATTTTGGTTTTATTTTTGTTAAATAAATCATGACACAGTGTAATATGTCATGTGTTGTTCATCTGAGGTTGTATTTACTTAATTATAAGACCTGCTAAAGAACATATGATTGATATCATGTCCTGATATGTAACAACATAGAATTTAAAATATGTATAGTACATATAGGCTATTCATTGTGGTGTGACAATATGTTCATGCATTATCCTATTCTGTCTTACATTTATGGAATTATGATGTTCCAAACGTCTTTACTTTTCCAGAAGAGGGCGACATTTCCCAGTGAAAAGAGCAGTTGAACATTTGACAGGCATGGAGGGAAGTCTCACCTATTACCTAGAAAAACAGGACTTGTGAAAATTGCCCAACAGGTATTCTCATTCATTAAACTGAATTGTAAGGTGGGGCAATATTCTGTGCACATCTGGCATAGACTGTAACTGTAAAATGCCAAGCATTTGTACAAAGCTTAAGTTCATGACAGAAAACATACTGTTGGCACTGGAACTCATGTTAATTTCCCAGTGATAACAGAAAAATGAGCAAAGGAGGGAGATTCAATGAGATCAAAGAGAAGCAATAGACTTCATATAAGGACAAGAGCAGGAATGGTTATATATAAAAAAATGATATAAAATTGTCCTTCAAAGAATAAATGAAAAATGTTCTGCTTGACGAGATATATAAAGATATGTTAGCCAATGGAAGCATAATTACCACATTTAAATGTAGATAATCAATAGTAAGTTAGGACATATTGGGCTGCATTAAGGTGACTGGCTTATGATGAAAAAAGGCCAGTTTATTGTTCTTATTATGGGTTATATGTCCTGACATTCATGTGAATTGAATCTCCCTATTTATATGTATGATAACTAATAAGTACTTAAATGCATTCAACATATTCTAGGCAGATTGACTGAACAATAATAATAAAAAAGAAAAATATGAAAATATAACCATAGCCATCACAGCTTATACAGTATAATTGTATTAAAGAGTCACTCCAAGTACTATGATCACTTCACTGCTTTAAATTAGCTATATTGTTTGGAGTTTGTATGTTCAGTGATTCAGTATAAAACTTTACATTTACTGAGATATTACTGTCAGAGGTGTAACTCCACTTTCAGCAGCTTAATTGACTAGCCCGATATAGGCTATATAGTTCTGTGCTTGCTATCGTAAATTCTGTGCATAATATAAGTTTATTGTCAGCAGGCACAGCATGTTGGTGACGGAATTCCATTGGCGGCATGGTTCCCTCCTTTGTATCACCCACAACTTTCCTCAGCCCTCCCTTCATGACAGACTTGCCCCTGCAGTGAACGGGACTTACATCATGGAAGGAGGATTGACCACAGATTGAATGTGACCTCATGCTAGTTAGAAAGGTATGTTTTTTAAAAAAAAATTTAATTGTCTTTATGGAAAATAAAAGAAAAAACACAAACAAGTATATAGGATCCTCTTGGGGTCCTTGAAGCCACATAGCGCTCCACCTACATAAGTATATGTTTTGTTTGTATTTCCTGGTGTGTGGAGTTTGGGTACACACAGGTGTGTAGCAGCTAGACTATACTTTGAACCTTATTTTAAGGCACACATTACCATACGGTGGTGAGGAGGATTTTATTCACATTTTTTTCTCCCCCCTCACCCCCTTTTACCTTTAGCGCTTTTATATCAGTATTCCAAGTATATAGGTACACAAGGTGAACCTACAATACTTCCTGGAAATATAAATAGTAGTACTTGAAAGAGTTGTGTATGTGAGATTGACAGACTTCATCGAGTCCAGTTCTCTGCTAGACCCACTTCAGTCTGGTTTCCACGCTAAGCACTCTGTAGAAACGGCACTGACCAAAGTATCCAATGATCTACTCGTGGTCACTACTCTATCCTAATTCTCCTTGACCTTTCTGCGGCTTTTGACACTGTTGATCATCAACAGCTTCTTCTCATCCTCTGCAATATTGGTCTACAAGATATTGCTCTCTCCTGGTGCTCCTCCTACCTCTCCCAGTGCTCTTTCAGTGTATCTTTCTCTGGCTCTGCTTCTTCTCCCCAACTCTTCTCTGTTGGTGTCCCACAAGGTTCAGTCCTTGATCCCCTACTGTTCTCTATCTATACTTCCTACCTTGGTAAACTTATTAGCTACTTTGGCTTCCAATATCATTTCTATGCAGGTGACACGCAAATCTATCTGTCCTCTTCTGATCTTTCCCCTTCCCTCTTGACTAGTGTCTCTGACTGTCTCTCTGCTATTTCTAACTGGATGGCTGCCCACTTCCTTAACCCCTTAAGGACCAAACTTCTGGAATAAAAGGGAATCATGACATGTCACACATGTCATGTGTCCTTAAGGGGTTAAACTCAGCTTGGCCAAAACTGAAATTCTGGTCTTTCCTCCCTCAAGTGTTGCTACTCCTGTGTGTGTCTCCCTCCAAGTCAACGGTGCTACCATCTGCTCCACCACGCAGGCTCGCTGCCTAGGTGTTCTCTTTGACTCCGACCTCTCCTTCATGCCTCATGTTCAGTCTATCGCCAAATCCTGCTGCTTCCATCTCAAAAACATTTTGCACATCCGACCCTACTTAACGCCAGATGCGACTAAGGTGCTTGTCAATTCCACTGTCCTTTCTTGCCTTGACTACTGTAAGCCGCTTCTCAGTGGTCTTATGTGCTCCCAACATGCGCTGTTACAGTCCATAATAAATGTGGCCACGAGGCTCATCTTCCTGTTTGCCTGCACCGCCCATGCCTCACCCTTCTGTCAGTCCCTACATCGACTTCCTGTAAGATATAGTGCTCAATTTAAAATTCTGGTTCTTGCTTTCAAATCTCTACATAATGCTGCTCCCACCTATCTATCCTCCCTAATACACAAGTGTGTCCCGTCTAGGCCCTTACGCTCTGCTGAAGACTTACGTCTATCTTCTGTCCGTACTCCCACCTCTGAGGCTCGCCTTCAAGACTTCTTGAGGGCTGCACTGTTCCTGTGGAACTCACTTCCCTCCTCCGGTAGATGCTCACCCAGTCTCCACTCTTTCAAAAAAATCATTAAAAACTCACTTCTTCATAAAAGCGTATCAATTAAACTGTTATAGCTCCCGACTGATTCCTCTCTTGCAACTGTCATTAGTCTAATACTATCCTTACCTTTTGTGTCACTTTACCCCACTCCCTCTAGCATGTAAGCTCATTGAGCAGGGCCCTCAACCCCTCTGTTCCTGTGTGTCCAATTTGTCTGGTTAAAACTACATGTTTGTTCGTCCACCCACTGTAAAGCGCTGCAGAATTTGTTGGTGCTATATATATAATAACATAATAATAGTGCAAAAAAGTGAATAAAATAAAAGAACAACCTTATAAGGTTAACTCCCGTGTCCAGAAAAAAATCTAAATAGAACCTCCATCACATCGCTGGTATGAATATGATAAAAAGAGCTTTATTAGATATAGCTCTATATGAAAATATAAACCAGAATTTGTAGATAGTGGCAAGTGCTATATGCAACGGGACGACTAGGCAATACTGAAATATCAGATATTGGAATGCCTTCAATTAGAGACAATTCTCTCCCTTAAAAAACAGCAATACAGATGTAAAGGGGTGAGGGGATGCAAAGTCCCTGGTGGGCAGTCCTATAGAATAGAGCCCTTATGTCTAGCTATAACTCAGGATGGTGAGTTCGATCCAATCCTCAATCCCACCAATTAGTGCTGATTGCAGTATAGTGGGCATAGTCTAATGTACCAAGGTCTGAATAAGATGCCAAATAAATCAGAGTTGATTGCCAGTGTTTTATTGGCATCAGTATTTACATTTTCCTCTCTTCCTCTATACTGCCTAAGTAGCTATATTAGATATAGGCAGTATAGAGGAAGAGAGGAAAATGTAAATACTGATGCCAATAAAAGACTGGCAAAAAAATAAATAATCTATTCAAAGCCTCTCTCCCTTTAAAACTTGCTAGATAGATATAGGAGGATAAATAAAATATAAAAATCAATAGATAATTAGAGCAACATGCTAACCATTAGTGATACAAAATAATAAAGTGCCCAATGAAAACACCCAAAGCTAGAAACCTTATAAGGTTATTTTATTTTATTCACTTTTTTTTTGCAGTATCTCTAACAATACCTACTCTACTTCATGCTCAATATTCATAATCATATTACGTTATACCACTATTCATATTTTCAGGAAGTATTGTAGGTTCACCTTGTGTACCTATATACTTGTTTGTGTTTGTTCTTTTATACGATCTAGGGTTATGCCCTGAGAGACCCCTGGAGTCTCTCATTGGTGCCTGGATAATTGGGATCACTTGGACACAACTACTCTATATTTTGTCAAAAGTGGTTTCCATCTATTATATTTTTTTTTGTATATTTTTATGGAAAATAAATAAAAAGGGAGGGGTGTCAGAAAGGTTTACACCAACCAAAAAAAGTTTTTAATTAAGACTCCATTCTGTTGTTGAGTATCCTTTTTAAGGAACTCTCCGGGCACCTAAAGCACTTCAGCTCACTTCCTTTTAGCCCACTCACTGACTTTTAGCCAGCATGATTTTTTACCACGTTATACTACATATAAGAAAACAACCACGGGGAAGGAGTATGTGAAAAGGCTTGACTGAGGAAAGTATGAGGAGTTCTTGTTATATATGTATTTATTTGCATACCTGCTCTTCTCATATAAAGTGTATGTCTTTGTATTTCTTCTCAACAACCCCAGCCAAACTCATATACGCAGTGGTATTGCATGTGAGATTTGGAAGGAAGATCTGGTTGCCACAACTAAATTAAACTCCTTTCCTGCCTCAGCTATTTATTTGATGTCCCTTTGTCAATGGTTGTAGCCTTTTCAGAACTACACTATACTCACTTGAATAATGGAGGTCAAACCTCATAACTTTGACCAAAAGCCCTACCCTCGAACCAAAACCTTACAGCAGGTAGCCCGTACTCACAAATGAAGTTCAATTCTAAAGATATGTATTCAACAAGCTTTATTAGTGTCTTCAGTTCAAATTACAGCAGGATGGTCAAGATATAACGTAATAGACACGCAGGTCTCATGGAAACACATATAACAGTAACATAAAGCTTAGGATAAACAAGTGACATTGACATGAAGTCCGATATAAAGCTTTTGTCAAGACAAGCATGAAATGTCGTCATGTGGCCTAATTGGCTTGAGTTTCGTCTGCTTTTAAGTTTAAAACGACTTCGTTCAGCACAGACATTTCGGAACGTGTCCTGGACTGTGTATAATAACAAGTAACTTTAAATTTAACAGGTAATCTTAGTATTGGAGACATGCAGTTCCCAGTGAATATTGTATGGATAACAATTGGGACGCGATGTGCATTAGAAAGGAATGGTGCGAGAGTAAGTTTAACCCGTCAGAGTAGGCACATGTGTGACCAAGGTGTGGCGTAGGTATTAGGTAGTCTGATAGTTCGAATGTTATATCAGCCTGTAGGGTATTTCGGGTTCGGTCAATCCGCCTATGGTTCGCTTTTCCAATAAGGCGGTTGTGATAGTCAGGTCATATTTAGTGGTCATTTGCTGTGTGGGGTTGTTCCATGTTCGTGTTTTGTGAAACCGTGGCTGAGGTGTGTGTCTCTAATCTGATGAGTGAATGCAAGTGTGTGAAGCAACCGTTAGTAATCTCGGGTTGTATCGAGCTACTTCTGTTTTTCGATTAAGTCACTGAGCTTTGTCCGAGTACTGAAAGGCATGTTAAGTGAGAGATAGAAGGGGGAGATACAGAGGTGGGGGGGGGGCCAGTAAGATGAGACAGCGGTTCGAAAAGAGGGAGAGGTGGGGTGGGTGGGTGGGGGTTCCACTGCCCGTGCCCATGGCATCGCGTGGATCGTAGCTTGGCTCAATCTCCATTCGGATGTGGGTGCGGGGTTCCTCGGGTCCGCAGACGAACGTTCCTGTCTGAGCTTTGGTCTGCCACATAAAGCAGCCACGGGCGCCATCTCTCCATATTCTTATCCTCGAGACCCAGAAGGGTGGCCTGTATTGATTCTGCTCTATATATCTCTTCTACTCGTTCCGTCCATTGCGTTATTGTAGGAATATTCGTCTGTTTCCAGTATAGTGGAATCAGCGCTTTGGCCGCGTTTAGTAGGTGTCTACGAATGCTTCTCCTGTATGCCCCTATGGGGTCTGGTGTGGAATGTAGGAGGGCCGCCTCCGCGGTTAGGATTTCATCCGTTCCCAAGATTTCCCTTATTTTCCGTTGTACTTCTTCCCAAAATGGTTTAATGAGTGGGCAGTCCCACCATATGTGTAGCGGCGAGCCTCGGTCATCCTCGCATCTCCAGCATGTGTCCGGTATAGTTGGGAATATCCTGTGTAGGCTATCAGGCGTTCTGTACCAAAATGAGAGAAGTTTATAGTTGGTTTCTTGATATTGGGAACTTGACGAACATTTATGGTGCAGTATGAGGATCTTATCCCATTGTGCCGTGGTGAAGGATGTATCAAGCATGCGTTCCCAGCGTCTGCGGAACTGGTCATTGTTGGTGAGGTGTCCCACTAGCATGTGTTGGTACAACAGTGAAATCGACTTATCTAGGGTGGATTTGGTGTCGCAGAGTGTTTCGAACCATGTTAAGTCCCGATGTAGCGTTTCCTTGCCCGGGAGCGTCTGATAGTACGATCTGAGCTGCATGTAACGGAAGGTTTGGAGGCTGGTGGGCTGGTTGCCCTCTAATAGTTCCCTCAGGGGGATTATGCCTGCGTTGTTCAGTACTCTGTGTATGGGGAATGATTCTCCCTCTCCCAGGAAGGACAGAGCCGTCGTCGGCAGACCCCCTCCTATCAGAGGATTATGTTGGATCTGAGTCATCGGGCTCGGCGTTGGAGACACATGCGGTGCTCTCCTGATGGTATCCCACGTTTTCAGTGTCTGTGCTACAGTGGAGGTCGGTTCCAGAGTCGCTCTTGGCAGCCTCCTTGAGTTCCAGATGGATGTCAGGAAGGAGGGGCCTATGTGGGCCTTGTCTAGGTCGACCCATTGTTTGTGTGCCGGTTGGGAATGCCACTCCAGTACACGTTGGAGGACTGTCGCGTGATGGTATTTGCGGAGGTCAGGGAGCGCCAGCCCCCCCCGCGTTCGGGGCAAGCATAAGGTCTCATGTCGGAGCCGTGCCTGTTTCCCGTTCCAAACGAACTTCCCCATCGCAGATCGGAGTGATGTAAAATACGCTGTCGGTAGGGCTTGCGGGATTGTCTGGTATAGGTATAGTAGCCTCGGTAAAATATTCATCTTTAGTATTGCAATCCGCCCGAACCATGATATGTGGGGGTATGCCCATGCCTTCAGATCCTTTTGTATTCGTTGCATCAGCGGTACATAATTCGTCCGGTACATGTCGCCTAAGTCTCTGGTCAGTGTTATGCCTAGGTATCGCATGCGGTTTGTGCACCATCGGAATGGGAACTGTTGTTTCAGCGCGCTTACCTGGGTAGGCGGTGTGTTAATGTTGAGTACTTCGCATTTGTTCATGTTCAGTTTGAATCCTGAGACCTCCCCGTAGGCTGTGAGCATGGCAACTAGGCGGGGCATCGTCGCTTCCGGTTTTGTGATAAAAAATAGGAGGTCATCTGCGTATGCAGCTACCTTGTGTGCTGTAACGCCGTTTTTGAAGCCCGGGACGTCGTCTGAGTTGCGCACTGCCTCTAGGAACGGTTCAAGAGCTAGGGCGAAGAGCATGGGAGAGAGTGGGCATCCCTGTCTCGTCCCGTTATGAATCTGGAAGGATTCGGTGAGTGCCCCGTTCACTTTCACCTTCGCGTTGGGGCAGCGGTATAGCGCATCGATCCATTTCAGCATGTTTTCACCAAAGCCCATTTCTCGAAGTGTGGTCATAAGGAACGTCCAGTCGACCCGGTCAAACGCCTTCTCCGCATCCGTGGACAATAGTAGGAGTTTGTCGTTCGACCTTGTCGCCAGGTGGTGGATGGACTGTACTCTAAGGGTGCTGTCCCTTGCTTCCCTTCCTGGGATGAACCCCGTCTGGTCTGCGTGGACCAGTGTTGGGAGTATACCCCCAATCCTGGTGGACAGGATTTTGGTAAAAAGCTTCACATCTACATTCAACAGTGAGATTGGTCTGTAGCTGCTGCATTGTTCGGGGTCCTTCCCCGGTTTCGGGAGGACTGTTATAGTCGCTGCCAGGGACTCGTGATGAAACTGGGCACCGTTTATCAGGGCGTTGAACGCGTTGGTGAGGTTCGGGAGCAATATGGATCGGAATTTCTTATAGTAGTCTAAAGTGAAGCCATCTGGGCCTGGTGCACGGCCCGTCTTGGCAGCCTTAATCGCTCCCGCCACTTCTGCTCCTGTGATCGGTGCGTCTAACATCTCTGCCTCCCCTTGCTGCAGCCGTGTCCCCACGTGCGACGCGATGTAGTCCTTTATTTTGTCTAATCTGTGTGTTATTGCATCCGGGAGTGTCGGTCCAGGGGTGTTGTACAGCGAGGCGTAGAATGAGTGAAATTCGGAGGCTATTTTATCCGGGAATTGTGTGGTTGTGCCGTCTGGTAGTCGTAGTTTATGGACCTGGGTCACGCACTGGGGTCCCTTTAGCATTTTGGCCAGCAGCCTCCCCCCCTTGTTGGCGTGTTGGTAAAAGAAGGCCTTCGAGCGTTGTAAGGAACCGTAATAACGATTAGTTATGTGGGTATGCAGTGATCTTCGGACTTCCAGGAGTTCCTTATATGTCTCTTCAAGGTGGGAGCGTTTGTGTTGTAGTTTGAGGGCATTTATGCGTGTAAGTAATTCCGTCACATGTGCTCGAGATTCCCTTTTCTTTTTGGAGGCCAAGTGCATCAACGTGCCTCTGAGTACACTTTTGTGAGCTTCCCATATAGTCGTCGCGGGCAGTTCGTCTGTGGCGTTTAATGTAAAATAGGATGTAAGTTCCTCAGCGATCTGTTCCTTCACCGCAGGGTCTAAAAGCAGAGAGTCCTGCAGCCTCCACGCCCATGTGGACGGGCGCACTCTGGGGGAGTCCAATTGGAGGGTCACAGGTCCATGATCCGACCAGCTTGCTGAATCAATGTCTACTTTTTGGATGGCGTCGAGGTGTTCCTGCTGGAGAAAGATATAGTCAATCCTCGCGTAGCGCTTATGTATCACGGAGTAGTGGGTATATTCCCTGTCTGCTGGGTGCATTGCGCGCCAGCAGTCCACCAGTCTGAGGTTCTTAAGTGATGTCTGTATACTACGGAGGGCTCCTTGGGAGATGCAGCTGTGACCCGTGGATGAGTCCAGTAGGGGGATGAGTGGTACATTGAAGTCTCCGCCAGCTATCAATATGCCCTCCGTGAACGAGGAGAGTTTGGAGATGGTTCTACGTATGAAGTGCGACTGGTTGGTATTCGGTACATAGAGTGTCGCAAATGTGTATCTACGATCCTGGATATCGCCCTTAAGGAATAAGTACCTGCCGTTAGGATCGGCCATTCGTTCCGTTTCCCTGAACTGCAGTTTAGCGTGGATGAGGACCGCCACGCCTGCCCTACGAGCAGTCGGGTGATAGCTATGGGCCGTGTTGGGATAGTGTTTGCTTTTCAGCTGTGGAGCATGTCCTTCTCTGAAGTGCGTTTCCTGTAGGAAAGCGACCGAAATATGTCTAGAGGCTAGTTCTCGAAGTAATTGCGATCTGCGCTCTGGTATATTTAGGCCTCTGCAGTTCATGGTCGTAACTCGTAGAGGATCAGGAATGTAAGCCATGCGTGTCGTGCGCGAGTAGCGAGTTGTGGTCTTCTATTGCTTGTGCGCCTTTCCAGGCAAAGCCTGCTGCCGAGTAGTACCCCGTGCGAGTTCCGTGGGCACTGTGGCAATGGTGGTGGGGGGGGGGGAGGTAGGTGCGGGTTGGCTGGATAAGAATCACAGGAAGGATAGAGTAGGGAATAGAGATGTGATAAAGTCGGAGTGTGAAGAGATTCCTGACTGCACGAACGTGCAGGCGGGGGGGGGGGGCGGGGGGTAAGAAAGTGGAGATGAGTTATTCGTCCCTATGAAGAGACGGTTACGGCACCAAAAGATAGGTGTCGAAATTCCCTCCTAGGAGGGTTGGTTCGCGTGACCACGGCAGCAGTTGGCAGTCGGGCCTGTCGGGGGATGTCCAACGGCCGCCAACTACCAACTCCCCGTGGATTGAGTTTGTTCACGCGAACTTGTCGGGGGTTAGTGGTTGTGTCCTTATTTGTAAATACCCAATCAGGGTGTGTTGTCTAGATATCGTTTTAAAGTCAGGAGTCCGAGATTACCTAACAGGTGTGCCACCACCATGTGAATGTGTGGATGTTTAATGCCCATGTAAGTGTAGTCAGTGGGCCCTATCTAGGGTCGTCAGAGATTATCATTATCGCCATTATTCGTTGTAAGTCTGGGGGGTAACGTGTGGGGGCGGAGAGTGGTATGTCAGTCCGTGAAGTCCCCCAGTATGTCTCCCCTCCCGGGTTAACATGGGGCGGGGGGCCGCGGAATAAAGTTGGGGCTCGTTTACACCCTCTGGGGGTTGAGTGGTGATTGTCGGGAGGGTTGGGTAGCTTAGTGCGTCTAATCAAACTAGTGGTCAGGGGCGTCATATGCATGTTCGGTCAGGGGTTAGCGGCCAAGGCTAACAGCTGTTTCGGGTGGAGTTTAGGTCTAGGTTCAGGAGCAAGGGCAGGGCGAGATCCCGGTGTGCCGCGGATGTCATGTCGTCCAGAGGGTATTGGGCAGAGTCAGGGGGGGAGGTGGGTGCATTACCATTCATCGCAATAGAGGAGCTGACGTGTCTGGTGTCTTGGCAACCTGTACAAAAAGCATATCATATACCGTATAACATTTCCTCCCCACATGGACAGCACAACATAACATACACAAAATGAGAGGAGCATGGATCCTCTCCTACATTCCCCATGTCCCCTATTCTACGCATGTGCCTCCCCCTTATCCCATCACTGTGTAACTTTTTTAACTTTAGCTTTTTTTTTTTTTTTTTTTTTTAATTAAATTAATTATATATATATTTTTTTATTTTTTTATTATCTTTTTTTTTTTTTTTTTTTTTAAGTATGCGTAGAACCCCCTCTGGGCTCGTTGGGTTTGGGGCAGGATCGCTGACGTTAACCCCCGGCTACCCCCCTTATGTCTATGGTCCTACTATATCAAGCGTTTAGTGGAGGGGTCCCAGGCCCTATCCTCTCCCAACGTCCCTTTTAAGAGTTGTCAATCTATAAACAAGAGTTGTCAATCTAAGAACCTGGTTTCTTGTAGCCCTCTGGACTCATGGCAACCCCATGTACATTTATTCTATCTTGAGCGTCCCGCCCTCCCATCTGTACCCCCCCCAGTCACAAAACGTATTGTTCATAAAATGTTCACCTTCCCCCCCCCAAACCTGGTGGCAGGAGTCCTCCTACTCGTGGGATCTCCGTCAGCAAGGCTGTGTACCGGTTTCCTGCGCTGTCCCAGGGGAGGAGTGGCTGTAGGGTAAATCAGACGGACCGGCCCAAGGATAATCAGCCCTAGTGGGCTTCCCATGTAGCTATCACAAGCTTTCCCCCCTCCCAATAGTAGTCCTGAGTCGGTGCCCCCCCCTTGGGCCGTAAGCCGTGAGCAGGTGATACAGTGCGGGATTGGATGTGGACAGGTAGGCTATGCAAATCAGGGGCCATCGGATCTGTTCCCCGTAGTCAACAAGGTATTACATCCCTCCCAATCCCCACCCCAGAGCATGAAGGGCACAAGGTGCGTGGTCACCCCAAAAACTCCGGTGTGCTGGACGCCTTGGACCTGGAAGCGGTAAAAAGTGGGAAAACGCCGTGGGCAACTATTCGTGTTTCAGACCACCGACAGTCGAGCTGTGTCATAGTGTCGGGGTCGATGTCATCGGGGGACGACTATTCCTCCGGGTTAGCTGGGTGTGGGGGCGCCTCGTGCATCCGGTTCTCTCTAGGGCCCCTCCGTGCATATCGTGGTTGTCTTTGGGGCCTGGGTTCCCGGTCCAGCGGCTCCAGTATCCAGTCTGGTACCGCTATGGGCGGGAGGTCTAGCCTTTGGAGGAAGCGCGGTATTTCGTCTGGCCAGCGTGCGGTGACCCATTCATTTTGGTGTCTCACTTGGATGCTAAACGGGAAGCCCCATTTGTATGGGATATTGCGTTCCCTCAGCGCTGTGGTGACTGGTCTGAGAGCGCGTCTCGCTTCTAATGTGGCAGGGGAGAGGTCATGGTATAGGGAGACTTCTGCCTCCTGATAACGCCAAGAGGGTCTGGTCCTGGCCCGCTGCATGATGCGTTCTTTAAGGGGAAATGAGTGCAAACAGCAGATAATGTCTCTGGGGTCCCCATCTCTTATTCTAGGTCTTAGGGCCCTGTGTGCCCGCTCAAAACGTATGTCTGGTGGCGCTGATGTCCCCAGGATTTGGAGGAAGAGTGCAGTAAGCAGCTCCTCCACGTTCTCCACCCCCTCACTCTCCGGTACCCCTCTTACCCGGATATTTGAGCGGCGGCTCCGGTTATCCAGGTCTTCCACTTGTCTGCGCAGTGTTAGTAGCATGTTACCCTGTCTTGTCAGGGCTGTGTCTGCTGCTGAAGATTGGTGCTGTGCTGCTTGGGCCTGTGCCTCTAAGGCCTGGATGCGGCCTCCTTGCTCCTCCAGGTCTGTGCGCAGTGCTGTGACCGCGGATGTGAGGGAAGCTGTGAGGGTGGCTGTCTGGGACTGCATGTCAGCCTTTGTCACCATGTTAGCTGCCAGTCTCTTGAGTTCAGCTCCGATATCAGCCAGTGTGAGCTGCTCAGATTCCGAGCTGGGTGAAGCTGGGGAAACGGGCGCCATCTTGGAGCCATGTGCCTCGCGGCTTGGTCCCTGCGGGGTTTGGAGGAACCCGTCCATCGGTCCCACAGACGGCGTCGGCGGTGCTGCCCTGGGGGTCTGCTGGCTCTCCGGCTTCTTTGTGCGGCCCATTGAGGTATGCTGTCGGGCTAAGTGTGGCTTATGGTAGCTAGGTGGCGAGGAGCTCGGGACTCACACGTCCATGCCGGTCGGACTGCAGGCCACGCCCCCAGTTCAATTCTAAAGATACACACCATCAAGGTTCTTTAAAAGGGATGGTAAGTAAGGAAGGCATCATTGTTTACTTTGCTTAATATCTATCTTAAAATGCATTTCTTTATTTTATCTAAATGACAAGTCTACTACAGTACATACCCTATTAGAGATTATTTTTGATAACAAAATGTCCTTTGTTTTGGAAGAAAATGAACTGGGTTATTCTCAAAAGTGAAAATTCCGAGTGAATTCAAAGTGAATTTCAAATTCAAGGTCTAAATACCAAAACTGTAATCATTCTCTAAGAGAATTTCACTTTGAAATCTATCCCTGCAAGGCGGTTGTTTTGCTGTTGTTGATTTGTTTGTTTTGCTTGGTTAAAAAGAACTGGAGGACAGTATGTATACATGTTGCACAATATAACATCAACCAGCATTTTAGGCAGAATAATGCCAGAGCCTCTACGAACCAGGCCACCTGCTAAGGAAGGAGAGAAAACAAACAAATCATTAATATTCATGTTAGGTATTATGGCAGAGTTAGAGAAGTTTTCTATGTCTTTAGCATGTTGGAGCACTCTTTATTCCCAGCATGACAGAGTTAATAGGTGGAAGTCAGGTGAATTTAGTTAAAGCAGCATTGTCACACTCCACCCCACCCAAAAATAATTGTATTTCATAAACATAAAATCTTTGTGAAATACTAATTTTGACTCTGTTGGAATTTCACTGAAATTCCAACCCAGTCATGAGACCTATAGAGACAAATTAGGGACTACTTTGTCTCTGTGTTTCTCCTCTGTCTGACTGTCAATCCCCACAGTAATCACCAGCGACAGCTTTATAGAATTGGCTGTTTCTATGCAGTCTTGCGGAATCCTCTCCTTCATAGACCTGGCGTCGGCTCCGAAGAGGACCAGCAGAATCAAGATGATGGCACCTGCGGGGGACAGGTTCAGGAGAGTAAATCCTACCTTTACCTGCACCTCAGCCACTAGACCCCCAGCGGCATTGTTACTGTCGGGGGACTTTGCAAATTTGGCAGACGGTGACAGTGCCGCTTTAACCTGCATTGCAATATTTAAATGTCAGCCTCTGAAGGCATGAGAGAGTCTGTCAACTGGGAGAGAGAAGACAGTTGAGCCTGATGCCATGAGGAAAAGGTACTGTTAAATACCTGTGTGATTAAACTTGATGTGGTTATATTGCTTATCAGTGGGAATTGGATTAGCTGGGCAGTTAGGAAATCTAATGTTTAGTTACTCTCCAAGATGGAGTCGTTTTTGCTTTCTTTTTTTTTCTTTTTTTATCTCTGTGAAGCACAACACTGTGTACCTTTTGAAAAACTATAATAAACCACATTGCTATATTATGCTGACGCTTGTATTTGGATTTTCTTCTCAAAAGCAAGGGCAACAGTTTGTATGTCTAATGGGCAAAGGAACAGATAGCAATTTGCTATTCTGTACCATAAGAAGTTTGGAATATGGGTGTGTACGAATAGGAATGAGGTTCTTCTTAGGTGTCGTTAAATGGACAGAGTTTTAGCTAAAGGTTCTGACATCATTGTAGCTATATAGAACAGTGGACAAAGGATCCACAGGTTTCTCTCTCTGTAACATCATTAAAGATTTCTCAAACCAGAAAACAGTGTTTTCAAAAAACACTGTTTTTTTTTTGCTTTGTTAAAGTAATTAACAGCTAAAACTTACCTTACTCTCCCTCAACCCGATCGTCCTCTGCTGAGGTCACTCCCCTGTGCTGAAGGAGGAGGGAGGTCAGGAGGATGAACTAATGGGTAAAAAGGGGTGTTCCAGGATGCTCTACTTGTTGGCGTCAAATGCCAATTTGGCACAGAATTAACATTAGCCACCCTTATAGTTCCTAGCTGGCTAAATACACCCCTATGATGCTGCTGGAGGTGGAATTACACCTCTGACAGCAGATTGATTAATCCCCCTATGTTAAGTCTTTCAAAGCTAAACACTGCACATTCCAGGCGCTATAACCACTCAAGATCAATAAAGTATTCTTGTTGCTTGGAGAAGCCCTTTATGCAGTACCACCAGTTAACCATAGTTTTCGCATACATACTGCTGTTTGTAATGTGAGTATAATAAATATGAATTTTTATAAAGAAAGATTGTAGCAAAATGATTGGTTAAAGTGTCTTGATATAGCCTATTTGAAAGAACCAGGGATTTCTCCTTTCAATAAATATATGCTTTCTTGTAGTCACTTCAAATGGTGGTGTGTTAAACTACCAAAAGCAGAGACCATTGTGTGGATATAAATTTGTTTTTCATATTTGGGTATGTAGAAAAGGCTAATTTGGCAACTCCATAACTAGATATTGGACAAAAAAGATAAACACAATCACTGAAGAGTAAACGAATGCTTAATCAACCTAATAACTATAAAAAAGCAATTTAGAAATCCTGAAGGTGTGAAGGAATGGATTGCAGATGGTGAACCATAGGGTGGAATCAATACTCAGTCCAAAAGTGACACAACCAGAGGAATGTAAAGAGATTAATTGAAATAATGTGTTTTTCATGATGATTAAATGAATTACTCTTTGGAAGATAGGAAGACAAGAATGAAAGGTTCTAGAAATGCATTGGATGCATTTGTCAAATTCAGGAGTGTGTGTCGTGACAGAAAACTACTAGACCAAAAGGTTGAATAAGCATGTGACGCATTGAGAAAACTGGGAAATGATGTTTCCAACAATCAGGGCAAAGCCTTCCGTAGAAAACATTGATTACTGGATAATAATTTACAGGAAGTAAACAAATAGGTGGATGGGATTTGTTCAGAATCTGAAATGATCTTTGACCAGTACTCTTGAGGTTATTACATTATATAGACATTTTTCAAATCGATGTGGTTATTTTACCACCTGGACTTGTGTTTAACTCCGCCATTAAATGTGCTGGCTTGTGAGAATGTTACTGTTTGTTTGCTTAGCATGTGTGTTTAGCAGCACGTTTTAAGCAAAATGTTTACATATTCTATAGCCTGAAAAAAAGTTTGCATCTCCATTGCAAAGTAAGAGTAAGGAAACAGCCAATAATGCAAGGTGTTAAAGGATTTCAAATAACTAAAATAGATAAAAAGGGAATTAATTTCAGTGAGTTTAAACGATGCCAGTGTGGTAACAAGCATCTAAAAAATGGTAGGGTGTTGTGTGAGAGGGGGGTCCATGAAATAATGCCCAGCAAAGAATATAATGTTTTTATTAGAGACAACTTTATTGGTGCTTGAATTTTTATTTATTTATGTATTGGAAATGAAGTGAGAACCTACAATCTACTTAAGACACATTGCAGCACCTATTCATTTTTTTTCCTTTCCATATATGATAAATTGAAAAGCACAACTGGTAGCGTCTGTAAACAACCAGGAGTCGCTTATATATCAATTAAATGGCAATTTTACTTTAGTTTTAGTTACTCAATTTCCTAACTTCAGATGTTGTGTTTAGGAAATCCCCTCCTTTATGTTATTGCTGTAAAAAACATGAAAACATTATTTATTGGTTTTCCTCGAGATCCTAAAATTGACTTTACTATATGTACATAGCTTTGTAAGGCCTTGGTTGTAGGTTAAATATATTGTGAGTTTTCAGGCTTCTCATTTTCATAGAAAGTGTGAGGTTAATCTCCTTAAAACAGTTGACAAATTTTGATTGTAATTGCGCTATCAATGAAAAATGTATGCTTCTGGGGTTTACTAGTTCAAACACCCCTGACGTATCTATTTTTATAGGTGTCCCCAATTCAGACGCTCTGGTACTCATACAAATGGATGCAGAGATGGGATTTGCTGACGCAAGGCAGGATGTCCATAGTAATGAGACAGTCTAAACAGTGAGCGTCTTAGTGAAGTGATTTAGGGGTATATATGCTGCCCCTGCATAATTGGAAATTAAATTGTGCCAATTCTGAGAAACATCCTGTTTACATTTTGCAATTTTAAAATTTTACAATTTCCAAGTCTACTAGAAGCAGTCAGATAGTCACAAGGTACTTCGAACTAGAACACATTCAGTAAATTAATCTATTTTATTTCTGGTGTTAGTGTACAGACTATGCTGATCCTAGACCCTTTGTGTGACCTTTTTTTTTTAATTCATTGTTTCTCATAGAGAAGCATTGGATTGTCCGATAGCAGCAATTATAGTGCAATGCTTCTATATGAGAAACATCTGATTAGATAAAAGTCATCAGTTGGAATGACTTCACCGGAGGAGGACCAGGCTGCCGTAAGGAGACCGTCATGATACCAGACTAAAGATCAGTTTTACAGTGATTTTAAGATTTCTTTTCTTTTTTTAAGTCAAAGGGAGCTCGGTAACCTAAAATAAAAAGTGAGCACATCCATTTTGTAATTGGAATGTTCCTTTAAACATAACATTGAGAAGTGTTACCAAACACAGGCGTGTTGATGCACTTTCTTCAATAAATCCATCCTGTTGAAATTGAGAGTTTGTTGGCAGCTGTGCCCTCCTTGCCCCTGGCTCCTTGCTGCATGATGGGGCAAGGAGGGCATGCTGGGTTGAGGCAATGTACAGACATGCCCTAATCCGTAAGCAACTGCTGACCTGCTGTTTAATACATAATTAACTTGGTGTCTTCCCAGTACGGGAAAGTATAGGAAAGGTCATGGCATACTTTAACATAGACTGTGTTTGCCCTGTTGGGAACTTTACATATTTACCCTTTGATACAGAGTGCCCATTGTCTGCGCAACTACCCCATGTGTTCTGTGCTTGTTTGAACAGTATGTATGATTTATATACAGGATCTGGTGAATAGAAAGCAGTATGTGTTTCAGCCATTGCTATGGAAATATTGGAAACCAAGGAGGGTCTGTTTGTTAAGCATTGAGTTGGTGTGAGTTGATTATCGACTTGAAACATGTAAATCAGACCTTGTATATATCCAAACCAGCTGACATTGCCAGAGCAGGACGTTTTTATGTAATGCCTGTGAAAATGCATTGTTAAGTAATGTAATAAATTAAAAATATGTCTTGCTCATCTGTGATGGAGATTTTTTTTCCCATATCTTGTCTGTTTTTGCCTGGATGTTGCAAGTCGGTTATCACCTCACACCCACTGACTGTTTAGTGAAAAGGCCCCCAAAATTTTCACAGTTTCATACTGTAACCCAAATGTAACCCAAATATCAGGGCTGAGACAAACTTTCTTTTGTGGCATACAATCTGAATAGCTAAGTGAAGTTATATCAAAACCTCATGAATTATTATTATTTATTTCATTATTATATATTGTTCTACGTAAGAAGTAAACCTATTTCTCTCTGCATAGATTCAAATAATTAGCTAGAACCAGGCAGCTGGCAAATGAGCAACTGTGTATTAGCGCATAAACATAATTAATAGTTGCTGTTGATTTTTTTTTTTTTCTTCAATCAACATTTTATTGAGGTGGTAGCAGTGTAGACATATGCACATATATGTAATTACAGCCTAGTAATACAACACATGTTACAGTTATAGATATCAGCATAAGGCACCTCATTCTTGTTAGCTAGTAGAGGAAGTGAGAGAGAGATAACATCATAGCTCATAGGAATTCACTTTGGCATCACCGATATACATAATCAAACTTAGCTAGTAGCCGGGTCAGAAAATTCAAAAGCATTACTAAGTACGCTAACGTAAGATTGATCCATTCACCATAAACAGGGCTAAACCAGTGTATAGGTTATTAGGACAATGAAGTGTGTTGTTAAATTGTTGGAGCCAAAATGAGAACACCTGTACAAAAATGGAAGTAGTACCCAGAAATAGAGTGTCATATCTGGAGAATTTCTTTATCAAATTCCTAAACACAGGGCAAGCCTCTCATTGTTCCTCAATAGCTGATACATCGGCCGCGTCCCAGCCAGACAGTTTCAGTGCTTCCTCTGACTACAACTTCTCCTGCCCCAGGCCTCAATACAAGCCATGACCCAGTGCCCATGAACTCCGCTCTTTTCAGAGTGTAGGTCGGTGTCCATTGGCAGATTTATCCAGTTCCTCTATCTCATGTGGGTGAGAGCCAGCTCCTCCCAAGGAGTGTGAACTGAGTACAGGTAAAGTTCCCCTCGAGGTCCAGGTGGGACATGCGTTCCATTTGCAGTCGCTGCTTCTGTATTGCCATTGATGCCAAGCTGCCGCTGGATGAGATGTTGCCAAAATTGGAAGCACAAGTTATCAAAAGGATGGTCACTCTTCGCTGGACCTTTAACTGTATAAAATAGCGGTACCAGGGTTAATCATGGGTAGCTGGCAAGTGCTTGCTACCCAGCCAGTACATTAAATAGTGAAAAAAAGCTTTTAGGGGCAATATGACCCCATATAAATATATAAAAAAACTCCCTTTTGACCCCACATGACATGCCATATGTGGGGAAATGTACATGTATCACAAACAGTGCACATGGAATATTCCCAGGCAAGTCTTGTTAGCTATGAGACATTCCTGTCAGAGCCTTTATAAAATATTTTCCTGCCTTAAAATGTCAGTTGGTGATGCCCGCACAGGATAAAGATGGATTACTTTAATAGCAGCACATTTCGGGGGTTTTATTTCGATTTGGGCCTGCTTTTATTATTAATGTTAGATCTACAATGTTCACATCCTTGCTGGGTTGTATTTGGGAGCAGTATTTGTGCATTTGAATATATAGCATGTTTTTGTATGGAGTACTGTACGTGTGTGTGCATGTAGGGGTGTATTTGTAAGTACTGTTGCCATTAGAAGGCACTGGTATACATCTATATAATGTTTGCATTTCAATGTAGGGATGAGTTTGTATGTAGTGTTGGCTTTTAAATGTAGGTGTACTTTTTGTGTAGTGTTGATGTTTGAATGGAGGGGTGTGCTTATATATAATTTTAAATGTTTGACTGCAGGACTGTGTTTGTATGTAATGTTTACATTTGGTTGCATGGGTGTGTTTGCATGTAGTGTTGGCATTTGATTGCTGGAATTTATGCACATATACACATACACTGCCACATGCATACATACTTACTTACACAGTTACACATACACATTGACACACACACTGACACATAAACATAAACCCAGATAGACACATATATGCTTGCTGAAACTTACACACAGTGACACACATAGATACAGGCTCTGACACATACACATGCACACACACTGACACATATACACACACTGACATACAAATACATACAGTGGCACATACACACACTAACAAACACATAGGTTCACACACACACCTTCACTCACTTCCGCTCTGCTGTTGATATTACAGAGGCCTGGTCATGCTGTTAAAGGGCTGCGGCATTGGTTAAGCAATATCCATCGGGTGGCCCCCTCAGTGGGCATGCCCCTGGCAGACTGCAGTGGTATAGTCCTTCAGAAAGATATAGGCATAGACAGACAGTTTGGGTGTGCAGTGTGTGTAGTGGATTAAGTGTATGGGTAGGGGATGCAATGTGCTTGTGTGCGTGATGCGATGTGTGTAGCGGATATAGTGTGTTTTTGCTGGTATTGCTGTGTGTGCGCGTTTAGGGAATATTGCATATTCTATGTTTCTATTGATTATATACGGATGTCTGGATTGACATAAGCAACAGATTGTATCAATAAGTCACAGGGTTTTCTTGTATGAGAACTCTGGAATGTGGATTGGGGGTCTTGTCCTTATATGGCTAGAGTTATACTCTGACGTCAGTATGGGCACATCTATATCGTAACTGAACAAAGGGACACAAGGTCTCTCTGTCTCTCTCTCTCGATGTAACGATGTAACTCTCCCTTCAGAAGTCCAGCAATTACCATCTGCTGTAGAACATCCATGATCATGTAACATCCTTTGTTGTTTTATTATGTATCAGTAACTAAGAATAAACATAAAGAAACCGTAAGTCAGATTGCGTATTAGTACTTTTCATTAATATAGATTTATATTAATGTTGCAAGCCTTTGACCCAAGACTATATATACAAAAGACGTATATATCAATAAACCAGAAGAAATTAAGAAGAAGAAGAATTTATTACACTGGCCTTTTATGCAAGTCTCCAAGCAAGGTGTACGCCCACATGGACCTTGTTTGGGACAGGGACATAAACTTATACACCAATGATAACACATTTACAATGTATGACACTCCCACATACAATACAATAAGCCTCAAGCACTATACTAAACTCAATTATCTCCAAAGACAAAAAACACATTTTTACTAAACCCCCCAAATACCTTAAAACACATAAAACACAACAAAAACACACACCAGTCAAGCCATAAGACTTGCTTTTGTCACAGAAATCTCACTTTAACAGTGTCCTCACTACTGTAAGGGATTCTGGGTAGGTATATGCAAATGAGCTCAACAAAGAACCACATTATTGCCTTATAATTCCACTTTTTTCTGTTTTTGCCCTTCCAAGAACCTGGACAAGTGTTTTGTTGTTAATCAGCATGAGGTTGGTTACTGGCTTGCTATGGAGGCTAGGCGTTACTTGTAAAGTACATACCAAAAGAGTTTTCGTGGGGAAAAAAGTGTGGATGAAAAGCCCTTCCACCTCAAGTAAGTGGATAGTTAATACATTGCTAAACACAAAAACACACACCAGTCAAGCCATAAGACTTGCTTTTCTCACAGAAATCTCACTTTAACAGTGTTCTCACTACTGTAAGGGATTCTGGGTAGGTATATGCAAATTAGCTCAACAAAGAACCCAATTTTTGCCTCATAATTCCACTTTTTTTTTTCCTTTACTTAAGTACTATTCTTGGTGGTCCAGTGAGAAGAGCTGCTGCTCTTACTCTCTGCCAGCTGCAGACTATGCAGCCTACGTTCAGCAATTCCCTGCATACTGAATAAACCAGTTTATTGTTTCCTTTTCTCTTTTTTATTCAGTGATTAAAAAAAATAAAATAAAAAAATAGATGAACAGTTAATGGAACAAAAAGCCAGCTCACCCTCTGATAAGAGAGAGAACGACCTACAGAAATATTTTCCAAGGAATGTGTAGAGACAAATGGGTTAATGGGAGTTTAGATAGGAGGAGGTTGCAGGGACAGAGGTGAGATATGATGAGTGAGTGGCTTAAAATCTTAGCACTGCCTTTCATTACAAAGGAATCATTCTTTATTAATGTCTTGTAAGTCATGATGGCTGTAATTAGAATCATTTATAATATCCAAAAAAGGCATAAAGCAGGAGAATGTAAGCAGCTATGATAAGGCAACGTCTGCACCCAAGACACATTTTGATAACTGCAATGCCCTTTGCAAATGAGAATAATCAGGCTTTTAGAAAGAATGATTTCAGTATATTCCTCTGTCTAATTACAGGTCAAATTCACCCCTGTGGTCATTTGGAGCTGCTATGTGGACAATGCAGCTAGACTTACTTTTTAAAGGGGAATAACTTTAACATTAATAATAAAACAAAGTGCCCTGCGGGGTAATATTGATTTTAGCAGTTTTCCGTTTACATTTTCAATAAAATAGTATCTTATGTGAAAAGCAATAAGCCCTGCGAGGAAAGGGGGTATGTTTTTTTTTTTTTTTTTATTGTATCTTCTCATAGCTACTGTTGAATAATAAAACATTATTTTTTATTATTGAAACAATGGATATTTTAATTAATACATTTCGGAACAAATATTAAATAATGCATTAAAATAGCACAGAGTTCACTTCCATCCCAACAACGCTATTTAAGGAACACTATAGGGTCAGGAACACATACATGTATTCCTGCCCCTGTACTGTCAAACCCACCATTTAGGTGGCTTGTACCCCCTTAAAAGGAATTAAAACATATCTTCCGCTGTGTGCTTCCACACCCAATTCTCCTCCTTGGTGGAGGAATTGCCAGGGTCAGAATTGTCCGGAGGGAAAGCATTGGATTGGCCAAAAATTGGCAAGCAGGTGGGATGGGGGCGGAGCCAAACACTGTTTTGGCCAATCAGAATCTCATCATAGAGATGCATTGAATCAAAGCATCTCTATGAGGAAAATTCAGCATCCCCATGCAGAAACTATGTATCAGATCAATAAATATACAGTTGATAAGTATACAAAGAGCAAGGAAAATATATATGGTTCTAACATTAACACAAACCATACAGTGTCTATTAAGGTGGTATCATTATAGTCTCAATTGCATGCACGAGAGAGATTTCCACAATAGCACCAAAAAGTTAGCGAGGGGTGCTAGTGCTCCCACTAATGTTTATGGGGCAATGGAGGAATTGTGAGTATATTCCCTAATTAGTTTCCCGTATCCCTTCTGTCTAACCCCTTCGCTCGCAAGTAGTTTACCCATGGATGCCATATGACATTGTATTTGCGGAAGCTACCCGGTGAATTCCATCTTAGTTTATTTAGGGTACAGAAATGTTCCAATTTTATGAACCAGTCTCTTTTCAATGGGATATGTTATCACCGTTTTTATCTTCAGTGAACGTAAAGTAGGGAGTGTATTAATTAGGCAGGAGAGAAGTTCATTAAGAAAAAGAGTGGGGCATCCAGCTCATAAGGTATATCTAGGCCCGTTATTTGTGTAGTTATGTCCCTCACCTCCTTCCAATAACCAGAAACCCCCATGCAGGACCACCAAATGTATTGGACGTTTCCTTTGTCCTACCCATATTGGTGAATGTGTTTGATTAGAACTGTAAATATTTATTGGTGTAATATACCATCTAGAGAAAAGCGTATGATTCTAAACTAAATATATGTTTGGCCCTTTACCCATTGAAGAGTGAAGAGTTAAAATAAATTGAATAGAATTAAATGAAAGTAGAGGCCTGTTGTTTCCTACTCTCAGCCCACACTCAAGGATGGTAGTATAGTTGGGGGGAGGGGGGTCTTGGCCTAGTGTCCACCACCTTAACAACAGTAGCAAGAGTATAGACTCTTCTGTCACTCTTTCCCAATCCCCTAGCGACTACTCTTTGAATTTTAAAATTAAATGTCCTATCCCATTATAGCTATGAGATGGGGTAGGAGTGAGAGGGCATGGTGCCCTCTGGCTCTGTTATTAAAGGGGAAAGCGTTAGGCCAAGTGCCTCCCTAACTAAACTCCCAGAAGTAAGTAGAAAGTTGTACTCCCTGTTGCTTTCATTTTTAGCCACTCCCTTGCTCGCACGGTGTGGAGGCCATGTGTGGACCCTGCACCTGGTCTCCTTCTTATTAAACTATTATGCCCAGCTGCACAGCACAGGGTATTGTGGGCAAAGAGCAGCAGGCAGCAGTGCTGTGATCTGTTTCTTCTTTTTAACAGTTAAAAAATTGATCTCAGAGCTCCCTCCTTGTAATTAAAATAACGAGAAAAGCACATTGCAAAAATGTAGTCAGTTAATCAATTCATTTACGGTAATTCATTTTTTATTTCATTTGTTTTTTTAAGTGATAAATTCTGACAAATTTACATGCGTCTGAAAACAAAAGTCCATTGTTCAATGTCTTGTTTTCTGACTTTATTTTTTAATGCCAGCAAGGACTTAATGCCAGCGATTTTAAACTTTTTACTGTGTGATTATTTCAAATTCTGGGAGTCATGCAGCATGGGAGACTCCCGCTAAGGTGTCATGTCTTTAAATGCAGTATACCCGGAACCATGTCATTGATTAAAATACTTCTGATAAATTCATTTTTTTGTAATGGGAAAAAGAAAATATGTTTTCATTTTATTTGTGAAACTAACAAAGAAAATCTAACAAATCAGCCAATGAATCATATTTCCAAAATAGCATAGCTAGAAAACAGCCACTATTTACTCCCTTTAAACACAGTCACATGACCTTTCACCCCAGACATCCCAGTGTCCCTGACCTGAGCCTGCTGACCTCATGGCTGCTTCTTTGGTTAATGTTCCACAGGTTGGCACAGAGCTTGACCCACCAAAATTCTTCACATGTGCAGATAACACTTATCATATCTAAATACACAAAGAGAATCCCACAGACTCTGAACCTCTGTTAGTCATGTTCTGTCACTGATTACCAGAGGCATTCCTTATTATGGGAAAGCCTGCAAGCTTACAAATATGGTAAGATTTGTACATCAGCATTAGAAGAACTTTAATATTTTTAAATTACATTACGGTGCAAAAATCAGTGCCATGAATTATATAAATGCATAAATGCAGCTTCAATATGTCTTGTGTGCCATATTCACATATGTGTTTATATGTTATAAGATAGCATATCAGCCTTTAATACATTTGTTAATCTAGTTCTTTCATATAGGTATTGAGTGAGATATAGATATGCACATGCAAATAAGGATCCCACCGTGCCTCCAGCCCAGGGACCACCTCTCTCCCAGGATCAATAATACAAAAAATAGCACTGGCCACTTGTATGAGGTCTGAAGGCAGATTTTGTTTGGACAAGATAGAGTTTTAGTTTTTCTTAACATTTTAGCTTTAACACGCTAACAACATTCAGAAAGTAACCATATTTATAGTGCATTTAAATTACAAAAAAAAAAAAACACTCACAAAAGCAGTTCTGTGTGCCAAACCTAATCAAGGACATGTGCAAATTCAAAAACAGGGGGGCGTGTTCGGCGGCCGACGAAGATGGCTGTGTGAACGAGCTGCTCCTCGTGGCCCCAGCATCTAACGCCTAAAAAAAAGCATGCCCCACACGCACTCACCTCATCATGGGGCGCACTAAGAAGCAGACGGAGCCCCTGGGTACCCCCAGACCAACGGGATCCGGGGCCGAGCCCTCTATCCGCTCCTTCCTCATCACCCCACGGGACTTTGCGTCCCAGCCGGAAATGGAGGCCTCAACTGAAACCGCGACTCCCGCCGGATTTTCCCCGGCTTCATCAGCCTCCCCCGAGATACGGGGAACGCTAGACGGGGACCTGCGCGCCCTCCTGCCTAATTTGCTTACCAAGGCAGACCTGGACGCCCTCTCTGACCGCCTCTGCAGAGTTATAAGAGAGGAACTGGCCCAGGAAAGGGCAGATGTAGCCTCAATAGACGCACGCCTTACTGTCACAGAGACAGATACCCTCCGGTCTGATGCAGACCTTGCCCGCACTTCCATTGACAGCTGTGAAGCCAGCTTGGCCCACCTAACCACCTGGGTGGATGATCTTGATAATAGGGCTGCAGACTCAATCTAAGAGTGCGGGGAGTGAAGGAGGGGGGCCCAACAGGGAACCTACCCGAGATCCTACGCACAGTGTTTAGCCATGCCCTGGGGGGACAACAAATCCATAGACTGGGCCTGGTCAGAGCCCACCGCGCTCTGCGCGCACCTCCTGCACCCGGCGAACAGCCACGGACATTGTCTGCTGCCTAGACAACTTTGCCATGAAGGAAGATATCCTGCGCGGCGCATGCAGCATGAACACAATCCGCATCGATAACCAGCATATTTCCATATACCAAGACCTCTCCCGCTACACCCTGCAGGCAAGAAAGGCTCTCAGACCAATAACCATGGCACTCCAAGCGGCAGGTATTCCCTGCAGGTGGGGATACCCCTTCTCACTATCTGCACGCAGAGGACCGGGCCTCCACGTCATATGGTCCCTGACGGAGGTCCCTGGATTCCAGCGCTCCCTAGGGCTCCCGCAGATACAGGTTCCGAACTGGCTGACCCACCAATTCATATGCCAAGCAACAGGCCCTCCACCACCACCACCACCACCGGGCAGAGATCAGGGCAGGAACAGGCCCCAACGTGACCGCCCATGGCACCCGGACTTAACAGGGCCAGAAGAGTAAACTCCGTAGCAGCCCTACCACGATAAGAGGAGACGAAGCACCAACGCGACCGTCCATCACTCCATGAACTTGTGAGTACTTTCCATTGACTGGGGACATTGTCCATACACACGCTACATCACAGGGAGGGAAATGACATACACCTTGGGGAGGGGGGCACGTGGGGGACCGGGACACAGTCGCACATGAGAGCTAAACTTAAGCCTTTTGCACGGGGACACAAACGCCACTACAGGCGGAAAGACTCAGGCCTTCTAAACAGCGGACACTGCAAGAGGCCTGGATAATCCAAACTTAAAGGCACCAAAGGACATCCAGGATGCTTCACAATTATATTAGACATAACTGCTACAATTTGGCGGGAGGATGGGAGGAGGGGGAAGAAGGGACTGTTATTCACCGCACAGACGCACAACGCTCAGTAGAGCGGGCGGCCTCAGGGGGGGAAGGGAGGATAGGGAGGGGAACACAACCTAAGGAGAGGGGGGGAGAGGTGAAGGGGGGAGGGGGAAGGGGAAAAAAACAACAAAAAAGGGAAAGAAAAAAGAAACAAAAATATAGAGGAAAATTAAATGGAAAAATAAAACAGCAATAAAGATAACAAAACGGAAAGAGAAAGGTAAAAAGGGGGAGGGAAAGGGGGGGAGAAGGGTGGAAAGGGGGGGAGTGGGGTGGAAAAGAGGGGGGGGAAGAGGGGTGAAAAGGGAAAAAACAGAAGGGGGGGATGTGGGAGGAAAAAGGTTTTAAAAGGGACCAGGAAAGAAGGGAAAAAAAGAAAAGAAAAAAGAAGAAAGGGAGAAAAACGGGGGGGGGGGGGGGAAAGGGGTGAAAGAAAGGGAGGGAGGAAAAAGGGAGAGAGGGGAGGAGAACACATGAGGCATACCACACGCACAGAGGAGGGGAAGGAGAAGGGAGGGAAGGGGGGAGGGAGGGAGGAGGGGCACACAGGTCATAATGGCGAGAGGGTGGGAAAGGATAGACAGCTCTGTCACATCAGGCTGAAAAAATGGACAAATGTAAAGGCAGGGGATAGGATCAAAGGGAATGCACACAAACGCAGACACCACATCACGACTAGGCTCCCCAGATCAAACGTGAGACAAGGGGAAAAACGTATAACCGGAACGGGCGCAGATACATCCATCTATAAGGGTTTAATGTTCAGGCATCTGTTCCGAATGTAATTGGCAGCAATACGCTGTGAAGCTCACCACTGCGACACACGCACCGATTCACCTACACAACCACCCGGCTCACATCCACTGCCCCCCCTCAAAGGGACACGTACCCAACCTCACTACAGCTCACGAGATACTACCACTCGCACCTACATCCCGCAACCCACACAATGGAATACGACCAAGAGAAGACCGGAGACATGGAACTCACAAAACTGTCTACACACGGATGGCACGGCGCATAACATGCCCCACGACCCACACACATAGGGGTAGCTTACCCGGACAAGTAAAAGGGCCAACACGAGCCACACCACCACATTACCGTTCAAACACTGGTCATTGTCACGGACGACTGGACAGACGGATATACCCTACACCCGACGCCGTTCAAGGCCGACGGAGATCACCCCCCATCGACCAGGGACTGGTGCGGGATACCAGAACCCCCCACAGGGTAAGGACTAGAAGTACTCCCACATAGGCAGCGTGCCCCTGTCCCGGAGCGGTCCCGGGCGCCAGATCCTCTGAGCCTGTGGACCCCACTACCAGGACATTAGTCCACTAACCCAATCTAATACTAGGTCCCATCAGGACCAACTCCGACACACCACTGTACACACACTCTCCCCCCCCTCTTTTTTTTTTTCTTCTCTCTTCTTCTTCTTCTCTCTCTTCTCTTCTTCTCCCCCTTGCCTGCCCCTTCCCGCCTTGATCCACCGCCTCGGTGTCAGGGTACCTGTGGTCTCTACCTCCGAAAGAGGTAGAGACTTAGCTGTTCCTCCATCCAGACGGTCTGATGGCTCCCTTCCCCGCGGTCTATCCGGTCATGCTAGGCCGGCCGCGAGGGAGTGACTGCCTTTTACAGCATCTAGGCAGGAAGTAGTCATCAGGACACTCCCCCGGAACAACCTGTCAGTCAATGGCTGCAGGACCAATCAGGACGCCTTGGAGGCGTGGTTACTGCTCTGAACAGGGTATTTAACAGAGCTTCTTTCATTAGCTCATTGCCCTGTCGTGGTTCTAGCTTGTTCTAGTCACTCAGTGCTTGTGTATTCTATTATCCCTTTTGGTTTTGACCCGGCTTGTTTACCTTACTCTGCTTATCTCTGTTACCCTTGATTCGGCTTGTCTCTCGCTTACCTGTCTTCTGTTACCCTCGACCTCGGCTTGTCTTTGACCATTCTATACTGTACTACTTACGTTAGTCCGGCCATTCTAAGGTCCGGTATACGTATCTGGCTACTGTTTGTACTCTGCGTGTTGGATCCCTGTCCCGATCCTGACATTACGACAGGGCCAATGGATCCTGCAAGTACAAACAGTCAGCTGGCTGCTCCTGATCCTAGGTTTGAAGCCATGGATCACAGAATGGATCAGATGGCGCTTGCGCTACAGGCTCTATTAGCTTGTGCCAATAACCCACCAGAGGAGATACGTAATACCCCTGTTTCTCCTGTCTGTTCAGGTCTAGAGGTAACCACAGTGGGTGCTTCTTCTCGCATTACCCCCCCAGTACGCTATGGTGGGGCTCCTGAGAAGTGTCGTGGTTTTTTAAACCAAATTAGTATCCACTTTGAATTGCAACCTCGCTCTTATCCTACAGATAGGGCAAAGGTAGGATTTATTATCACCCTACTCATTGAGAAAGCTCTGAGATGGGCCAACCCACTATGGGAGAACGATAACCCATTAGTTTATAACTATAACGCATTTGTAGCTGCTTTTAGAAGAACATTTGACCCTCCAGGTAGAAAGGTTAATGCAGCCAGATTACTGTTGCGCCTGAGACAGGAGAACCGAACACTGGTGGATTATGCACTAGAGTTCAGGTCTCTGGCGGCAGAAATCAAGTGGAATGAGCAGGCGTATATGGATGTATTTTTGAATGGCCTATCTGATGTAATCCTTGATGAGGTTGCTACCAGAGAACTCCCTGAGAATTTAGAGGATTTAATTTCGTTCATCTCTCGTATAGATGAACGTCTAAGAGAGAGACAGAACACTCGAGAGAGGAACCAGAGACCTTCTTTTAGGTTAGCTCCTGCTTTTCCAAGTCCTGACTCCACGATATCTTTGCTTACTGAACCTATGCAGATAGGGTATACCCGCCTCTCTGAGGAGGAAAGACAGCACAGGAGAAGAGAGGGTTTGTGTATGTATTGTGGAGCCAAGGGTCATTTACTCTCGAACTGTTCTAACCGCCCGGGAAACGCTCGCACCTAAGTCCCTCTAGAGGACAGGCCTTGGGTGTTTCTATTTTGTCCTCTACTCCTAATTATAAGGATCACAGGCTTCTGCTACCAGTTTCCTTAACTTGGGGGAAGGAAGTATTAAGGGCTATGGCATTGATAGATTCCGGTGCTGCTGAGAATTTTATCGACCAAGCCTTTGCTAGTAAGAACAATTTTCCATCCCAGCTAAGGGAGACACCTTTGGCCGTTGAGGCCATAGATGGTAGACCACTACTAGACCCTGTTATCTTTCGTGAGACCGTACCCATTGATTTAAATGTTGGTATCCTACACGTGGAGAATTTATCTCTTCTGCTCATTTCGTCTCCTTCCGTTCCCATAGTTCTGGGGTACCCATGGTTGAAAAAACATAACCCTATTATCGATTGGGAGTTAGGAGAGATACTCTCGTGGGGCCAGGGCTGCCAGGATCGGTGTTTGTGCAAGGTTTCTCCATTAGCTAATATTAACATACCGGAGAATCCTACTCAGTCCACAGAAAGACAAATACCAGACCTTTACCTAGACTTAAGGGCAGTGTTTGACAAGAAGAATGCCGATTCTTTGCCTCCACACAGGTCATTTGACTGTAAGATTAAGCTGCTACCCGGCACTATGCCTCCGAGGGGCCATGTATATCCTTTGTCTGTTCAGGAAAACTCGGTTCTAGAGGAGTATATTCGGGAGAATTTAGAAAAGGGATTCATCAGGAGGTCTTCTTCTCCGGCCGGGGCTGGGTTCTTTTTCATTAAGAAGAAGGATGGCACGCTGAGACCTTGTATCGATTACCGAGGCTTGAATAAAATAACTGTCAGAAATGCCTATCCTATCCCACTGATTACCGAGTTATTTGATCGTCTTAAGGGCTCCAAAATCTTCACCAAGTTAGATCTCAGAGGGGCTTACAATTTGGTGAGAATCCAGCAAGGTCACGAGTGGATGACGGCATTCAATACCCGGTATGGCCATTACGAATACACTGTTATGCCATTTGGACTATGCAATGCTCCTGCAGTATTTCAAGATTTGATTAATGAGGTACTTAGGGAGTTTCAGCATGATTGTGTTATTGTTTACCTGGACGACATACTAATACACTCTAAGGAGATTGAGACTCACCATAGACAGGTCAGAAAGGTATTAGACAAGCTGCTGCAACATGGTCTATATTGCAAATTGGAAAAGTGCAGTTTTGATCAGTCTCAGGTAGACTTTCTTGGATACGTGATTTCTGGGGAGGGTTTTAAAATGGATCCTGTAAAACTCCAATCTATTTTAGACTGGCCCTTGCCCAAAGGACTCAAGGCTATCCAAAGGTTTATTGGTTTTTCCAACTACTATAGGCGCTTCATTAAAGGATACTCCTCTATCATTGCGCCTATTACCAATATGACCAAACAAGGGGCTGATACTAAGTTCTGGTCTAAGGAAGCTCTTGGTGCTTTCAAGACTCTCAAGGAACTTTTTGCCTCGGCTCCCATTCTAGTCCATCCTGATACGACTCTGCCTTTCTTGCTCAAGGTCGATGCCTCTGAGACAGCAGTTGGGGCTGTTCTGTCTCAAAGGTTAGGGGTGGATAAACCGTTACACCCTTGTGGTTTTTTCTCTAAGAAATTTTCTGGGCCTGAGAGCAGATATGACATCGGGGAAAGGGAACTGTTAGCAGTCATTAAAGCCTTAAAGGAGTGGAGACATTTGTTGGAGGGGACCCTACACCCTATTACGATTTTGACGGACCACAAAAACTTGTCCTATATTTGGGAGGCTAAGCGCTTATCCTCTAGACAAGCTCGTTGGTCCTTATTCCTGACTCACTTCAATTATGTACTGACTTACAGACCTGGTTCTAAAAACTCTAAAGCCGATGCATTATCTCGCCAATATGAACCTTCTACTGTACCTGAACCAGTTCTTTCTTCTATAGTTCCGAAATGCAATATCATTGCTAATACGAATCTCAGGATTCATTCTCCATTACTGGCCGAGATCATTAAGTTGCAACATCTAGCACCTAAACAGACTCCTGCGGGCCGTCATTTCGTTCCTCCTGCTCTTCAACTGGAACTTTTACAGTGTTTACATAATAGCAAGATGGCGGGACATCCTGGTATTCACAAAACTTACGCGTTGATCTCTAAGGACTTCTGGTGGCCTGCTTTATGGAGGGATATTGAGGAGTTCATCGCTGCATGTGAAGTGTGTACTAAAACCAAACAACCCCATACGCTTCCATGTGGATTCCTGCACCCCTTGGAGGTTCCAGAAAAACCATGGTCCTGTTTGGCCATGGACTTTATTGTCGATCTACCTATCTCTAAAAGACAGACTGTTATCCTCACCGTGGTTGACAGGTTTACTAAGATGGCACACTTCATTCCCCTGCCTAAACTCCCGTCTTCTCCCGAATTGGCAGAGATATTCGCTAAAGAGATTTTTCGCCTACATGGGATACCCTCTCAAATTGTATCGGACAGAGGCTCCCAATTTGTTTACCGCTTTTGGAGGTCCTTCTGCTCTCAACTTGGTATTAAATTAAACTTTTCTTCTGCCTATCATCCTCAGTCTAACGGAGCTGCTGAACGTACCAACCAGAAAATCGAACAATATTTACGATGCTTTGTTTCTGAACACCAGGATGATTGGGTCGGTTTGATTCCTTGGGCGGAGTTTGCACACAACAATCTCGTTTGCGATTCTACTCATTCAAGCCCCTTCTTCATGAATTATGGTTTTCATCCGTCTATTCTTCCTTCGGATTCCCCTTCCCAGGGGGTGCCGTCGGTTGATGTTCATGTTGCCAATTTGAGGAAGTTGTGGGATCAAACTCGACAAATCCTTGTGCACAACTCTATGTTGGTCAAGAAACACGCTGATAAACGTAGAAGGGCGGCTCCGGTCTTTGTTCCAGGTGATAGGGTATGGCTGAGCACGAGGAACATCCGTTTAAAAGTGCCCTCCATGAAGTTCGCTCCTCGTTATATTGGACCCTACAGGGTGCTGACCCGTATCAATCCAGTTGCGTATCGTTTAGCTCTTCCTAATACCTTACGCATCCCGAACTCGTTTCACGTTTCATTGCTGAAACCACTCATATGTAACAGATTTTCCTCCACAATAGCCCCTCCTCGCCCCGTTCAGGTGGAGGGTCAGGAAGAGTATGAGGTTAACTCTATTATTGATTCTCGAATCTCCGGGGGAGAGTACAATATCTGATTGATTGGAAGGGATATGGTCCTGAGGAGAGGAGTTGGGTACCTCAGGAGGATGTTCATGCTCCCCGTCTCCGCAGGGCGTATCACTCTCGCTTCCCATCTCGTCCCGGTTCATTCCGCCCGGTGGGCGTATCTGAGAGGGGGGGTACTGTCAGGGTACCTGTGGTCTCTACCTCCGAAAGAGGTAGAGACTTAGCTGTTCCTCCATCCAGACGGTCTGATGGCTCCCTTCCCCGCGGTCTATCCGGTCATGCTAGGCCGGCCGCGAGGGAGTGACTGCCTTTTACAGCATCTAGGCAGGAAGTAGTCATCAGGACACTCCCCCGGAACAACCTGTCAGTCAATGGCTGCAGGACCAATCAGGACGCCTTGGAGGCGTGGTTACTGCTCTGAACAGGGTATTTAACAGAGCTTCTTTCATTAGCTCATTGCCCTGTCGTGGTTCTAGCTTGTTCTAGTCACTCAGTGCTTGTGTATTCTATTATCCCTTTTGGTTTTGACCCGGCTTGTTTACCTTACTCTGCTTATCTCTGTTACCCTTGATTCGGCTTGTCTCTCGCTTACCTGTCTTCTGTTACCCTCGACCTCGGCTTGTCTTTGACCATTCTATACTGTACTACTTACGTTAGTCCGGCCATTCTAAGGTCCGGTATACGTATCTGGCTACTGTTTGTACTCTGCGTGTTGGATCCCTGTCCCGATCCTGACACTCGGGTGCCCCAGATGGCCGCCCAGGGGACGCAAGCCTCCGGGGACTGCCCGCTACATCAAGGAAAATCTGAACGTCATTTCATACAATGTCTGGGGCCTCAACATACGGGAAAAACTACGAGATCTGAAATGATACCACGCATCCGTAGCATTCATCCAAGAGACGCACTTCCAGGAGAACCGTACACCATCCCTAAGAGACCGCAACTGCCCACAAGGATTCTTCAGCAACAACCCACTGCGTCGCACACTGGGCGTCGGTATCCTGTTCTCCAGGGGGATCCCATTCGTCGAATCAGACACACTTCGCTGCCCTCATGGCAGATACATCTTTGCAAAGGGGACCATACACCTTCGTGAATATCTATGCACCAAATGCTAACCAATACAGATTCCTCTGGGCGACTCTAACCACCTTGATGGGATTCACGGAGGGCACAATGATTATAGGCGGAGATTTCAACTTACCGCTCCATCACCAAGACACTTCGGCAAACCCCGCTCAACAGACACGCACGGACGATACAGCTCCTACACCACCACCAACTCATGGATCACTGGAGAGCGCTGAACCCCACCGCAAGGGACTACACATTCTATTCCACGACTCATGCCACTTACACCAGGCTAGACTACTTCCTCCTGCCATACCACCATCTACCTCTCCTCATGGAATCAGAAATTCTGCCCATGACATGGTCAGACCACAACCCCATCCGTATAAGACTCAAGTCACCCCTGTTTCAACCCCGCCAGGTATCTTGGCGCCTCAATGAATCGATCCTTGCAGACCCAACCCTGGTCACAACAACAAAACAAACTATCCAGGACTACTTCCTCACCAACAAAACCGAAGACACAACACCCCTGATTTGCTGGGAGGCACACAAAGCAGTGCTCCGTGGACATTTTATTGCGCACTGCTCGGCGCGGAAAAAGGCACACAACCAACAAGTACAAGACCTCAACAAGGAAATAACGGAACTGGAATCTCGTCACAAACGGACGATGGACCCTTCCACGTACCGCGACCTACTTCTCACCGAACACCTGAACCGAGCAATCCAACGCTCCTTCCAACAATTCCAACATCTGGTATATGAACACGGAAACAAATGCAGCAGACTCCTAGCAAACCTACTAAAACAGCGCAGGAATCACCTATATATTCCCAATATTAAAAACACTGATCAGCAAATGTGCCATCTCCCGGACCAGATCGCAGCCGCATTCACCCAATACTACGAAGACCTCTACAATTTACAAGGTGACACACAGGCCAACGGGGCACCTCGCAGGACCGAGGCCATCCGTGCATATCTCTATGCAGCCGGACTGAAACAATTAACCTCCCCAAACCGGGACGAATTGGAGGCCCCCATAACAGTAGAAGAACTGGCATACGCAATCAGAAAAGCAAAGACGGGGAAAGCACCAGGGCCAGACAGACTACCGCTACAATACTATAAAACCTACCTACCAGACCTACCAGACCTCCTACCGAAACTACACTCAGCTCTGAACTCAATTCTAGACGGCGCTACCCCCTCAACCCCATTCACGGCAGCAAACATTACCCTCCTCCCGAAAGAGGGTAAAGACCCGACATCCTGCGCAGAGACAGCACGACATGACATTGTAACCATAGGCGTGCGCAGCTTATTGTATAAGGGTGTGCACCCTAAAGCACAAACACACACGCCGCGTATATATATATATATATATATATATATATATATACACACATACACACACATATACTGCTGTGTGTGTGTGTGTGTGTAGGCGCTGTGTGTGTTTGGGTGATGTGTGTAAGGGTGCTGTGTGTGTAAGGACGCTGTGTGTGGAAGGACGCTGTGTGTGTGTGTGTGTAAGGGTGCTGTGTGTGAAGGCGTTGTGTCTGTGTGAAGGCGCTGTTTGTGTGAAGGCCCTGTGTGTGTGTGTGAGGGCGCTGTATGTGTGTGTAAGGGCGCTGTATGTGTGTGTAAGGGTGCTGTGTGTGTGTGTGTGTAAGGGTGCTGTTAGTGTGTATATGTGTGCACCCTAAAGCACAAACACACACGCCGCGTATATATATATATATATATATATATATATACACACACACACACATACTGCTGTGTGTGTGTGTGTAGGCGCTGTGTGTGTGTGAAGGTGCTGTGTGTGTAAGGGCGCTGTGTGTGTAAGGACGCTGTGTGTGTGTGTAAGGGTGCTGTGTGTGTGTAAAGGCGTTGTGTCTGTGTGAAGGCGCTGTGTGTGTGAAGGCGCTGTGTGTGTAAGGGAGCTGTAAGTGTGTGTAAGGGTGCTGTGTGTGTGTGTGTAAGGGTGCTGTTAGTGTGTATATGTGAGGGTGATGTGTGTGTAAAGGCGCTGTATGTGTGTGTAAGGGTGCTGTGTGTATATGTGAGGGTGATGTGTGTGTGTGTAAGGGTGATATGTGTGTGAGGGCGCTGTATGTGTGTGTAAGGGTGCTGTTAGTGTGTATATGTGAGGATGATGTGTGTGTGTGTGAGGGTGCTGTTAGTGTGTATGTAAGGGTGATGTGTGTGTGTGAGGAAGCTGTTAGTGTGTATGTGTAAGGGTGCTGTGTGTGTGCTGTATGTGTGAGGGTGCTGTGTGTGGGGGGGTGCTGTTTGTGTGCTGTATGTGGGTGCTGTGTGTGTGTGTGATGTATGTTTGGGGGATTGTGTGTATTGTGTGGGGGCCGTTTAGTAAATATCCTCCCTCCCTTCTTACCTTATGTAGGGAGGGGGGACCTTGCTGCTGCTGCCTTCCCTGGTGGTCCAGTGGAGGTGGGGCAGATTGCTAAATATCCCCCCTCCCTTCTTACATTATGCCTGGGAGGGGGGATCCTTTCTGCTGCTGCCTTCCCTGGTGGTCCAGTGGAGAGTGAACTCTAGCCTGCAGGGCTAGAGTTCACTCTCGCGAGATCTGAGCGTTGCCGCGGAACCTGGCGGAGCTGCTGGCAAAAGCTCCCCGGGTCCTCTCCTGCCTCCCTCCCTGCCTGTGGGTCGGTGGGGAGGGAGGCTGAGAGCAGAGCTGGCGCTCGGATAGGGCCGGCTCTGCATGAGCCGACAGGGGAGATCCTGAGATCTCCCCTGCCGGTCTCAATACATAGGCGTACCGCGGGGATTAGGGTGTGCACCCGGCACACCCCGTGCACATGCCTATGATTGTAACAAGACACTTATTGTGGGAAGAGTAACAACAAATAAAATGAGACATATGGTTTGTGAAGGGCGCCTATGAAGTGCATGATAGGCTGGTGAAATATCATTGCGGTACAAGTGTGAGGTAAAAATTCCAGCCCAAGCAATACGATGTCTAGCAAGAGTAGATTCTGTGTAGAATAGTAGGGAATGGTAAAGAGAAAAAGAGACATGGCGACAGATATGGAAGTATAATTAGGATGAGGATAAGCGAGAATAGGTATCTTGCAGCAAAAGTACAATGTACGTAGAGAGACATAAACATTACATGGTATAGCCTGCTTCAGATTCTACGTTTCACATCTATTCAAGGGTTTTTCCCAACTTGCAATGCTGGCCGTACTAGCAAAGGCGGTGCATGTCTACGTGTCTCACACCCCATGTCTTGAGGATCAACGGCAACTCAGAATTTGGACATCACAGGCATTCCCACCATCCCCCATTGTCCTAATTATAGAACATGCCTGAACTTGTCACTCCATTACACTGTGGACCTCTTTGCCAGTGATCCCCACATACCCAACCCGATAATTCTCCCCCCACCCCCCAGTGGGAGCGGTCCCGCTCCTCGCCTAGTTTTGCATTCAGCAATCAAGACTAAGGTGCTATATGTCCTAATGTCATGTGGTCACTTTTCTGATGACATGTGTATAGTGTACTTTTGTATCGGCATCCGGTCGTGTCGGTACGTATGCTAGTGTCTGGGTGGGTCTGAGGCCTAAACAAATAATTGTTGATTTGGAAAGAATTCACTTTGAATTCACATTTAATTGCCAGCAATTCTTCCTTTAGTAAATAAGCCTGGCTGCCAGTGGTTTTTCAAATCTCACAATCGCCAGGCACGGTGTTCAAAATACAGACTGGCCAATCAGAGCAATTCTAAGCTTTAGGCAAACTATGACTTTACTCTCTCCCTCTTTACATATAAATGCAATATATTTCCTACACAGGAGAACCTTTTTGAACAAAAGTAACCACTTTTATTAGTAAAATAATAAAAATATATGAGTGGTTGATTACTAATCTCCAATCATTGATTATGCTCTAAAAGACACAGCCCTTGTCATCCATCAATGTATTCTGAATAGATTAATTTGCTTGGGTTCTTCAGCACTGCGTTTGTTAAATGTGAATTAAATTCTGAAGATTTGAATTACCTATTGCATGTACACATGATTTGTATGGGGTCACACTTCACATCTCTATTATTTCTATGTGATGTGCATCTCTGTTAGCAATCAATATAGTGAGGGCAGTTGCTGTATATGTCCAATAGGTGCATCTGTGTTGTTTTGATCACTAACAATTGATCTCTGCCACTTCACTAATCCATAAAACTTTACGCCAAAAGCAGATAGTTTATAATGAAAAATAATACCACAGGAATCTCAAACTCTGACCCTTTAGATGTCGATGGCCTACAACTCCCAAAATTCTTTCAATGCAGTAGTTGGGCAGAGGATTGTGTGAGTTGTTTTTCAGCAAAATCCCGGGGACTGGAGTTCAAGATTACTACGATGTCACTTATGTTATATGTCACATTTCAGAGACAGACTCACTAATTTAGCAGGATGGCTTTACATCTTCACCTTCCAAGATACATTTATTTTTATAATGCACCGTTCCATTTACATTATTATGGAACCTGTTGTGTCTGGATGTCTTGCAGTAACGCCACATTTCCTGCTGATTTCTATATAAAGTTCTTAAGGATGGAAAACCAGGCATTATATCTTCTGTGCATGTATTTGCACACGTAGCTGTCTGACTGTCTGAGGCCAAAACAAATGTACACAATACCTAACGCCATTTCCTAGCTGTCCAGTTAGCAGCCGCCGGCTTTAGAATGATCCACAAGTGTCACAGACATACAGTCACTGAACCTTATCTGTTGATATGTAGGCATGTAGGAAAAGTCCTGTTTATTCGCTTTACTTTTGATCTTATATCACTTATCTGTACAGTTTAGATACCCTAAAGGGAATCAATCATGCAAAACTCAGTAGTCTTGTTCCTAGAGTAGATAGTTTATTTGATCTGGAGCCAAGAGCAAGTAAATCAATGTAGGAAGTTTGGTAGAGTTTTGTTGTCTTCACGTTTTGTGAACAGAAGTAAAACATCAGTTTCATTTAAAGGGACACAGAAATTTCTTAGCGAATATATCATATATTGCCGGCCTTAGGCAAACCAGCAATCATCTCTCAATGTATTGTAGATATACTGAAATTATTTTTTTCCTGGCCAATATTTTGATTGATGTAATAGTACATGTAAATGTCTTAAACTGAAACTGGCATTGGCATTCACAAATGGAAGCATACCTCCCAAGTGTCTCTATTTAGAAGGAGCAGTCGCTATTTTAAGCCCAAATATGTCTGTCCTTAATTCCTAACCTAATGTCCCTTTTTTCTTGGAGCTCCAAATTGTTTGTGTGTCTAACAGAGCTCTACAACAATAAACTACAATAAATGTATTTAGAAATATGTCTGTGTAAAAACGATACATTGTCCTTGTTTTAAATAACATTTTACTTAGAAAGTGTATTTTCTAATAGTTCTAAGTGGTATAAACGTAATTATCGATTGTAGAACTGTAATAAATGTAATTTTTTATAGCATGTTTTCTACCTGTAAACCAGTGATGCTCACCAATTAAAGGTACACCCCAAGCACCACAACCACGCTGTGGTGTATATGGTGCCAGGTGTATCCTTGCTCCCATCCAATGTAAGTAGACAAACTGTTTTAGAATGGTTTGAGTGCAAAGAAAACAGTACATGTGTACACAAACCAAAAAAAGTGCAATTAGTGCCTAATTAGATACAAGCACAAGGAGATACAAGGTGAAGCTTCCAATGGTATCCCTAAAGACTTCCTCCTGTCTTCCACAAAATAGAAGCAAAAAAATAGGGGATGATCTGCTAAACCAATAACAAACAAAAAAACATAGCATATAACTGTGTATATGAATTAACCACAAGTGATGTGTTCACAAATGGCCACTCACACATTCACTGAAGTTAGAGAGCCTTAAGTATAAATTCCTTCCCGGGATTCAATTCTTCCATCTGCATTTAAATCACCATGTATTGGCTGGGATATATGTGCTCAAGAGAGAAAGAATAATAAAATTGTAGTGCACATTCAAGAGTGTACTAAAAAAAATAAATGTAATCACTTACATCAAGGCTAAAAACAGTGGGTGTAGTATCTCTGAGTCACCACCAGGGGTCCTATGCGTTTCATCAGTGTATAGGACTTCCTCAGGGACTTTAGTAGTGTGCAGTAACAGGATTCAAATGAACAATGAAACCCCTTTCCCTCCCCAGTCCTTTATACCTCCCCTAATGTCCATAGAGTTCAATAATCTTTCGCAGGTGTTCTGTTTTCGTCCGAGCGACATGATGTCATCACGCACGCCGTCCGATGACGTATGTGTTCCAGTGTGCATTCCACTGCCGAAACCCGGAAGTGACTAGGGTTCATTGCTTTGTCCGATCTTTTTTCTAGTATGCTTCAGTTCATGTGAAGATATGCATTTATAACATATGGGGGACAAAGAACAAGAGGAGGGAGGGGTATTATGCCTCGTTTCCACTGAGCGGATCAGTTCGGGTCGGTACAGTTTGGAAGGTTTAGAATGGACCAGCCCATTCTGGTGAGCGTTTCCACTGCAAGTCAGACCTTTCAGGGCCATGCAGGGTTTAGAAAAAAATGCTCTTCCTGTCCACCAATCAATGGATTGTATAGTAGCTCTGCCCTAACCGAACCGTTCCATTTCCTATGGCCCTACATCTGAAGCAGGACTCAGAATGTAGCCCCATGTAGCTAGAGCGCAGCTAAGCGGAAAAATGCCTTGACAGGGGTTAGGAGGCGGGCTTAGGAGGAAGTAAGCAAGGATTGGCCAACCCGGTGCCTCGCCTGCGAAGAGAGAGAACGGCTCCGAGACCTGGAAAAGGGAGAAGAAGTCCTGGGTAGGGTGTAACAAGTATCAACGCCCCTCCCGTCACGACCCTGGGAGCGCCTGCCCCTCACCAAAGCCTCCCGCTGAGCGCTGCGTACCCGTGGCATATGGGAACCCCTGGGACTACGACTCCTCCCGTCCCTACTCGGGGACCGCCCCCGCCGACCACACCTGGGGGCTGCCTCCCCGTCATCTGCTGAGCTGCTGGAGGGGGAGCGATGCCGTCTGGACCTACCCCCTTTCCCCTTGGGCCCTGAGGATCTGACCGGCGAAGGACTGCCACTACTACCCCCGCACCCAATCCCCCCCTAAGGCCGCAGCCCCCCAACGGCCCACCCCCCTCGGAAGAACCCAACCCCCCACCTACACCGACCCCCTGCCTCGCCGCTCCCTGGACCCCTATCTCAGCACTGACCGCCTCAGCCCCTCTCCCCCTCCCCCCATGCCTATCCGACCCAGACTGCCCAGGCCTACCCTCACAGCCCCTGGAGGACCCACTCACTATCCCAGCAGAGCCCACTAACCCCCCACCAGCCCTAGCCCCCACTCCCCCTAAGCCACACTTTCTCTTGGGAGCCCCTTTCTACTAAGGCCCCAAGCTCCGGCTGGGTGGAGGCACTCCTGGACCGCACCTCCGTGGTTCCCGGCCCTCCAGGGGGCCACCCGATCACCTCCGAACCGGGAGCCGCAGCGCCCCCGTCTCCGATATCCTTCCGCCGCCGGGCACTCATCCGAGGCTCCGGCCGCTCGCGGGGAGGCGGAGCCTCAACCACGCGGCTACCGGGCCTGCTGCCGCCCGCAACTGAAACTCCACTGCCACCAGGAATATCTTCACCGGGCCCCATGCCCGGGCTTAGCCTCCTCGGGGGCCTCCTGGCCCGAACCGGTCTGCCACCGCCGCCGTCCCGTTCCGCCGCCTCCGCCAGGGCAGGACCTAGCTGGGCCCGCAGCCAGTCTGCACCCAGATGCCGCGCCGCCGACCTAATCCCCTCCAGTAAACGCTAAACGTCGTCCATTGGCCCTGCAGAGGAGACAAAAGAGAAAATCCCACCAAGCAAAGTCCGCGCACACAGGGGTGAACACAAACTCAACCAGGTAGGAAGTTAGAATGACCTAAAATGGCTGCCTATTTAAATAGCCAAACCTACTTACCCATAACTCCGGCTCCGGCATCAATGCCCCAGGGACTAGACCCAATAGCAAACCAGGTAATGGTCAGGGGGCGGGGAACTTGCGAGCATGAATAGGGCGGAGGATCCCATGCACGGGACTAGGATTTTAGCAGTATGCATTTAGGTTCCGTGCAAAAGGGCAGTTATACACCTAGATGACAATCCAAGCGTAAACAGCGCACTTGAACACGTACAATGATACCTGTAGACCTGAACTTCTTATTGTAAACCCAAATTGGGAACCACAGGGGAGTAGTGAAGCTCGCAGTGGGCAGGATCGACCTACTTCTGTAACTGATTCCCACCTGTATGCTATGACTGTATGATGTAATATTTTTTGAGAAAATGTCAATATTGTCAAAAAATAAATACTAATAATGCAAAGGAGCTTCTAGAAGTGTAAAAACATCCCACTTTATTTCAAAACCCTGCTTTGTGGCCATCACATGTAACATGTTTTGTGCCTATCTGCACTTAAAGGAGCAATATTAGCACTGTAACCACTTATACTGCCAGAAGTGTCTTGGTACCCTCCTCTCCCTGCTGATTGCTCTCAGGGTTTGCAGGACTTCGCTCAGGAGAGCAAATGGACATTATTGCTTAGCAACTTCTGGTTCTCTGGCGATGCTAGTGAAAGCTTGCTGTAATGTTTATAGTGTATTAATGTTATTTTAATCACAAGTGATGTGTGTGTTGGGCCACCCCGACCCAAATGTTGTTCTGTTGGTTTTGACAATCATTGTGATAATTTACTGATTACCCAGGTTAAATACGGCCTTGTACAGGTCATTGCATATACAGTAAGCTACCTATCTCTTGACATATCTTTACAGGAACAGGATCACTTGGATTGATCTTTACTAAACCATCACTTTTTTGAAGTCTATACCTAGACTACTTGATTCTTTCAAGGTATTTCATCTTTAAGCTTTAAGCATTCCTTTCACATCATTGAGTAATATTTCATTGCTGGCACTGATAATCCACCTGTTCCTGAACACTGACAACACGGTTCAATGATCTTTGGAACAGTACCTAAATTACACAAATTACACAATTCCCACCTATCCATCAAAACAATTTCAAATGGCACACTGACCGCAGTCCACTCTTTCAAATACTTGGGTATGATGTTAGACCCCAATCTATCTTTTGGCCTGCACATAGAAAAACTTGCATCTAAACTTTATCCAAAACTAGGTGCCCTGTTCAGAAACAAATCCTGCCTAAGCCATTCAGTAAAGGAAAAGATTGTACAGCAAATGCTGATGCCAATCATTGATTTGGGGGATGTAGTATATGCATCTGCATCGCAATCCCACATTAATAAACTCAACACATTGTATAACTCGTTCTGCCGATTTGTGCTACAATGTAATTACAGGACCCACCATTGTGACATGCTAAAATAACTAAGCTGGCTGTCGCTGGAATCCAGACGCACCCTTCATCTTTCCAGCCTTGTGTTTAAGAGCTTTTCTGGGAAACTCCCACCCTACCTGAACGCAATGCTTTCCCTGGCTGTTCCCACTTCCTAGAACCTCCGATCCAGTACCAACACTTTATTTAGTCTACCTCAACACAAAAAGAAAGCAGCCCGATCCTCCTTCTCCTACAGAGCACCGCATTTGTGGAACGACCTCCCGCACAAATTAAAATCTTCCCTAAGTTTAAAGTCCTTTAAGAGATCCCTCTCTACATACCTCAAAACAGAATGCACCTGCCATGGTTGATTATATATTTCCTACCTGTTCTATGTTAAATTTTGTATATATTGTATATTAATATTGTTTTTGTATTTTATTGTACACTAACTGTGACAATGCAATGATTTGTGGACCCAGGACATACTTGAAAACGAGAGAAATCTCAATGTATCTTTCCTGGTAAAATATTTTATAAATAAATAAATTATTAGCATTAGTTGTACCCATATTATCAGCATTACTTTTACATCGTCATACTTTCATACTTCATACAGTCCTACTTCATACTGTCAGTGGTCTCATGGACATATTTTAACACCGAAATCGAAATAAAAAGGAGTAAATATTTGAGAGATATGAACGATTATAAAACGGGCAATATAAACACTTTAAAAAACCAGAACTATAAAAAGGTACCATACAAAAAGCAATACGATTTCCCGAAAAGGAGGAAGTCTATAGAAAGAAGAAGAAGTAAATCACCCCCCAGAAATAAACTAGCAAGAAGGACTAGATCACCCTCTGTAACTAGACAATTTAATAGGCATAAAGGGCAGACAATAACCGTAACACCTAGACAAAAATTAATAAGAGAAACTAACACAAAAGTTAGAAGAGATCAGGAAGTTCTAAACCCATTAAGACAAAACTACCCTCAACGGGGAAACTATAGGAGAAACCATTCTCCCCCACCAAGACAGACTAACTATAGAACCTACAGCCAAGTAGTCCGATCAAACCTATCAGAAAGGGAAGGCATGAGACGGGATGAAGAGGAGAGAAGAAAAAGAAATTATAGACGATCTCCCGAGAAGTGGAATAATAGAATAGAAAGGACAGAGGAAGAACCTCACTCAATCCCTTTTCGGAAGGACCCAGCAATAGAGAGGCTGAAACAGATACGCCCAATCAAAATATGGGAGTCACCGGGAAAAAGACAGAGATCATTAACAGAGGAAAGAGAAATAGAAACAGAAGAAGAAGCACACAAAGAGAAGAGAGGAAAGAGGTAAATACAGATGGAATCTTCAACTTAACTGGGAAGGAACTACCCATGGGGGAGGTGGAAATTTTACAGAAAGGCTTAAAATTTGCCCCAACTTCTGATCTTAATAAGTTCGATTTTTTCATAGATATTAACAAGTTCATTAGAAACCTCTGTTTAAAAAAATTTTTTTACAACAAGGAAGAACCACAAAAGGAGGAAGGGATATCCGAGTACATACATACTGATCTTAAATCAAAATCGGACTTCTTCCCCAAACATCTTATCTCAGACGAGATTAAAACTTTTGAAATAATGGTAATGAAAGAAATAAAGAAAATTAAACCTTTGAACAAATACCATCAAAACTTGTCTAGTAAAGAAAAAAGAATAGTGAAGGAATTAAAACAAAATAAGGAGATAGTGATTAAACAGGCGGATAAAGGGGGCGGTGTAGTGGTTATGCAAAATAGCAAATATTTACAGGAAGCAGAACGGATCCTCTCAGACTCACAGACATACCAGAAATTAGAGAAGAACCCAATCGAAAATATCAAAAAGAAATTTGATGATTATATTGAAAAAGGGTTAGAGAAGGGAATACTAACCACTAAGGAGGCTAAGTATTTATCTACTCCACACCCCAAAACTCCAGTGTACTATCACCTCCCAAAGGTACATAAAAATAAGGATAATCCACCAGGGAGACCCATTATATCTGGGATAGATTCTATCTCAGCAAAAGTATCTGAGTATCTCGATCACTTACTACAACCCCTAGTGGTCCGAAATGCAGCATATTTGAAAGACACCATACACATCCTACAGCTAATTGAGGCAATAACGTGGCAAGAAGGTAATTTTTTAGTGACGTGTGATGTGACCTCTCTTTACAGCATTATACCACACGAAAAAGGTTTGGAAGCAGTGCAATATTTTTTAAAGAAGAATAATTTTAAAGAAGAACAAATTTTATTCATTTTAGAAGGCATCCATTTAATTTTAACCAACAATTTTTTCTGGTTCAACGAGACCTTCTATCTACAGATTAGGGGAACGGCGATGGGCACCAAGTTCGCCCCAAGCTATGCCAACTTGTTTATGGCTTATTGGGAGGAACAGTTTGTATACCAAGGACACCCATGGGGGGCGAACTTGGTGTGCTACCGCCGTTTTATAGACGATATATTCTTTATTTGGACAGGCACCAACATGGATTTAAACCAATTTATCACACACTTGAACACCAATGAATGGAACATTATTTTAACTGCAGAGATTAGCACTAAACAAATTAATTTTTTAGATTTAGAAATTAACATAATGGACTCACGGATCATAACAAAAAACCACTTCAAAGAGGTAGATGCCAATGGATACATCGGTAAGGAAAGCTGCCACCACGCACCCTGGCTAATGAATGCCCCAAAAGGCCAATTCTTGCGTATTAGACGCAACTGTACAGAGGATCGCGATTACATAATACAAGCAAATAAGATTAAAAAACAATTCTTGCAAAAGGGGTACGAGGAAACAAAACTCCAAGCAGCCTTAGAAGACGTCCTCAAGATCCCACGAGAGAGCACTTTAATTTATAAAGACAAAAAGAAGAACCCAAAATGGGGCGGGCACAACACCCCATTTATATGTAGTTTTAATGGAAATAATAGGAAGATAAACAAAATTGTAAATAGACACTGGCACATCTTGAAAGATGACCCTGTCCTTAAAAACATCCTACCAGACAAACCAAAAATAATATATAGAGGAGCAAAGAATTTAAGAAACACGCTGGTAAAAAGTTGCAACAAGGACACAACACAAACCAATAAAACCTTTTTTAATATGAGCAATGGTTTCTATGGGTGTGGGCAGTGCCTGGCATGCAGAAGTACTAAAAGCAAAAAACGTCACATAATAGATGTGGAGCCCATCATAAACCGAAAATTTCAAATAAAAGACCATTTAACCTGCCACTCAAAGGGGGTAATATATGTTTTAAAATGCCCGTGTAACCTTTTATACGTAGGCCGAACAATCCGCAATTTAAACACAAGAGTGGCAGAACATATAAGGAACATAAGAAATGGGATAGAGACACATAGTGTCTCGAATCATTTTAAAAAAGTTCACAACCTTAACCCTGAAGGGCTAACTTTTATGGCAATCAAAACAGTGAAGAAAGATTGGAGAGGTGGCGATTTTATTAAAAAGATTGGAAGGGAGGAGATGAAATTCATTTACAATTTTAACACGATGACGCCATATGGGTTAAATAATGATTTTGAATTATGCCATTTTATGAATTAACATGGTGCATTTTTATTAATGATTTTTTAAAGAAATGGGTTTTAAATTATCATTTGATTTTATCTATATATATTTTTAGGATATATATTAACATTGCTTTTATTGACAAGGTCTTTTTTAAATGTTTTCTTCTTTAAAATATATTTAAAAGTGGATGTATATGCAATAGTGGGAATATATATGAATAGGAATGAAGTCACCCTTGAAAGATATACAAAATTAGGGATAATAGCAACATTGTAAAAATAAGGTTTACCACTAAAGATGGTGTTATCCACATATGAATTAAAACTTCATACAGTATTGTCTAGAAGGTAAAACAAAAGTGTCCGTGACAACACTCGCTGGAACGCAAGTGCGTTCCACTGATCGCGAAACCGGAAGCGGAAACGGAACACAAGGTGCGTTTTACCAAAATGATGATTCAGGAAGCAAGGACGCACAGTGGAACGCACGTGCGTTCCACGGAACGAAAAACCGGAAATGAGAGACCGGAAATACAAACAATTAACAACCTGAAGCGGGCGATTTAAAAACAGGAAAAAGGAGGAAGAGACAGAACAACCAACTGAGGAAGCCTTTTAACAAGGCGAAACGCGTTTTGGACATTTGATATTGGACTATTTAGTCTATCCAGGTATTTACCTGGCACAGATTCGTTTATTTATTTTTACTCATTGATTTTAAAGAAATAAAGCATTTTATTGGATTCACTATCCTGGACCTGGTGTATCTATTATTCCAAAGCACTGGAAAGAAGAACTACAGCACTTTAAAGGAAAACACCTTACACAGAAGGGGTTTGGACAACCTTGAATGGTCCAGAGGCATATACTACCGGAGTCATATGACGGTATGACTCCAGGCTTGTGAGTTACACCATTATATATTTTTAAACCAATTTTACATATACTGTGTTACACTATTTTGCTGCATTATCTTGTTTTTCAGAATATTTGCTGCATTGAGCTCCACCTTTTTATGTATGTATACTATGTATTTTTAAGTGGTGTAGGGGATACCACTTTTTAGGTGTTTGAGCATCAGTCCCTAATCACCCCCACATTGTGCACCCATTTTATTATATTTTAACACCATTTTTACTAAAACAGTCCAAACGTCAATTATCTAATTTCCACCCAACTGCTCGAAACTGTACAAGGACTTGTTCAATCTGAAAAAAAAAAATCATTCTGTTTTGACTTGAGCTCAGAACCCTCTGGTTGTTCTAAGTAGATCTAACAATCACTTGGAGCGTATAAGTAGGCTGTTTTCACATCCATTTGATAAAGAAGTACCGTAAGTGATATTGTACCATTAATTGCATTAAAATGTGTTGTGATGTTAGGTTTGCACTTGGAGAGTAAATCTCTACATAATACATTCCCTTTAATTATAACCTTTAGCATCATATTTATTATTTTACTTTCCTAATCAATCAGTTTTGTTCTTTATTGCATACACCCATTAACCCCCCACTGAAAGTTTACCTTTTGGTGAAGTAGTCAAGTAGTAATTTTCTCTTAGTGAATACATTTAACTTTTCATAGCATTATGCCAAAACCGTCACTGGTGAAGGGCATCTTTCAAGGTCACATGAATAACCTTGAAACAATAATCAATGTTTGTTAATACCTGGTAATAACTTTTAAAATCTGAGCTATAGTCTCCCAAGTAACAGGGAGCTTTTATCTTTTTAGAGTAATGCATAACATGATCATTCCTTGGCTGGTCATAGTCCTCACTCCTTCAAGTTTTACCTTGCAAAATGTGGATCTACTCTGCACTATCTCAGAATGATTTGTTTTCAGTATGGAGGATGTATTGCCTTCTCTATGGCAGTGTTCCCCAACCCAGTCTTCATGGACCATCAACAGTTCAGGATTTATGTATTTCCCTTTTTCATTCAAATGGAGATACTGACAAAACCTGGACTTTTGGTGGTCCATGAGGACTACATTGGGGACCACTGATCTATAGCCATCTTCTCTAACATAATAAGTCAGTTGGAGGTTTTCTTAAAAAAATGTATTTGTAATACATTTCACAAGCCTGTGTTTAAGAACCTTTTTGGTGCCTGGATAATAGGTTAGACAAGAAATCCAACAAATATGCCTCCCTCACATGTTTTTCATGTGATATTTATATGCAAAACATTCTGACCCAAGAATTTTCATTTTATAATGGTTAGGTCTTTCACCCCTTAACATATAATATGAAGTTTGTACTAGACAGTTGTTAAAGCACCTGTTTTGGATCTGACTAATCAGTCCTCACTGAGTATGTCCATAATTCCTTTGACAAATTACTTTCAATCAACATACATTTTGCCATTTCAAATAGTATTCTGCAGTTGCTCTCAACAGTATCATTTTTATGGGGCGATCAAGGTGCTGAGGTCTCATGTTATATATACCTCATTTAATTAGTAGTGACCAAAAACTCTCAGCCACGAACTCAGTACCATTGTCAAATCTTATACACTTTATGTTTCTATATGAGGATGTGTCGGCAATAAACGTTTGCAGTGGCTAACACTACATCACTCTTTGTTTTTCACAAGGTACACAAACACTGCTCTGGAGTAATCATTAGCACCTCTAGCTTGGGACCTGCTAAATAAACGTACACCAGTTCTAACACTCTTGTGGCATTGGCATCAGACTCTGTTTTTACTCTGAACACATTTTCCTTAGGTGTAAACTTCACAGTAAAGTTTAGATCTATAAATTCATTTTTATTCCTTTAACATTTGCAATGTCATCGCAATTACAGTGACCCAGAATTTCATGCCAAGTTTGAATATCATAACATCCATGACAGCTATCATCATTTTCAACAAAAGTGCTTAAATAAAACTGCTTATTATATTTCCGAATTATGAATTTGGTTCTTACAACTTAGTTCATTCCTGCCATATTTAAAACTGACTGATGCTCCTTTATCTGTCGCTGCCTCTACAGAAAAGATGTCTTGAGGGTATGAAGGTATATACAATGCTTTCTTCAGGATTGTTAACACTCAGGTTCCCTGCATTGCCTCTTCTCAATGCCATACCTGATGTCTGTCTACAAATGTCATGACATGTTTCACTGGTTTAAAGTTGTTAGCAAAACGCTTGAACTTTCCAATGTTAGTAATTATAAACGATGTGGCCCCTGTGTCAATCATTATCCCTTTTGGTATTAACCCATCTAGATGGTCATCTCTGATTGTAAAAACATACTAAAGTCTGTTGTCGTCGTTATCTGTCGCTTGTTTGACATTGTCTTTCCTTTTGTGACTGCAGTTTGAATCTTTGTGTGTTGGTCTATTACAAAACCATAGTCTTGACTGGCCTTCATTTTGACTATTTGAGTAGTCTCTTATTTAAAATTTAGGAGTCATATTACTTCCTTTCAACACTGTATCATCATTCGAGCTAGCAAAGTAGTTCTCAGAATTTTTAAAACTACTCAACTGTGTTTCAAACTCTATCAGGCAGACCTTTCAGAATCATTGCAATCAGCAATCCGTCACTCACAGTTGTTCTTGCATTCCTCAGTGCTGTAAGTATAGTATAGTCTGTCACACTTTCATTTGCACCCATGTGAAGGGATCTTAGCACAGTGTACAAATTAATTATTCAGTGTTTTCCTTGGCTGCATAATAATCTCTGATGTTCTCACCCAATAAGCACAACCCTGCATTGCCCTGCTTAGCTCAGTGAAGCTTAAATGTACTCTACAGGCACCCAGACCACTTCATTTATTTATTTATTTATTATTGCTATTTATAAAGCGCACACAGATTCCGCAGCGCTGTACAATTAGTGGAGAAACGTACAATATACACATACAAATACAAGAGGTAAGAGAGCCCTGCCCGTAAGCTGATATCTAGCCATTGGAGCTCTTTTATACAAAGTGCTTGGCTAGATGGCCCGTGAGCTTCATCTAATTGAAATGGTCTGGGTGCAGGGTCCCTGTCTTTCTTAGCCCTACAATGTAAAACATTGCAGTTATAGAGAAACTGCAATGATTATATTGCAGGGTTAAGACTGCCTTTAATAGTTTCTTCCTGAAGTTTCACAGAGTTCCACGCTGTTGGACATCCTCAAACTTTGCATGAGGACATGCATCACGCAAAATCCTATAGGAAAGGATTGATTCATTGATTTCCTATGGGAAAGGTGTAATGAGGGCGTGACGTTTGCCGCGCATACGCATTAGATTTCCCCTCTGCACTGACATAGAAGTATGCAGTGCCAGCACCAAAGGATCTCAGTGCTGGAGTCAGTTGACTATTCAATGCTGCCGAGGGGAAGGGGGGCAGCAAGGGAGGTGGGTCAGAGAAACACTTTAGTGTTAGGAATACAGCGCTGTATTCCCAACACTATAGTCTTCCTTTAATGGGTGGCGGTGTGCCCATAGGATCCAGCACTGTATTCCTAACACTATAGTGTTCCTTTAATGGCTGGAGGTGTGCCCATAGGATACAGCGCTGTATTCCTAATACTATAGTGTTCCTTTAATGGCTGGAGGTGTGCCCATAGGATACAGCGCTGTATTCCCAACACTATAGTCTTCCTTTAATGGGTGGCGGTGTGCCCATAGGATCCAGCACTGTATTCCTAACACTATAGTGTTCCTTTAATGGGTGGCGGTGTGCCCATAGGATCCAGCACTGTATTCCTAACACTATAGTGTTCCTTTAATGGGTGGCGGTGTGCTCCTAGGATCCAGCGCTGTATTCCTAACACTATAGTGTTCCTTTAATGGCTGGAGGTGTGCCCATAGGATACAGCGCTGTATTCCTAACACTATAGTCTTCCTTTAATGGGTGGCGGTGTGCCCATAGGATCCAGCGCTGTATTCCTAACACTATAGTGTTCCTTTAAAGGCGGGAGGTGTGTCCATATGATCCAGCTAGTTTACAAACTTTTCTAAAATCCACATCCATTCTAAAATAAGAAATTACACTGGAATGGCACTCCTGCCAATATAAGCACTAGAGTGGGCTGTAGTTATTATGGTGATTATAGCATATCCATAATTTAATTCTAGAAATCATTCAAAGATCAAAGATTTAATGGTATTACTTGCAGGGTTATTTTTAAGCCGGAGCCGGGGAGAGTCGGCCGCTCTCTCCGACACCGGATCCCCTCTGCAACAAAGCAGGTCTCCAACCCCCCCCCTCCCCCCCTTTGGACCGGCGGGGGATATCCCGGTCCTGCTAGCCGGACGAACAGGCAAGCTGACCAATCAGACTTACCGACCACGCTGCACGCCCGAAACACAGCCAAGATGGCGGCCCAGCAAAGGCCCAGATCAAGCACTACGAGCACCCAACAACCACCGCAGCCTAGGGAGGCTTTTGACCGGCTCTGTATGAGCTTCTGGGTGATACTCCAAAAGCAAGGGCTGTCTTATTGTCAGGCAGTGAGAGCAGTGGCCTTATGGATCCGTCCAGATGCCAGACGCTGCCACTATGACCCCCTGCCTCAGGCCTCTAGAGCGGCTAGCCGGCTACACAGACGCCAGCAAAAGACAAAGCGTGACCGAAGCACCCCCCAGAAGCCAGAGGGCCACCCACCTCGACAGCAACCACACGACCCGCGACAAGAGCTCCCAGCCCCGGCGGAGTGTACAGTTGCAAGACGGCAATGGAGGGAGGAGTGCCCGGTACTCCCAGGCAGAAGAGCGCAGCCGGATCACCTTCCCGGGAATGTAAATAAGGCATCCAGAATGGGCATAGGATGACTCACACTGAGGAGCCCGCGACCCTGTCTATGGAGCAGAGACTCTCTTCCCCTAAGAACAGAGGCAAAAGCACCCCAATTTACCAAATATGCTCCTATCTCCAAAAATCTACTAGTTTCCGATGATTAACCGCTTAGTTTTAATGGCTTTGTGTTAGCTTGATCCTAGCTTGTTAATTTGCATGATACCATCACTACCATTACTAATGGCTGTTTTATGACTAGCCAGGCAAAGTTCAATTGCATGTAACTGTTATTAATAATGCTGAAACCAATATATGTTAGCATGTTCTGACTAATGAGACCTACTGTTACTATACAAAATGCAGGCCCCTCACTTAAACAGTTAAGCAGAATCACAATAATCTAAACGCCTAGACATTGAAGCGATGATACTTAATATTAATTCTAAACTACTATCACTAAGCGACAATTTAATTCACTATGACAAGTATAGTTACTCAACTTGTACTTAGTGTGTATTGTTAACTTAAAAAAATTAAAATTGTGCGTTTAGCCTGAATGCTGTATAGCAGCCGACGAATATGGGTTTTTAAAATTGAATGTAAACGCTGCTGTGGCATTGCTGATATGTGATTGTTCTTTTATGCACAACAAAAATAAAGAATAAAAAAAACAAAAAAAAACTGGAAGCCTATCTGACTTGCTGAATTCTTCTAATTTAGTTACATTGACCCTAAACTTTAAATTCACTTTGAATTTGATTTGAATCTCCCACTATTCTAACTTAAGTAAATAACCCTGTTAGTTTTTTATACATTCTTCATCATTGCTAATCTTATGAGGTCCCTGTGATGTTTTTTTTTACTTATGAGAGATGACTCCAGGTAGGTTTAATATTAAATTAGAATTAGAATAAGAGATGCACAAGATGCCCTTTCTTTGATAGTGTATGTCTGAATATTATCATACAGTGAGACATAACACTAATGTCTGGCAGGGATATTTACTGAAGTCTGAATGGTCACATACTGAATGGGGAAAACCATCTGGCTGCAATTCAGACGGTAAAATCTGGACATTATTGACACTACTTTACAATGTCCGTATTTTACAATTCAGGCATTTTAGCTGGACCAAACACTGCTGGAACTCCCAATACCATGCAGCAGGTGGTGGCAGGGGCAGATCGAGAACTAATCTTGAGAGGGGCACTAGTAGATTTTTTTAAAGGCACAATAACCACTACCGCTCTATTTAGTGGGTATGGTGCCAGAAGTGCCTTGGTGTAAGAACAGTTTGACAACTTACCTGGGGTTTTCCGAGATAGGGCCTGTTGTAGTGGGAGGGGCAGTACTGGGGGGTTAGGAGCTGTAATGTAGGGTGCAGTGTGTATGTTTGAGGAATGTATTGTATGTGTGTGTGAGGGGTGCAGTGTATGTGATTGTGAGGGGTGCGGTGTGTGTGTGATTGTGAGGGGTGCAGTGTGTGTGTGAGGGGCTCAGTGTGTGTTAGGTGCAGTGTGTGTGATTGTGAGGGGTGTAGTGTGTGTGGGGTACAGTGTGTGTGATTGTGAGGGGTGCAGTGTGTGTGGGGTACAGTGTGTGTGATTGTGTGGTGTGCAGTGTGTGTGGGGTACAGTGTGTGTGATTGTGAGGGGTGGGTTGTAGTGTGAGATAAGCTTTACAGTCTAGGATAGGGGTCTGAGAGGGGCCATTTTGGTAGATTGCAGGGTATCAAAACAGTATTTGCAACACATAGCGTAAAGACAGTAAATCAGAGTAGACATTGCACTTACAAAACAGTAGTTGCAACACATAGTATTGAAACAGTAAATCAAAGTAGACAATGGACTTATTTTTATATTAAAGACTTTGTAGTTTTAGTGTCTTGTCTAGTGTTGTTGTAAGTCTAGTTGTGACTGACGTGTTGGGTGAGTATTGTATCATAGTGCAGATAGCACCCTGCTTTCCTGTGTAACGTGACTGAAGGTGCATGGGACGATTTGGCATCTGGAATCTCAGTGGTTTGCCGGTTGTCCCAGCCTGACATGGTCTAGCTAGGGTACAAACTGTTTGGGTCCTAAGAGGGATCCCTCACCTTCTTTCTGGGTTACCAGGGCAGGGTGTGTGTTGTTTAGGAAACATAATATCTAACTAACCATTTGTAACGGACCGTTTTGCACACAAGGGGATAAAACCCAGTTTAGGCGATAATCCCCTTTCCATAGACCAGCAGCTACTATAAGCACCAAGTTCCCGAACTCCCAAACTGCACGGATTCACCAACTCTCGAACAGCAGACACACGAACCCTGGAAGCAGCCGAACAGGAAAAGCAATACGAACAGCTTACACTCCTGGCAGTCGGCATACAGTCCCCTTTCCCCCCAAGAAAGAGACACACTCCAGCTTCAGGGTTAAACAGCAACAACACTGATTTATTCACACACAGGCTTATATGAGATTCTCCCATGCAAGGGAGGGGTTTACAGTACACCAATCCAGTTTAAGGTACAACCCACACATCTCCTCCCTCCAACATATCTGTTAACACAATTAACAGGGACATAGTTTTACCCAAGTTTTGGATGTACCCTAAATACTTGGGGTACATCCACAAATCCAATATCTCCAGATAGCCCTAGTCTGGGGGAACAACATACGTTAAAATCAGCCCATTCGGATAAACGGTTCGGGAGTTATGGGACTTAAAGTATTGACCGACCGCATGGGTAAAGTATCCGAAAACAGTTCCATGCATTTTGGCCCTGCGGTCGGTCACAAACAAGTGAATGAAACAGACGAATTACTGGTGATATAGAGACTAAGGGGGATTCGCATGAATCCCCTAGTTCGTACGTTTCTTTCTACCGTTCGGTAGTTTCCCCATGAAATCCTGGAAGTCTGGAGGTCTCAGCGGTGTTTGCCTAGTCGAGTGTCCGATTTTAGTTCCAGACGCTCGACGGCAAAACACCGCTGTTCGGTAGTTAAAGATGGCCGCCGCCACGTGTTAGTTTCCTGAATGGCGGCCACCCAGAGGACAAAGACCACACTGCACTGATTGCCAATTACCCATTTGCAACATTGTTGCAAACGGTAATTGGAGGCACACTTAGTCCTGGGTGGTCTGGTTGTTCGGTAGTTTCCTCAATACAATGAATGGAGTGATTCTACCGAACAATCAGATGAATGCTGCATATATATAACCCAGGTTAACTGCACACATAAATACATACATGACATTAAAGGATTAAAGGCAGGATTACTGTACTACGCTCCACAGTCTTAAAGGTACAGTATCCCAAAAGTCCCAATAGGTCCGCGGATGGCCCTTAAAGGCCCAGTAGCAGTAATATAGATTATTACATGCCCAAATATAGTTTTTATAGTACAATATGTCCAGGGGCCATAGTCGCAGGGCAGGAGGCTAGCAACCAGGCTTCTCCAGTTCACAGTGGCGAAGTTGGTTTCGCCACAACGACCCCTAACCAAAGTGGGTTACGGGGGGCAGGGAGGGGGGGGTTAAGATGCTCAGACTAGAGCCACAAGTGAGGGAGGTGGTGCAGCTTTTTAATTTTATATATTTTTTAAGTGTTTACCCCCCCCCCTCCTTGTTTCTTACCTGCAGGGAGGCGGGTGGGCAGCATATTCCCCGGTGGTCCGGTGGCGCTATAGAGGCTCTCAGCCTTCACCTTGCAGCTCCGCGAGTCCCGGCACCATTTGGAATCGAGCGTTGCCGTGGTAAACACGGCAACGCTCTAAAAGCCGGGTCTCTGCGGCAGTTGTAAAGGTGAAGGCTAAGAGCCTCCTGCCCCCTTCCTGCTGCACAGCTCTGCAAAGACCCGGGAGAGAGAGATCTTTGATCACCCTCCCGGGTCCCTCTGTATGTATGTAAGGGGCCCGAGATCACGGGGTCCCTTACAATTGAAAGAATTTGGTGGCTGATTTTCTCAGGGAGGGGGGTGAGGGAGCAATTTCAAGTTTAAAGTTTAAATAGCCAAACTGAATTTTTTTTTTTTCGAGTTCATCAATATCGGCCTTGAAGGAACACTATAGGGTCAGGAACACAAACATGCATTCCTGATCCTATAGGGTTAAAAACACCATCCGGCCCTCCTTGCCCCCTTAAATATAGTAAAATCTAACTTTTATTCCAGTCTGCTGCTGGCTCTGCCCCTGATCTGCCTGCTTGGCTGACATAATAAGAAGTGTTGATCAAAGCCAATCACAATACTTTCCCATAGGAAAGCATTGGATTGGCTGAGGTAGAGCCAGCACAAGCCAAACACAGCTGTGGCCAATCAGCATCTCCTCACAGAGATGCATTGACTCTGAATCTCTATGATAACAGGTCAGTGTCTCCATGCAGAGGAAGTACCTCTAGTAGCCATATGAGGAGTGGCCAGTGGATGTATCCTTAGGTTGTAATGTTAACACTGCATTTTCTCAGTGGGGGACACAAACACCTAAGGGCTGGAAGAGGGGGCGGAAACAGACAAGGACTTGGAGAGAGACCCAGAGGGGCTGATGGAACACAAGCAGACACAAAGGGGCAGAGAGGACACAGGCAGAAACAAATGGGCTAGGGGGGACAGGCAGACACAAATCGGCTGTGGGGACACAAGTAAACACAAAGAGGCTGAGGTACACAGACACAAAGAGGCTGAGGTACACAGACACAAAGAGGCTGAGGTACACAGACACAAAGAGGCTGAGGTACACAGACACAAAGAGGCTGAGGTACACAGACACAAAGAGGCTGAGGTACACAGACACAAAGAGGCTGAGGTACACAGACACAAAGAGGCTGAGGTACACAGACACAAAGAGGCTGAGGTACACAGACACAAAGAGGCTGAGGTACACAGACACAAAGAGGCTGAGGTACACAGACACAAAGAGGCTGAAGTTACACAAATAGACACAAAAGGTTTAAGGGGAAACAAGCAGGCAAGCGAAAATGCATCTTCACCTGTGTAGCCAAAAATCCTTGCACCGGCCCTGGATTCAGTCATTTTCACTGGATTTTGTAATAACTCTGTGACTAGTCAATCCTTGCTTCTATACTTTATTAAGAAACTGAGAAACAAATATTAAATGAGGATACACCATTTAAATAGCTTAACAAGGATTAGATATTATTGTCAGTTATCTGTACCTGATAATGGTCTGTGATAAGATTAACTTTATTTTAAATCTTTTGATGTATGCTTGGGTAATCTATTTTAATCTTCAGTATGGTGTGTCAGCAATTCACCATGTGTAATGGGTACTGCCAAAGATAAACTACCATCAAAAATGTCAATAAAGACACAAACACGTGGATGTTCACTGGTCCCAAATTTCAGGTAACCTGTGTACAGAGAAGTAAACGAAATGTACTACATTTAAATCCCTATTATATTCACATGTCCATTAAATAACATTTTACTGAATTGGCTTTTATACTAAACGGAGTAAAGAATCCCATAATGTCCAGCTCAGGAATTGTTGGAGTATTTTCTGATCACATGCCACGTGCACTCATTCATTGCAGAATAAGTAGATGATTTCTTTATATACATATTGTAGCGGAGAGCCGATCTTGCACAGCTATTCTCCACTAGAGATCCCAGTGAGGCTCAGGAACAAGGTGATGTTAAGTCCACAGGCAAGGTTTCCAGCAGGTAAAGTAATACAGCAGTATCCCCATCGCAATCCCAATAACTGGACGACACACAGTTTCAGGAGTAGAACTGACAAGCTTTATTCCACAGTTCCTTATAAAGCCCTCTCCCATGCAAGGGAGGAGGTTCTATCACTTAAGACATTATCCAATCTCTAAGTAGTAACCTCCCACAGATCTCCTCCCCTCCTCTAGCATCATAATCCCCTTATCGTGTACACAGTTTTCCCCGAGTTTTGGATGTACCCTAAATACTTGGGGTACATCCACAAATCCAACATCCCCAGATAGCTCTATTCTGGGGGACCAACATACTTAAAAATTAGCCCATTCGGATGAAGCGTTCGGGAGTTATGGGACTTTGAAGTTTGGACCGACCGCAGAGGTAAAGTATCCGAAAACAGTTCCATGTATTCTGGCCCTGCGGTCGGTCACAAACAGGCGAATGCAAAGGGGTGAAATATTACTGCTAAGTGGCCTGACTGGGATTCGGATGAATCCCCTAGTTTGTGGGGTTCTTTCTACCGAACGGCGGGCCGTTCGGTAGTTTCCCCACGAAGTATTAGGAGTCTGGAGGTCTCAGCGGTGTTTGCCTAGTCAAGTGTCCGATTTTGGTTCCAGACACTCGACGGCAAAACACCGCTGTTCGGCAGTTTAAGATGGCCGCCGCCACGTGTTCGCATCCCGAATGGCGGCCACCCAGAGAACAAAGACCACACTGCAGGAATAGGTAATTACCCGTTTGCAACATTGTTGCAAACGGTAATTGAAGGCACACTTTACACGGGGTGGTCTGGTTGTTCGGTAGTTTCATTCCCTTGTTTTATTTGAATGATTCTACCGAACAACTAGAGGAATACAATTCTTTACATACATTTAACTGTCATTATAACCGGATACCATGATTTCTATACATGTTCATACACATTAAACCAGCCATATGACCAAATACACTTATTCTCATACATGTCGTGGGACAGCCCGGTACCAATCCGCTACACTGCTCCCCCTTGCCCACAAGCCGGCATACACAGTCTGATCCAACACGGATCGGCTTGGGGATGTCCGGGGGCTCACGGATCATTTCTCTAAGTCAGTTTGTCTTGACAACCCGTCAGCATTTCCATTCTGCTTACCCGGCCGGTACTGGATATTAAAGTCAAAAGGCTGTAGCGCCAAACTCCAGCGCAGCAGCCTGGCGTTGTCTCCAGCCACCCGGTTCAGCCAGACTAACGGGTTGTGATCCGTGAGCAAGGAAAAGGGCTGTCCATATAAATAGGGTTGTAGCTTCTTTAGGGCCCACACCACAGCCAGGCATTCCTTTTCGATGGCGGCGTAGCTTACTTCTCGAGGTAACAGTTTGCGACTGATGTAAGCCACTGGATGTTCTCCGCCATCGGCCCCGACTTGACTCAGTACTGCCCCCAATCCAAACATAGAAGCGTCTGTGTGAACAAGAAAACGTTTAGTTGGATTGGGAGCTGCCAAGACAGGGGCATTTATCAGTGCATTTTTCAATTGTTGGAATGCCTGCTCACACTCCGGGGTCCAGTTTACTTGGCGGGGAAGGTTCTTACGGGTCAGGTCAGTGAGGGGTTTGGCCAGGGCGCTATAATTGGGAACAAACTTCCTGTAATACCCTGCTGTCCCTAGAAACGCTAAAACCTGGGTCTTAGTCCTAGGGGTGGGCCACTGGGCTACAGCCTCTACTTTGGCGGGTTCGGGTTTCTGTTTACCGCACCCTACTCTATGTCCCAGGTATTGTACCTCAGCCATGCCGATACTACACTTGGCCGGCTTCAAGGTCAGACCTGCTTCCCTTATCCTATCTAGTACAGCTCCGATGTGAGCTAAGTGTTCCTGCCACGTATTGCTAAAAATAGCAATATCGTCCAGGTAGGCACATGTATAGTCCTGGAATCCATCTAGGAGTCGATCCACCATCCTTTGGAAGGTGGCTGGGGCGTTTTTCATCCCAAATGGCATGACCTTAAACTGGTACAAGCCAAATGGGGTGACAAAGGCCGACTTCGGGATGGCGTCTGGGGCCAGGGGGATTTGCCAATACCCTTTACACAAGTCAATAGTGGTGAGGTATTGGCCCCTGGCCATTCTGTCCAGTAACTCGTCTATCCGGGGCATCGGATAGGCGTCAGATACAGTCTTCTCGTTCAATCTCCTATAGTCCACGCAGAAGCGGGTCGTACCGTCTCGCTTTGGTACGAGGACTACAGAAGATGCCCAAGGACTGTCTGAGGGTTCAATCACCCCCAGTTGGAGCATTTCGTCGATCTCCTTACGCATGTTTGCCCGTACCGCTTCTGGAATGCGGTATGGCGTCTGGCGCATGGGTAGTTGCCCTGGGGTCTCAACCCGGTGAGTTGCCAGAGGCGTGTATCCAGGTACATTAGAGAACGTGTCGCGTTTCTCTTCCAATAGTTGCTGTACCTCGATCCGCTCCTGTGGGCTCAGCCGATCTCCCAGCGCAACCTCCCCTAAATCCCCGGACAGCTGCCCATCCCCCAGCAAATCGGGGAGGGGTAAGCTGTCAAACTCTTCCGTGTTAGGGGCACAGATGGCGGTTACCTCCTCAGTACGCTCGTGGTAGGGCTTCAGCATGTTCACATGGAGCATGCGTCGCCCCCCAGTCCCTGTGCAGGGGCCGATAATATAGGTGGTATCGCATCTTTGCTCCACCACCTTATATGGGCCCTGCCAGGCGGCCTGTAACTTATCATGTCGGACAGGTTTTAAAATTAGTACCTTCTGCCCGACCTGAAAGCTACGGTCCCTGGCTCCCCGATCATACCATGTACGCTGGCGGGTCTGGGCCTCCTGAAGGTTTTCCCTTACCGTCTTGGTCAACGCTTCTAGGCGGTCCCGAAAGGCCAACACATATGGTAGGATGGGAGTGCCATCTGTGCTCCGGTCTCCCTCCCAATGCTCTCTAATAAGATCCAATGGGCCTCGGACCCTCCTTCCAAACAATAATTCAAACGGGGAGAACCCTGTGGATTCCTGCGGCACCTCCCGGTATGCGAATAGGAGGTGCGGCAGGAATCGTTCCCAGTCCTTGTGGGTCTCTGCGAAGGTTCGGAGCATCTGCTTCAAGGTACCATTGAATCGTTCGCAGAGCCCGTTCGTCTGGGGGTGGTAAGGGGCACTGATAATAGGCTTAATGCCACAGATCCTCCAGAGGTGTTGGGTGAATTCTGCGGTAAACTGGGTACCCTGATCCGAGATAATCTCCCTGGGTAATCCCATCCGGGAGAATATCCGCATGAGGGCATCCGCGACCGTCTCAGCGTGGATGTTGGTCAGAGCCACTGCTTCTGGATACCTGGTGGCATAATCTACGACCGTTAAAATATACCGTTTTCCTGACGGGCTAACTTTATTGAGGGGGCCTATCAGATCCACCGCTATTCGGCTAAAAGGTTCCTCTATTATGGGTAAGGGGTGAAGTTTAGCCTTCCTGCGATCCCCCCTTTTTCCCACTCTCTGGCAGGTATCGCAAGTCGTGCAATATCTGCGTACTTCCTGGCTAATCCCTGGCCAGAAGAAACTCTGGGTTAGTCTGTACCTGGTGCGACTAACCCCTAGATGTCCGGATAGCGGAATATCATGCGCTATCCGGAGTAATTCAGCCCGGTACCGCTGTGGTACCACTAATTGTCTCCTCGCTATCGGGTCTAACCCCGTAATCTGTTTGGTTGTTTCCCTGTACAAAAGTTGTTTATCCCAGATAAACTTCTCTCCCTCCGCCCCGGGGGAACCCGTGCCAACCTTGTCCCTATACACCTGAAGCGTGGGGTCTGTTGCGACTTCAGCTACAAATTCATTAGGTGGAGCCCAGGGGACACATTCTAGAGGGGGGGTAGGGTTGCTTACCTGGACCTCCGGCAGTGTGTTGTGGTCCTGGGTGCGGGCCTGTTGTCGGGTGACTACAGGGTTGACCTCCCCTGTGGTGGGCGACTGGGGCTCAAAAGCAGAAGTGAGCCTCCCCAGATCGTTCCCCAATAAAACCTCCGCCGGTAAATGCGGCATCAACCCCACCTCCACTTCCCCTGCCCCCGCTCCCCAATGTAAATGTACCCTTGCTGTAGGTAGCCGGTACACTGCTCCCCCAGCTACCCGGACGGCAACAGTTTTGTTCAGTTTTGCCTGATCTGAAATCAGGTGGCTCTGTACCAAAGTGATGGTGGCTCCCGAATCTCGTAATCCCCGGACTGCTGTACCATTCAGATATACCGTCTGTCGATGGTGCCGTAGATTATCCACATTGGCCTGGACCGGATCTGCCTCGTGCAGTACCTCCCATTGTTCCACAGTAGTAATGGGGACTGCGGAACCATACGGGGTGGTGACTAGGTCCTGGTAGTGGTGGGCTGCGGCCGCCCTGGGTGGAGGTGGGCCTGGACGAATCCAGGTGGAACGGTCCCGTAGCTGTGGGCATTCCCTTTTATAATGTCCCCACTTCTGGCAGTGATGACAGGGGCCAGCGGTGGGTTGTCGGAACCGGGGCTGTGCAGCGGGTGGTGGTGGTGGTGGTAGTGGTCTCGGTGGAGCTGGGGTGTAGGTGTTTCCCCCGAATGTTTTAAAGGTTGCTTTTGGAGCTGCAGGTTTTTGTGACCTGCGTGCATCCAGGTAGTCATCCGCTTTCCTAGCAGCCTCGGTAAGGGAAGTAGGGTTTCTGTCCCTTACCCATTCCTGGACCTCATTGGTTACTCCCTCATAGAACTGCTCCATCAGCAACATCTGTATTACATCCGCCATAGAACGTGCCTTGCTAGCTTGCACCCACCCGAGCGCTGCCCCCTGTAATCGGCATGCCCACTCTGCGTGCGAGTCCTTCTCTGTTTTCTTTAGATCCCGGAACCTCCGCCGGTATGCCTCGGGTGTTATAGCATACCTGGCGAGTATAATTTCTTTCACTTTACTGTAATTCCTTATTTCGTCATTAGGTACAGTCCGATATGCCTCTGCTGCCCTCCCGGTTAACCTTCCGGCCAAAATAGGTACCCAGTCCGCTGCGTTAATTTTATGCAGTGCACACAGTCTTTCAAAGTCTTGCAGGAAAGCGTCTATATCTTCCTCTGCCTCCACATATGTTTTAAAAGCCTGGTATGGTATTTTAGGCTTACCTTCCTGTGGCACATTAATTGCAGAGCTTTGTTCTGGTGCCTGTGTCCTTAGGATGAATTCTTGTACCTCGGCCATTGTCCTGGTAACAATTTCTGTTGGGGGGTTTTCCCCATAAAAGGATAGCCTGAACTGAACCTGCCTCTGGAATTCCGATCCTTGTGGTGTTCCTCCCGGCTCCCTCTGTGCCGGAACTGAATCACCCTCCATTCTGTACTCTGCCATGAGTTCTGTAACAAGTACTGCTTTCTTCTTATTGCTGGCTTGTATACCCCTTGCCTCTAGGAGGTCCTTTAGCGTGGAGCGTTTTAGCGCAGAAAAATCAATCTCCATCCGTACTCCATTTACGCTTGTTCCTCTGTGAGTTTGGATCCCAGCGCTGCCAACCAATGTAGCGGAGAGCCGATCTTGCACAGCTATTCTCCACTAGAGATCCCAGTGAGGCTCAGGAACAAGGTGATGTTAAGTCCACAGGCAAGGTTTCCAGCAGGTAAAGTAATACAGCAGTATCCCCATCGCAATCCCAATAACTGGACGACACACAGTTTCAGGAGTAGAACTGACAAGCTTTATTCCACAGTTCCTTATAAAGCCCTCTCCCATGCAAGGGAGGAGGTTCTATCACTTAAGACATTATCCAATCTCTAAGTAGTAACCTCCCACAGATCTCCTCCCCTCCTCTAGCATCATAATCCCCTTATCGTGTACACAGTTTTCCCCGAGTTTTGGATGTACCCTAAATACTTGGGGTACATCCACAAATCCAACATCCCCAGATAGCTCTATTCTGGGGGACCAACATACTTAAAAATTAGCCCATTCGGATGAAGCGTTCGGGAGTTATGGGACTTTGAAGTTTGGACCGACCGCAGAGGTAAAGTATCCGAAAACAGTTCCATGTATTCTGGCCCTGCGGTCGGTCACAAACAGGCGAATGCAAAGGGGTGAAATATTACTGCTAAGTGGCCTGACTGGGATTCGGATGAATCCCCTAGTTTGTGGGGTTCTTTCTACCGAACGGCGGGCCGTTCGGTAGTTTCCCCACGAAGTATTAGGAGTCTGGAGGTCTCAGCGGTGTTTGCCTAGTCAAGTGTCCGATTTTGGTTCCAGACACTCGACGGCAAAACACCGCTGTTCGGCAGTTTAAGATGGCCGCCGCCACGTGTTCGCATCCCGAATGGCGGCCACCCAGAGAACAAAGACCACACTGCAGGAATAGGTAATTACCCGTTTGCAACATTGTTGCAAACGGTAATTGAAGGCACACTTTACACGGGGTGGTCTGGTTGTTCGGTAGTTTCATTCCCTTGTTTTATTTGAATGATTCTACCGAACAACTAGAGGAATACAATTCTTTACATACATTTAACTGTCATTATAACCGGATACCATGATTTCTATACATGTTCATACACATTAAACCAGCCATATGACCAAATACACTTATTCTCATACATGTCGTGGGACAGCCCGGTACCAATCCGCTACACATATGTCCCAGTGCTGCCAGAGAATAATATGATTAACAGTCTGGGGAGTCAGCTATTTCAGGTGCCGTCATTATAGAGAAACTATAGGCACCCAGACCACTGGGTGCAGTGCCCCTGTCCCCTTATCCTTGCAACTGTAATTACCGCAGTTATTGAGAATCTGCAATAATTACCTTGCAGGGTTAACTCTACCTTTAGTAGACCACTAGACAGCCACTAGAGGCGCTTTTGGGCCCTTAGGTCCGATTGGCGACCCTAAAAGAAATTGTTGTGTGCAGCAGGCCCAAGGGACAGCGGACAGCTGCTTTAGGACCCCCAGGGTTAACTGGGCCCGGGGCAGCTGCCCCGTTTGCCCCGCGTTAAAGACTGCCCCGGATGGGGTCAGGATTTGATAACTGTAAACAATGATATTTTCGTAGCTCCAGATACCCGTTACATCTTCCTTTCATCTTTCCAATTTTTTTTAGCTTAAATGAAAATAAATTCTCATCACCTTTATGAATCGATTTACATTCTGCCCTGTTGGCAAATCCTGAATGCACAGAGCGCTCTTCTCTCTCTTGTATTGTATTCAGTGTAAATTAACTGACGCCTATATGCACACAACCTGTTTTACCATTTCAGGGCCTCTTCATTGCAGTGCTAGCTAAACCCATTGATAATTATATAGACGCACACTGCTCTCTTATTGGCTCAATGAGAACCAAATGCGTGTTATTCTGCATACTGTAAATAAATGCATGGTTGAAATCAATCACTGGCAATTTTTTATTTTATTCTTTGGTTTTAGCCAACCACCTCCAACCATACTCTGGCAGACATTCGATATGATTATTTTCCAAAATAATTTGCCATTGAATTCTCTCTCTCTCTCTTTTTTTTTAATCTGACTCCTAACTGTTTGTAATATGTTGTATTTTCAGTGTGGCTGTTACTTGGAAGTCAATAGTTCCAGTTCAGTGGTTGAACTATTATGTCGCTGGTATAGTATAGGAACACACAGATAAGCTGTTGAAGATAATATATACAATCTTATCTCTATTTCACCTGTCTGCCTTGTCCCATCTACACAGCAAACATTTGTCATGGGTGTGTAAACATATGTATTTCCAGAAATCACAGAGATTGTCGTACTGATAAAGAAGATGCCATGATGACTAATTCTGATCACAGCTGGGAGCCGGGAATCGTCTTTCCCCTCTATCTATGCATTAACGCTTTGTAAAGACCTTTTGCCACATAATCACATGAAACAAACTGTGCAATATTCTAATGTCCATCGAGTGGGTGACCAGATTGCTCATAACCTGGGGACATTTATTGTATTTATTATTTATTCAGTTTGAGAGAAAGCTGGATTAAAAGGGCAGCAACATCTGTCACCCAGAAACGTAACTCCCACTAATCTTAAACAGACCAAACATATGTTCCAGCTCTGCCCTGAGACTAGGAACCCTTAAACTGCACAAAACCAAGTTGGCTAGAGAAGCAGTGGGATAATTGCCTCCTATTCCATATTTTGGCTTCTCTATTTTCCAAATATAATATTTTTGTTTGTTTGTTCTAGGCTTTCTCCAGTAGTGCTACTCTAGGATAAGGTCCTGGTATCTTTATCACTCACATAAATCTCTATAAGATTCACAAAAAATGTAATGCTGGTTTTATTCTATAAACTAATCTTAATCTTTTAGTGCCAACAGTTGTAGCACTCACTTGACATGTGATCTCATAGTTATATAATCTGATTGTGCGTTTTGTTTTACGCAATAATTGATAGAATATCTCTTCACTTGTTTTTGTTTTTTAACTCGTGTACATGATTAAAGGACAACATTTTTTATTATTTGTAGATTCTATCTTGTGCCATAAATTAACTGCAACATGTGAAGCTCATTCTTCAACATACTTTAAATTAAGTTATGGGGGCTGGTATCTCCCCCATTGCACACCATGCTGAACCATGGATTTACTTATGAGTTGCATGCTTTCTTTGTCTGCAAAATGACAACCTCTATCTTGAAGAATTGTAATGATCTATTTTTATTACAGCGGCTCTGTGACGTCGAACATAACTTTCCCCAATCTATTCTTCGCACATGCCCAGTACAAATAGAAGCGCAGGGCGGAGGAAGGACAGAAGAAGGCAGAGACTTCACTGCTAGACTAACAACGGTGGTGATTTTTCTGCAATACTTTATAATATTATACAGGGGGAAATTTAACAATAAACAAGGCCAAGTAAAAATTGTTACAGGAACAATAGGTTGACGAGGACCCTGCTCGAAAACTATAACCACTAGAGCGCAATGTGATAGTTATGGTGCCAGGAGTGCCTTGACCATTCCCCACTGTAAATAGTCAAACCATTTTAGAAAAGTTTGACTTCTTACCTGAGGTCTGACAATCTCCTGCCTCCACTACAACCTTTAAAGAGTCAGAATAGCTCTGTGCTAAGCTGCACTACAGGGCTTAGCTTAATAGAGCTAATGGAAGCTCCTAAGCAGATGCTTCTGTGTCTTTGAAGGTTGTAGTGGAAGCAGGGAGCAGAACCTAGTAGACCAAAGGTAAGGAGTCAAACCGTTCTAAAAGCATCTGACTACTTACAATGGGTAGCAGGCATTCCTGGTATTATAGCTACTATAGTGCACTGTTCTGGTTTTAGTGATATTCAGTGTTCCTTTAAGAAAACCAGTTAGATTTTTGTACATAAATCCCAATTTAAGGTTGCTAATCCAATAATAGTGGATCACATATCATATATCTCACTAATAAAGTCCTGCAAATATTATTGCAGTGTAAATTGCGTATAGGGAATCCCATCAGATAATGTTTAACTACTGGTGATTTCCTGAAATGAATAGACAGAAGGCCCACTAATAAAATCCTGCTATTTTGGAGGGTGTAATTAGTACCTGGTTTGGGCTTCTATTCCTGTGTCTGGTAACATGTTCTGCTTCATGTCAAACTCTTTCTCCCAGCAACATAATTTGTATCTCTTACCCACTCTACTGGGAACAATTATCACTAATTAACTCTGATAATTGGAACCATTAAAACATAGGCTTACATCTGCTAAGAAGTTAGAGTATCAAAGAGATGGGATTAAATGATTCATTAAAACTAAATCCCCACCTGCTTTTTCTGGGATCACATGACATAAGGTCACACAGGAAAGTCCTCTCATTTCACGTGGACAGATGTTCGGTTTGGAGAATTTTCAAAATTAGTTGAAATAGGAAATAATAAATGTAATATATGGACACAGAAATTACTTTGCTACCTAGGGTACCACTTATCAGTGGCTTTGAAATGCAAGTTGTATTTTCCCTAATGTACAGAGAAGCTGGTCTACTGGCTCCATTTTAGTTAACTGCTAGATGGACATGTGTAGGTTTTCACATAAAAACATATATTAGATATAACTAGAGAGGTTCCACTTATGATGATGGGTCAAAGGAATTGGCACCACCTCACTAGTGGAAAGACACCTTATTGGACACTCCAGGGGTGTCCTGGGGCTTAACCCCTTCAAAACAAAATGAAAAAAAGAGAGATAATACTCGTGAAGGCTGGAATGAACCAGACTAGTCGAGTATATTCCTGGAGAGAAAGTTGATAGATAAATCAATGAATAAATGGATAAATAAATATATATACAAATTAATTACCGTGTACTCTGAAATTGGATAGGTAGATTAAACCAACACACAGTGTTGTCCAGCCCTAATGGCTCACCTCCATTGGTTCCCAAGATACCTAATATCCTAATCACTCTCACAGTCACAACAGGATACTGACTTTAATCGGCAATTTAGCATGGTCAAGTCCAGTGGATTAGAGTGTAAACAATAGGTAATTGTCAGATAGCTGACCCAGGAATTCGAGAGAGGTCACTAAAGAGTCTGTCATATGGGTGAATGCCGTGTGGCTATTGGTTGATGCCAGTACAGACAGAGCCTAAAAATTTACGGCTACAGGTAACTGGTTAACTCAAACATACGCCCAGATACGGCATTAGGGATAGCATGTAACTGCACCTATAACTAGTTGCTATTACACTATAGTGCTAGCCTATACGTGGTTATCATAGCTACAGTGAAGGTGAGTTCAACATGCTTAAACAAATTCTTCCCATAACCCCCAGAGGAAATCCCTGGGCAGACTCAAAAATACAATAGTGACCCAACAGAGAAAGGAGGTGAAAGAAATAATTAAAGTGCCTCCATGTGCAGAACCATACTTAGAATGTTGGTTGCCTGCACATGGTGATAGATAGCTAAGGGTGAAAAACAAATTGTGTACGTGAAAAAAAGAGCCCAAAGAGCCCGACGCGCGTTTCGGTGCTGTCTTAGATGCACCTTCGTCAGGGGCTGACTGGAGACTAGTCCATAGTCTCCTTTTATATGTAGTCAATTACTAGAACCTCTAAGCTGTGTCCAATCAGAAAGCCGGTAGTCCGATCATTCCGGCACCAAAACCCCACGTGGTGGTATGTAAATGAGCTGTCTCCCTTAACCAATCCAATGTCAGTCTTGATCAATCTCGGTAACAGCCTGTGTTAACACTCTCAGTGCCGGTTAAATTCCCTGATACAGAGATCTCTAAGAGAGAGTGGCTGTAATACGTCATTACAGTGAATATTGGGACTCACATATCGTAACTCTGGGAACATGGTCGGCTCCGTTCTTACGGTATGCATTATAAAGATACGAATTGTGTATCTTTGCATTATTGCTAAACGCCATAGCCGACCGTGGAAATGATGTTTATCATCCCAGAGTGAATAAGAGATAAAAGTTCTTCATAAAGCCTAAACGTACAATATAGGTGGTGATGGGTTATAAGTGATAGAGGAGTGTCTAGTGAGCCTTATTTAGTATTTACGATAATGTAAGTTCGAATCCCCTTAAGGCATCTATTAGCGAAATGCCAAGACCTACTCACTAGGAAAATAAATTATTCTGGGCCTAGCCGTATGGATTAACCATCTGGGTGCCGAGTGGGTTAGCAGGCACCCAGTACTTATGGTGATGGTGGTTAGCATCCCTTCAGGTATCTGTGGCAAACTCCCGTAATCTGCACGCCCATGATACGGGTTATTATGAGCCTTACCGTATCGATTAACCATCTGGGTGTCGAGTGGATCCCTATGCATCCAGATTTTAATAGCAGAGCACATCTCCGAAGACTAATAAAACTTTGTAGCTTGGTGTATAACATTGTGATTCAAAGTAGTCATGAACTAGCGATTTTTATTGCTAAAAATCGTAACAGCTATAAAAGTGTTAGCTGTATTGTTAAGATACAATTGGTTCATGGCTATGTGTAACTTGAAAAGCTCGGCTGAGAGTCCCAGTGTCGATGGGGCTAGCCGGTACCAATGCTATTCCAGTCAAAATTTATTTACTGCGGGAGGTGATATAGGTCGTCACATGGCCTAATTGGCCTATGATCAGCGGGGACAAGGATAAAGGTCATTTGGGATAGTCGGCATCCTTATGTCGATAGTTCAAACCCTTAAGGATATTAGGGAAAGAGGTCACGACGAGTTAATGCATGTGGAGATCTAAATGTCTCAATGAATTTAGGTTGCTATCACTATGACAGTATGTGCCTCATCCTTCCTGTCATGTACTGGTCCTCAGGTTTCGTCTGACATTTTAGGCTTATGTGGTAAGTGGATTGTGTGGAGGCTAAGGATTAATATAGAGGAGGGGTTTAATGTGGTTCTATTTCTAGGGACATGCCAGTTGTGGATCTTAGAGGAACAGTGGTTATGGTAGAAAGTATATACCGTATATACTCGAGTATAAGCCGACCCGAATATAAGCCGAGGCCCCTAATTTTATCCCCAAAAACTGGGAAAACTTATTGACTCGAGTATAAGACTAGGGTGGGAAATGCAGCAGCTACTGGTAAATTTCTAAATAAAATTAGATCCTAAAAAAAATATATTAATTGAATATTTATTTACAGTGTGTGTATAATGAATGCAGTGTGTGCGTATGTGTGTGTGTATGAGTGCAGCGTGTGTGTATGAGTGCAGTGTGTGTGTGTATGAGTGCTGTGTGTGTGTGCATGAATGCAGTGTGTGTGTGTGTGAATGCAGTGTGTGCAGGGCCGGTGCAAGGATATTTGCCGCCGTAGGCAAACATTTTTTGCCGCCCCTCCCCCCCCCCCATATGTCCTGACTTCCCCTCCTCCTCCCTCAGTGGTCCTTACCTCCCCACCCCCGTGTTCCTTCACCCCCCCCCAGTGGTCCTGACTCACCCCTCCCCTAGTGGTCCTTACCCTCCCCTCCCCTAGTGGTCCTTACTTCCCCCTCCCCTCCCATAGTGGTCCTTATCCCACCCCCTCCCTCTCATAGTGGTCCTTATCCCCCTTCTCCCTCCCATAGTGTTCCTTATCCCCCCCCATCCCTCCCATAGTGGTCCATATACCCCCCCCCCTCCCTCCCATAGTGGTCCTTATACCCCCCCTCCCATAGTGGTCCTTATCCCACCCCCTCCCTCCCATAGTGGTCCTTATACCCCCCTCCCTCCCATAGTGGTCCTTATACCCCCCTCCCTCCAATAGTGGTCCTTATCCCCCCCTCCCTCCCATAGTGGTCCTTATCCCCCCTCCCTCCCATAGTGGTTCTTATACCCCCCCTCCCTCCCATAGTGGTCCTTATCCCCCCCTCCCTCCCATAGCGGTCCTTATACCCCCCTCCCTCCCATAGTGGTCCTTAACCCACCCCCACCCTCCCATAGTGGTCCTTATACCCCTTTTTTTTGTTATTATTAATTTTTTTTATTATTATTATTTTTTTATTATTATTTCTTATTTTATTTATATATATTTTTTTCGTCCCCCCTCCCTGCTTGATATATGGCAGGGAGGGGGGCTCTCCTTCCCTGGTGGTCCAGTGGTAGTTCAGTGGGGGGGAGAGGGGGGCTGGCAGAGCTGTAACTTACCTGTCCTGCAGCTCCTGTCAGCTCTCTCCTCCTCTGCGCAGTCCGTTCTGCTCTTCTGTCAGCTTACACTGTAAGTCTCGCGAGAGCCGCGGCTCTCGCGAGATTTACACTGGGAGCTGACCGAGGTGCTGAACGGACGGCGCAGAGGAGGAGAGAGCTGACAGGAGCTGCAGGACAGGTAAGTTACAGCTCTGCCAGCCCCCCTCTCCCCCCAGTCTGTATTATGGCAATGCAAATTGCCATAATACAGACCTTGACTCGAGTATAAGCCGAGTTGGGGTTTTTCAGCCCAAAAAATGGGCTGAAAAACTCGGCTTATACTCGAGTATATACGGTACATATTTACAAAATTTACAATATATACAGATTGCATTTTAATAATAATCTTATTATTAAGGCAAGCTCAAAGGATAGAAATAGGCGGTAAATTGGAGAAAACATGGTTTAGAGTGAAGAACCCATTTAATTCGTAGAGAACGAAACTGGGGTTCTTCCTGACCGTACTTCATATATCAGATGAAAGGGGTATAGGAAAAGCCTTCATTTAGGCCATTGGGAGATAAGGTTTTCAATGTAAAAATCCAGTAGCTCTCCCGTTGTATTAGTTTAACGTCGATGTCTCCCTTTCTAGGTCCTAGTTTGATTTTTTCAATGCCATTGAAACGTAGGCCGTGTGCTGAGCCATCATGTCTTAGTTTAAGATGTCGAGAGATGACCGTATCAGTTTGTCTAGAGGGGTTTACGGAATTTACGTGCTCCAGAATTCTTTTCTTAAATGGTCTAAAAGTCTTGCCCACATACTTTAGATCGCAACTGCAGGTTAAGAGATAGACCAATCCTGTTGTTTGACAGTTAAAAAAGGTCTCAGTTGTATGTGTCTGTGTATTAGTGGAATCCGAGAAAGTCTTTGATTTCTTACGGATGTATTTACAGGCTTTACATCTTCCACATTGAAAAGTACCGGTTGTTGGAGTCCTTAGCCATGTGTTTTCTACTTTTGGTAGTGAAAGATGGCTTGGTACCAAAAGGTCCTTCAAGTTACGACCTCTTCTGGCCGTAATTGATACATGTGGGGTTAGAACCTCTTTAAGATGTTGGTCCTGATAAATCAAGGGCCAGTACCTTTCCAGTATCCGTTTCACTGGGTCCCATCCATTATCAAAAGTACCAATACATCTAATCAGGTTTTGTGTCGTGTCCTTAGTAGTATTGTCCTCTAGGAGAGTTAGTCTATCGGTCATTAGAGCTCTTTTATAGGCGGTTTTAAGGCATCTATTAGAATACCCCTTCGCCTTGAACTGTACCCTCAATGACCTAGCTTTGGTTTTAAACTCATCTATAGTGGAACAGTTACGTCTAACACGAAGGTATTGTCCTACTGGTATCCCATACTTCAAAGGTCCAGGATGGTGGCTTTGCCAGTTCAGGAGACTGTTGGTGGCTGTGGGTTTCTTGAACAGGGTCGTAGAGATATGGTGTTCTTCATCGGTGGTTTTTAAAGTCAGGTCCAAGAAGTTAATTTGTTTCCCCCCCACCTCGTATGTCAGTCTGAGGTTCAGATTGTTAATATTCAGTGCTTTCACGAAATCCTCAAACTTTTCTATTGAGCCTGGACTGAGGTAGTGGGTACCTTCAAAGAGGAAATAATTACGCACAATTATTTCCTCTTTGAAGGTACCCACTACCACCAGGTGAGAGGGACTGCTATGGGGACGACCTGCGCCCCCTCATATGCGAACCTCCACCTGGGGTGGTGGGAGGAAAACATCGTGTTTAGCCAGCAGTTTTTGGATTATCATGCATACATCAAACTCTGGAAACGTTATATTGACGATGTGCTGATTGTGTGGACAGGCTCAATAGAAAAGTTTGAGGATTTCGTGAAAGCACTGAATATTAACAATCTGAACCTCAGACTGACATACGAGGTGGGGGGGAAACAAATTAACTTCTTGGACCTGACTTTAAAAACCACCGATGAAGAACACCATATCTCTACGACCCTGTTCAAGAAACCCACAGCCACCAACAGTCTCCTGAACTGGCAAAGCCACCATCCTGGACCTTTGAAGTATGGGATACCAGTAGGACAATACCTTCGTGTTAGACGTAACTGTTCCACTATAGATGAGTTTAAAACCAAAGCTAGGTCATTGAGGGTACAGTTCAAGGCGAAGGGGTATTCTAATAGATGCCTTAAAACCGCCTATAAAAGAGCTCTAATGACCGATAGACTAACTCTCCTAGAGGACAATACTACTAAGGACACGACACAAAACCTGATTAGATGTATTGGTACTTTTGATAATGGATGGGACCCAGTGAAACGGATACTGGAAAGGTACTGGCCCTTGATTTATCAGGACCAACATCTTAAAGAGGTTCTAACCCCACATGTATCAATTACGGCCAGAAGAGGTCGTAACTTGAAGGACCTTTTGGTACCAAGCCATCTTTCACTACCAAAAGTAGAAAACACATGGCTAAGGACTCCAACAACCGGTACTTTTCAATGTGGAAGATGTAAAGCCTGTAAATACATCCGTAAGAAATCAAAGACTTTCTCGGATTCCACTAATACACAGACACATACAACTGAGACCTTTTTTAACTGTCAAACAACAGGATTGGTCTATCTCTTAACCTGCAGTTGCGATCTAAAGTATGTGGGCAAGACTTTTAGACCATTTAAGAAAAGAATTCTGGAGCACGTAAATTCCGTAAACCCCTCTAGACAAACTGATACGGTCATCTCTCGACATCTTAAACTAAGACATGATGGCTCAGCACACGGCCTACGTTTCAATGGCATTGAAAAAAATCAAACTAGGACCTAGAAAGGGAGACATCGACGTTAAACTACTACAACGGGAGAGCTACTGGATTTTTACATTGAAAACCTTATCTCCCAATGGCCTAAATGAAGGCTTTTCCTATACCCCTTTCATCTGATATATGAAGTACGGTCAGGAAGAACCCCAGTTTCGTTCTCTACGAATTAAATGGGTTCTTCACTCTAAACCATGTTTTCTCCAATTTACCGCCTATTTCTATCCTTTGAGCTTGCCTTAATAATAAGATTATTATTAAAATGCAATCTGTATATATTGTAAATTTTGTAAATATGTACCGTATATACTCGAGTATAAGCCGAGTTTTTCAGCCCATTTTTTGGGCTGAAAAACCCCAACTCGGCTTATACTCGAGTCAAGGTCTGTATTATGGCAATTTGCATTGCCATAATACAGACTGGGGGGAGAGGGGGGCTGGCAGAGCTGTAACTTACCTGTCCTGCAGCTCCTGTCAGCTCTCTCCTCCTCTGCGCCGTCCGTTCAGCACCTCGGTCAGCTCCCAGTGTAAATCTCGCGAGAGCCGCGGCTCTCGCGAGACTTACAGTGTAAGCTGACAGAAGAGCAGAACGGACTGCGCAGAGGAGGAGAGAGCTGACAGGAGCTGCAGGACAGGTAAGTTACAGCTCTGCCAGCCCCCCTCTCCCCCCCACTGAACTACCACTGGACCACCAGGGAAGGAGAGCCCCCCTCCCTGCCATATATCAAGCAGGGAGGGGGGACGAAAAAAATATATATAAATAAAATAAGAAATAATAATAAAAAAATAATAATAATAAAAAAAATTAATAATAACAAAAAAAAGGGGTATAAGGACCACTATGGGAGGGTGGGGGTGGGTTAAGGACCACTATGGGAGGGAGGGGGGTATAAGGACCGCTATGGGAGGGAGGGGGGGATAAGGACCACTATGGGAGGGAGGGGGGGTATAAGGACCACTATGGGAGGGAGGGGGGATAAGGACCACTATGGGAGGGAGGGGGGGATAAGGACCACTATTGGAGGGAGGGGGGTATAAGGACCACTATGGGAGGGAGGGGGGGTATAAGGACCACTATGGGAGGGAGGGGGTGGGATAAGGACCACTATGGGAGGGGGGGTATAAGGACCACTATGGGAGGGAGGGGGGGGTATATGGACCACTATGGGAGGGATGGGGGGGGATAAGGAACACTATGGGAGGGAGAAGGGGGATAAGGACCACTATGAGAGGGAGGGGGTGGGATAAGGACCACTATGGGAGGGGAGGGGGAAGTAAGGACCACTAGGGGAGGGGAGGGTAAGGACCACTAGGGGAGGGGTGAGTCAGGACCACTGGGGGGGGGTGAAGGAACACGGGGGTGGGGAGGTAAGGACCACTGAGGGAGGAGGAGGGGAAGTCAGGACATATGGGGGGGGGGAGGGGGCGGCAAAAAATGTTTGCCTACGGCGGCAAATATCCTTGCACCGGCCCTGCACACACTGCATTCACACACACACACACTGCATTCATGCACACACACACTGCATTCATGCACACACACACTGCACTCATACACACACACACTGCACTCATACACACACGCTGCACTCATACACACACACATACGCACACACTGCATTCATTATACACACACTGTAAATAAATATTCAATTAATATATTTTTTTTAGGATCTAATTTTATTTAGAAATTTACCAGTAGCTGCTGCATTTCCCACCCTAGTCTTATACTCGAGTCAATAAGTTTTCCCAGTTTTTGGGGATAAAATTAGGGGCCTCGGCTTATATTCGGGTCGGCTTATACTCGAGTATATACGGTATATACTTTCTACCATAACCACTGTTCCTCTAAGATCCACAACTGGCATGTCCCTAGAAATAGAACCACATTAAACCCCTCCTCTATATTAATCCTTAGCCTCCACACAATCCACTTACCACATAAGCCTAAAATGTCAGACGAAACCTGAGGACCAGTACATGACAGGAAGGATGAGGCACATACTGTCATAGTGATAGCAACCTAAATTCATTGAGACATTTAGATCTCCACATGCATTAACTCGTCGTGACCTCTTTCCCTAATATCCTTAAGGGTTTGAACTATCGACATAAGGATGCCGACTATCCCAAATGACCTTTATCCTTGTCCCTGCTGATCATAGGCCAATTAGGCCATGTGACGACCTATATCACCTCCCGCAGTAAATAAATTTTGACTGGAATAGCATTGGTACCGGCTAGCCCCATCGACACTGGGACTCTCAGCCGAGCTTTTCAAGTTACACATAGCCATGAACCAATTGTATCTTAACAATACAGCTAACACTTTTATAGCTGTTACGATTTTTAGCAATAAAAATCGCTAGTTCATGACTACTTTGAATCACAATGTTATACACCAAGCTACGAAGTTTTATTAGTCTTCGGAGATGTGCTCTGCTATTAAAATCTGGATGCATAGGGATCCACTCGACACCCAGATGGTTAATCGATACGGTAAGGCTCATAATAACCCGTATCATGGGCGTGCAGATTACGGGAGTTTGCCACAGATACCTGAAGGGATGCTAACCACCATCACCATAAGTACTGGGTGCCTGCTAACCCACTCGGCACCCAGATGGTTAATCCATACGGCTAGGCCCAGAATAATTTCTTTTCCTAGTGAGTAGGTCTTGGCATTTCGCTAATAGATGCCTTAAGGGGATTCGAACTTACATTATCGTAAATACTAAATAAGGCTCACTAGACACTCCTCTATCACTTATAACCCATCACCACCTATATTGTACGTTTAGGCTTTATGAAGAACTTTTATCTCTTATTCACTCTGGGATGATAAACATCATTTCCACGGTCGGCTATGGCGTTTAGCAATAATGCAAAGATACACAATTCGTATCTTTATAATGCATACCGTAAGAACGGAGCCGACCATGTTCCCAGAGTTACGATATGTGAGTCCCAATATTCACTGTAATGACGTATTACAGCCACTCTCTCTTAGAGATCTCTGTATCAGGGAATTTAACCGGCACTGAGAGTGTTAACACAGGCTGTTACCGAGATTGATCAAGACTGACATTGGATTGGTTAAGGGAGACAGCTCATTTACATACCACCACGTGGGGTTTTGGCGCCGGAATGATCGGACTACCGGCTTTCTGATTGGACACAGCTTAGAGGTTCTAGTAATTGACTACATATAAAAGGAGACTATGGACTAGTCTCCAGTCAGCCCCTGACGAAGGTGCATCTAAGACAGCACCGAAACGCGCGTCGGGCTCTTTGGGCTCTTTTTTTCACGTACACAATTTGTTTTTCACCCTTAGCTATCTATCACCATGTGCAGGCAACCAACATTCTAAGTATGGTTCTGCACATGGAGGCACTTTAATTATTTCTTTCACCTCCTTTCTCTGTTGGGTCACTATTGTATTTTTGAGTCTGCCCAGGGATTTCCTCTGGGGGTTATGGGAAGAATTTGTTTAAGCATGTTGAACTCACCTTCACTGTAGCTATGATAACCACGTATAGGCTAGCACTATAGTGTAATAGCAACTAGTTATAGGTGCAGTTACATGCTATCCCTAATGCCGTATCTGGGCGTATGTTTGAGTTAACCAGTTAACTGTAGCCGTAAATTTTTAGGCTCTGTCTGTACTGGCATCAACCAATAGCCACACGGCATTCACCCATATGACAGACTCTTTAGTGACCTCTCTCGAATTCCTGGGTCAGCTATCTGACAATTACCTATTGTTTACACTCTAATCCACTGGACTTGACCATGCTAAATTGCCGATTAAAGTCAGTATCCTGTTGTGACTGTGAGAGTGATTAGGATATTAGGTATCTTGGGAACCAATGGAGGTGAGCCATTAGGGCTGGACAACACTGTGTGTTGGTTTAATCTACCTATCCAATTTCAGAGTACACGGTAATTAATTTGTATATATATTTATTTATCCATTTATTCATTGATTTATCTATCAACTTTCTCTCCAGGAATATACTCGACTAGTCTGGTTCATTCCAGTCTTCACGAGTATTATCTCTCTTTTTTTCATATATTAGATATAACACAGCACGTGTTAAACAAATGGGCATATCGCTTATTCTAGAACACCAACTTCCCATTTGCATTAAAAAAAATAAGACTTTTAATTCATCCATCTATTATCTTTCAAACTCTCACATTCAATAATCTCAAATTCCCATCCTATATTTAATTTCTAATAGACCTACCTGTAGTCTGTCTATAGCGAATGTCTCTTTGCCCCTATAACAACTGCCATACCTACTGTAACATCTGTCCCTTCTGCTGTACCTTATCTTTGGAACCCACTACCACTTGAGGGTTTATATCGGGTTGAGGTTCACTAAACTTCAACCCAAAGTGAAAGTCGCACAAAATCAAGAGATACCGATTATAAAGAAACATTATTTCACGTGTCATGTTAATTGCATTGTTATAAATTGCACTTCCATGTTCTGTTTAACTCTGCATTACACTTTTCTTACAGGGATTCTAAGTTCTAGAGGCAGGGAGCTTGTATTCCTGTGTATCTCTGTTTTGTATTCCACATTATAATCTCCTTATAAGCACTGCATACCATATCATTATTTATTTAGTTATTTTAAATCCATGTTTATTGAAATTTTTTAACAAATACCTTGTCTGTCTACCTTTAATTCTCCCCCGTTTTGGCAGCCACCATTATGCACTTCCAGTTGGATTGTCAGCTTTCTGATCAATGCTCACTATTTTGCAACTGTTTCTACCTGCAGCATTTTCTGTTAGGGGATTTTGAAAAGTATTGGAGAGCTGCAAAATATTGAACATGAATGAGATGGTATATATGGTATATAACAAAAAAAACCATTAACACAGGAAAAAAATATATACTAATGACAGTGTTGCTTAAAGTTGGAATCAATGTGTTTTCTTAATTTCAGATGAGTTCATGATGACAGTGTTCCTTTCTGAAAGTCCCCCACAGAGAAGTCCTATTTTGGAGTTATATCGACATATTCACAATGTTTAGAACAGAGGACAAGATACAGGTGATATATGTTTTAGCAGAGCATTATTAAAAATACCGAACACATTTTGAGACCTCACCAATCCATGTACAGAATGGGAGTGATACCCTACCTCTGGTGAGAAACCATGTCCGGAAGATTTGGAAATTTATCAAGGCCAAAACAGGTGCTGTTTTGGGGAATGTGCTAAATAAGGATGAATCACCATGGAAACCCATAGAATATTTCTCAACATTTAGCACTTATGACCTATTATTATTATAGCACCTGTTGTGCCTTCATAAATCTTCTCCTATGAGTTAATTAATTCATATGTTGTCAGGGATTAAGTAATAAAATATGCTAAAGCAACAGGTAAAACAGGATCAGGCAAAAGCTTTTGCAAAAAGAAAAAAAAAAGCACTTTCTTCAAGGGAAAAATCCATCAACGATTGATCTGTTCCGACCAAAATCACTTGACTCACACACCACTTCTTTATTGAGTTTTGGTAGGAGGGAGATCAGGCATTATTATTTAATGATCTCCAGCAGCCCGTGTGTCAGGGGTCACTCTACAGATTTAGGAGATCTCCTTACTGCATGAAATTGTCAACGTTCTCCTGTATTCAGGATTCGTGTCACTGTCCATTCCACTGTCCATTAAACAATGTGTTCTGCAGATTTTGGATGTATTCACTACAATAGAAACATTCTTATAGCATTTAGCAGATATTGTCTTTGGCATCACATTCGCTCCATACATTTTAACATTTAAAGAAAAACATAAAAATGTTTATCCAAACAGACTAGAACTGTTAAAACAGGAAATAAATAAAAATAAAGGCTAGTAAAAAATCCACTAACAGTTAAAAACTGCTAACTTATCACAACTTCTACCATTTTGGACAAACCTTCGCGTTTTAACCACCACCATTTTTTTGTTGAGGCACAATTTTTCTAGAGAACCTCCTTCAGTACACTGCTTTCAAAAGAATTCAAATAAGTAGAAATTTGCCTGAATCCTCAAGCCCTAGTACCTAGTATCATGAGTGGGCCAGTGCATTTCAAATTTACTATCAGGTTAATTACTAAAGTGAGAATTCAAAGTAAATTTCAAATTTGAGTTTAAAATAAATTAACTTGAAAAATTAGCTTAGCCAGCTATACTTTCAGTTTGGCTGCTCTGCCCTTAATTTGGAGATTTACTTTGAATTCTGATTCAAGTAAATAACCCTGTTTGCAACAAATTGCCTGTTTAAAACAGACAGAGGACTGAATGTCTATGAACATTTGTACGTTATTTATTTATTTATTTAAAAGAATGCACCGACAATTGTGTTAAATGTTCCACTGACTTTTCTATTAAAAAGAAAGAAAATTAACATTTTACATATATGTTTTTGCCCATAATTTCCTGTAATATAAACTCCATTATACACAGTGAGTGACTTATTCCTTGTAATGTCTGGAGTGACTGTACTGGACAGAGAGATGTTGCATTGATGTATTTGAAGCAGCCATACACAACTCAGGTTTTATCTTTTTTGTTCCATGTTCTGTTTGATCTTTTATTTTAAAGGTTGTATTCCATTTCCATTTACTTAGTTTCATTTAGTAGATGACATTAATGTGCCCTCACTCAAAGTTCTCAGAATGACACTCAAATATTATTAATGGAACAGAGACATAGTAACAATGAAGAAACAATTCACAGCCTGTCACTTTTCCTCCCAGGTAACTGACTGAGCTGCTGTGGAGGAACAGGCGGTGCGGGACAGCCTCTGACTACCAACAGTCTCAGCCAGCAAACTGAACCCCATAAAAGCCACTCTCCTGCACCCAAAAGGTAGGAAACAGAAGGGTTGCTTAAAATGTGTACATTTTGCTTGTGTGTCTATCTGTGTGTCTATTTGAATATATGTGTGTCTGTATGTGTGTTTCAGTATCTGTGTGTATTTATCTATTTGTCTGTATGTGTCACTGTATCTATCTGTGTGTGTCGGTGTTTGTATCTGTGTTAGTGTGTGTCCCTGGATGTGTCTGTATGTTTATATGTGTGTTTGTGTATCAGGTGTGCCCTAGGCATCACAAAACTCAGGCACCCCCATCCCCTGGCCCACCTTCTAAATACACATACACACTCACTGACAGATACATATACACTCAGTGTCAGACACACTTCTTCACTGACAGACACACATACACTAGCTAACAGACATACATACTCACTGACAGACATACATACACACACACTCACTAACAGACAGACACACTAACAGGCACACACACTAACACACTCTCTAATAGACACACACATGGTAACATACTCACTAACAGACACACATGCACACTGACACACACATACTAACACATTCACTAACAGACACACACGTAGTAACACACTCACTGACAGACACACACTCTCTAACAGACACACACACTAACACACTCTCTAACAGACACACACACATAGTAACACACTAACAGACACACACTAAAAAACACACACATAGTAAGACACTCCCTAACATACACACACACACTAACAGACACACACACACACAATCACTAACAGACACACACATACACACACTAACACACAAACACACTCACATTTTTTAAATATTTCAATTCCCCCAGCCTCCCTTCCTTTGGGAATGCTGTGGTGGATGCTCTTTTTTCCTGGGATTCAGTTGGGCTGCTGGGCGGCCGGCCAGTTGGTGACTGCAGTCGGCGAGGGAGCACTAATCCTCCTGTTCAGCTCCCTCGCACGCCGTGTAGTGATGCCGGCACCGGAATGACGTCATTCAGGAACAGGAGGATTAGTGCTCCCTTGCCGCCCGCCCGGAAAACTCTGCCGCTGCCAGCTTGGGGGGGCCCTGAGGTGGCTTTTTTGCCACCCCCCAGAAAGTGCCGCCCAAGGCAAATGCCTTGTCAGCCTCGCGGGAAATACACCGCTGAGTGTGTGCAGCAGTGTACATGTGCTTACATCTCAGCATTCAAACTCCAACACTACACACAAATACACTCCTCCATCTAAATGTTAGCACTGCATACAGACACAACTCTACATTCAAAGGGAAACACACAAGTAAACGACTGCTATCAAATCAGTACATAAAAACACACAACACTACACACAAATACACCAATACATCCACTCACACATACTCTATACAAAAACATGCTTACATTTGAACACACAAAAACTGCTCAGTGCTAAATAGAACCATGCAAGGATTGGCAAATGGTAAATACCCAGCTGTTGTGGGAGTTGAACAACAAATGGGGATCTACATTTTGACCATCCTTGCAAAGGGCGGGGGAGGGGGGAGGATTCTTGGACCAGGGCTTTCCCTACTTTAATTCCACCACTACTTGCTGCCACTGTTTAATAGCTGCCACTTACTTTAACACCAGCCTCCAGAACTAATCTATTTCTTTTTCAATGTACCCTCTAGTAGCTTAAAGTTATAGGACATCTGTCCATATTCTAGCACCATAACCACCACAATGTTCTGTAGTGGGTATTGTACCAGGAGTGTCCTGACATCCCCCAAATTGAGTAGTCAAACTTCTCTGTTTAACAACTTAAATGTCATCCGCTTTGAGCTGGTACTTCCCTGCATAAGCTCTCCTGAGCTAAACCCTACCGTGCTCATCGCTCTTCGTCAGTTAGCTAAGCCCTACACGCTGGCCTTAGCTCAATACAGACAGCTACTATCAATTTCAGTAGAAAATGCTTTGACTACTTAGATTAAAGGGTGTCTATGCACTCCTGGCACTATAACAACTACAAAGTGCTGTAGTGGCTATGGTGATTACAGTGTTCTTTTAATAATTATAATTTTACCACTGGTTTATTCTGGGTATGTGCTGGTACTAGACAGTTCTACCTGCTGGATGATGGGGTCTGAGCGGGAGAAGAAGTTCAGTTGTCTTTTTCTGTATTGTCTTTGTATAATGTTATGTAACAAGAGAAAAAACGGGTCGCAAGAGTATTCTGAGAACGGACAGCAGCTGAAATAGCCTGCCCTTCGGTGGGTCCCCGCTCAGAACTCAAGCTGGTTTTAGCTCATCTTGTGCCATTACAGAGAGAACATATCTGAAGCATATCAGACTGGTCCCACCCATACGGGCAGTCCAGATCCGAAATGCCAGCAAGTTCTCTCTGCACGAGAGACACAGCAACCCCAGACGATCGTTTCAGCCTTGTTAGGCATCATCAGTGAGGCATAACTGATATCTCTCTAGGCACCGTGAGCAAGGGGTCCACGTCTGGATTACCCTTTAAACTTATGGAGAGAAAAAACGGGTCGCAAGAGTATTCTGAGAACGGACAGCAGCTGAAATAGCCTGCCCTTCGGTGGGTCCCCGCTCAGAACTCAAGCTGGTTTTAGCTCATCTTGTGCCATTACAGAGAGAACATATCTGAAGCATATCAGACTGGTCCCACCCATACAGGCAGTCCAGATCCGAAATGCCAGCAAGTTCTCTCTGCACGAGAGACACAGCAACCCCAGACGATCGTTTCAGCCTTGTTAGGCATCATCAGTGAGGCATAACTGATATCTCTCTAGGCACCGTGAGCAAGGGCCCACCAGGGAGCCCGGCCGCCCTGCAACCCGGTATGTACCCAGTGTGGCCAGCCTCTTCTCCTGGGGGGCCCAGGAGCCGGCTCCGGCATCAGTACGCGGCGCACAAGGGATTTGAACTGGGAGCACTCAGGGGAGAGTGCTCCCTCGCGCACCTGCCAGCCTGCCCGCCCGTTGACACCACTGGACCCCAGAGAATCCTCTCAGCACTCCCAAAGGTAGGGAAGCTGGGGGATTACATTTTTAAAAAAACGTGTGTGTGTGTGTTTGTGTGTGTGTGTTAGTGTTAGAGTGTGTTAGTATGTGTGTGTTAGAGTGTGTGTGTGTTAGTGTTAGAGTGTGTGTGTTAGTGTTAGATTTTGTGTCAGTGTGTGTGTTAATTTGTGTGTGTTACTAAGTGTGTTAGTTTGTGTGCGTCTGTTAGTGAGTCTGTTTGGTGTCTGTTAGTGAGTGTGTGTTTTGTAAGTGAGTGTGTATGTATCTGTCTGTCAGTGAGTGTGTATGTCTGTCTGTCACTGAGTGTGTGTCTGTCAGTAAATGTGTGTCTGTTAGCTAGTGTGTATGCGTCTGTTCGTGAGAGTGTGTGTGTGTCTGTTAACTAGTGTGTATGCGTCTGTTCGTGAGAGTGTTTGTCTTCAGCACTTACCTTTCTCCAGTGCCGGACTCCCATGGCCCTGCGGATCCCTCCGCCCCGATCCGCCTCTCAGCTCCGAATGCGCATGGGCGGCCAGAGCTGCGCGCGCATTCAAACCGCCCATAGGAAAGCATTACTCAATGCTTTACTATGGACGTTCAGCGTCTTCTCACTGTGATTTTTCACAGTGAGAATCGCGGAAGCTCCTCTAGTGGCTGTCAATGAGACAGCCACTAGAGGCTGGATTAACCCTCAGTGAAATATGTTTTCAGCTGCAGGATTAAAACTAGAGGGACCTGGCACCCAGACCACTTCATTGAGATGATTGGCTCAGGAACAAGTAGTAAATCGAATAGGGTAACAAGCACAATCAGCAAGGCAATCCAGTAATATCCCATCACCTTTCCCAATAACTGGACGACACACAGTATCAGGAGTAGAACTGACCTTTAATCACACAACCCCTGCTTTTATGCGTTTTTCCCCTGCAAGGGAGACACCCACAATAATTACTACAGTAACCAGTCACATAGACGTTCGCTCCCACACATCTCCTTAACAGCCAACATAATTAAAATGTACATATTTTTCCATAATTCTTGGATGTACCCCAAATATGATAGGTACACCCAGGTATCCCCTGGTAGACCTGATCTGGGTGAGCAACATATTTAAAAATCACCCAGATTGGACCAGGGGTTCGGGAGTTATGGGGAAGCAAAGATTTGACCGACCGCACAGGCAAAGTAGCCGGAAATAGTTCCATTCGTTTTGGCCTTGCGGTCGGTCTCTGTTCGTGCATAAAAAGTCCAGAAAGTATATGCCATCCAGGGTTGAGCTGGCATTCGGATGAATTCCCATGTTCGTGGGATTTATCCTACCGAACGGCAGGCTGTTCGGGAGTTGCAATCGGTACTTTCTGGAGCCCTGGAGGTCTTAGTAGTCGATTTGAGTTCCAGACACTCGACGACCAAACACCGCTGTTCGTGTGTTAAGATGTCCGCCGCCCCGTGTTCGGCTGCCGAAATGGCGGCCACCCAGGGATTATGTGATAATGTACGAACAGGGAGGTAAATTACAGCCACACTTCACATCAGGGTGGTCCGGTTGTTCGGTGCTTTGGTTCGGATGGTGAATGCAGCAGAATTATATGCCTTTTTACCGAACAACCGGACGACTACTATTAAGGTAACATATATTCACAGGAAAGTCTTTATCATAAGTCTATACTAAAACCTTTAATGTTCAAAATAAAAAATTATAAAGGAAATGTGTTGGACAGCCCGAGGGTTCTGCTACAATATACTCACCTTTTTGGAGGCAGTGTCCCTTTAACCTCATTCTCATAATCTTAAATACAAGTATTTGACAGGCAGTAAAGTATATGGCAGTTTTAAAATGTGAGTTGTTGATGCCCTATGTTTTATGGTTATTTACCTAGGTGTTCATCACATAGAAAAGTAATGATCTAGAAGAAAAAGCAGTGCAATATACATCAGACACTCCAAGTTGGCCATTTTTCTTCTTCTTCACATAAACACTCTCCTCTGTGACTTCAGCAAACCAGAGTTTTGGGGGAGGGGGGGGGGGGGAGAAAACATAATATGATGAATTTATCCTTTACAATCTCTCACAAATCCTTGTGTGTGTCTGTTCATGAACTTGTATTGGACAATGCACGCAGGTCATCCATTTAAAGAGCCGGGTCAGTGCTCTGCACTTTCTGTGTGAGTGATTCCCTTGTTTTCTTGTTGATTAGATGCGTAACATAACCTTATGCAATATTATTCTTAGTTCACATTTCTCTGGTGTGCACCTGGTGGCCTAATTTTGAAATCCTCTTAGTACACATTCAGACCTGGAAGACTGGTTTATTGAAAAGAAACTCCAGATTGTCACAAGTACCACTTGAGATTTCCCTGCATCTCCCGCTATATTGTCCTGTAAATGTTACCAATTTGTGATTAACATTTCTTCTTGGGAGGTTGGGTGTATCCCTATGAATCTTTTTATTGGACCTTAAACACAGCGCCAGTGCAACAAGATCACTATTGAGCTGGGAATTGTTGAATAAAAAAATCTGGTCTCAGAACTCAAATCTGCATTATTACTGGATGTTTTAATAAACTGTCATATGACCTGCCTGCCCTGTGTTCTTTCAGTGTCAGTCTGGTGTCACTCATACAATATTGGCCTATAGAAATTACACATTTAAGCTCGGTCCACCTTCAGAACTTTGATCTATCATGGTTTATCGTACCCCAGAGCGCATTCTGATTATTCTATTTGGCTTTTCCGGTTTTAACTCCTGGCTTTCCTCTTCATGCCCTGTCCTGCCCCTTGACCTTGGCTTCTCTCAAACTATACTTGCCTTCCACAGGCATATCACCTAATGTAACGTGTTAAGCCTGGCCATTCTAAGGACCTGTGATACACTATTTCCTCTATACTTGCTATAGTTTGTATGTGGGGATCATAACACAAATCTCATATATACATTCTTACATCAAAAATATAAATTTGGAGGAAACAGAATGGAGGCGCGCCAGCAATGCTTATCGCTTGTGATGGTTGCTGGCTGGAAAGTGAGTGGGATTGGCAGACAGCCCAACAATCCAGCTAACTATAAATCTGCCTTGGGTGGAAAATGCATTGCCTTGGCCTCACACAGAGCAAGAGAGTTTCCAAATGGACTGTTTGTGCACTTTTGGGGGATCTGAGCCGTCAGTAAATTTATCTAATGATGGATCCACTGCCGACTGCTAACATACATGTCTTACAAACCTCTCCTAGGATATTTGCTGTGACAGAGCTCCTGTACTCCGACCAAGTACCTCCGCCCAGGATCCGCTTGCCAGGATCCTGGAACGCTTCCGCACCAGTCACCAAAGCTTGACTGAGATCTCTCAGATGCTCTTCCACCCGACCAGGCTGATGCTCTCCTTCCAGGCAGGTATCGTCCCCTCTGCCTATCCCACTGCAGGTCTCTCTTTCCAGGCAGGTTTCGTCGCCTATGCCGCTGTAGCTTTTATTCCAGGCAATTGAGGCTCTCAGGTCTAGCTCTTTTGATTTATCCCAGAGCTAGAGTGATCCTGCAGCCAGCAAACAGGTCTGAGGCAATTGCAGCTCTCAGGTCTAGCTCTTTTGATTTATCACAGAGCTACAGGGATCCTGCAGCCAGCAAACAGGTCTGAGGATTCTGTCACTGGGATCTCTAAAAATCCACACAGGGCACAAGTTCCAAAAGGAACCAACATGCAATACTTTATTTAACTTGGGACTAGCCCATATAGTCATTACATTTATATTGATGTGACAAACATAATAAAATTTAAATAATCAAAACATGCCACAAAATATACAGGAAATTATAATAGCATAATAACATATTTATAAAGGGGTGGGGAAGACAATAACTAGCACAAAATATCTCTCCTGCCTGCAGAATTTGCAATATGCAAATCTACCTGAATTTGCAAATTAACAAGCCTTGCTACTCAGATCATGCATATTGCTGTTGCTACCAACAGGTGGCACTGTACAGGCTCCACAGCCGAATCCACCTACTTGGTCGCAAACATCAGCAGAACAGGAGAGCACACAAAACATATAACAATAAAACAACAATACACATATACAGGGTAACTTAAACGTAGGCGTAATCCAGGGTCCTACATAAAGTGTTCGTATAAAACTCTAGGTGATGGTGACTACCGTCACATTTGTTTCCTAGGAAAAGCCGTCAGAATGCCTTCTAAAGGATTTACCTTAACCTATGTTTCTTGCTAATTGATGCCATTATTATTATTATTAGCATTTATATTATGCATATCATATTCTGTAGCACTTAACAATTATAGAAAGGAGGTACTTAGAGGTGATAAAGGGACTGTTCAAACAAGATTATCCTCTGTGAGGATTTGAGGTGGGCAGATCTTGCCCAGGGACACTTACTGTGAGTGGTCTGACTGGGATTCGATCCTGGGATTCCTATTTCTAAAGCAGTGACTTTACCAGTGCTCATGATTCAATGTCTAATTGTTTCAGGTTATTGTAATTACTGATTGCCTATTTAACCAGACCCCACGGCTTGACTCTTTGCTCATTTATTAAGTTGTTCTGGCTTGCTTTGCTATGTGTATTAACCTTGATAGCTTTGCAACCTCAGTTCATGTGGTTCCAAAGTGACCCATGCATGACCTTGTTCATCCATGGCTACAGACATCAGTTTGTGTTCCTGACTACTCTCTTCGATTGTCCTTGTGCTTTATTGTAGTCTGCTGATCTGGCTGTCATTTCTGACTACTCAACGTTTCATGCCTTCTGCCCTCCTACATTCTGACCTCTTCCTACACTGCCTTCTTTCTCTGGTTGTCAAATCTGATATCAGACCCCAGTGTGACATCCAAGGGCCCACTCTTAGATAATTCAATCAACCAATATATTACTGTTGCAGACACTACTTCCAAGTCTCCACTTACGTTAAACTCCATTGTTACCTTTTTACTATATATACTCATTTCAAAAGACTCTTCCTTCACTGACTTTGTACCAAATGCCACTCCATTTTAATCCACTTCGTTAGTTGCCTTGTATCCATTCACTCTGCTGAAAACATTGACCAAGTATTTCTGTTGCTTTTTCTGGTCGACCTAAACAGCTCATTCCTCATTGGATTAACTAAACTGCTGAACCCACCCAAAGTGACCTCTTAACACATTGCATTACTGGCTATGTAATTTCTAAACAGTTGCTAAGCCATCACTATTAGTGGAAGGAGATTCTACTTCTTTGTGCAAATTACCCAATTGTTTCAAGAGGTCATACTACCATATATAATATAAATATCAGCCATTACTGTTTAGTTTCATTTACTATTAGTGTTACCGTGTTGAGCATGGTTTTAAGTGTCAGTCTATGCCAAGAGTAATCAAATGAAGTCATTTCATTTATTGCTTAAACGTTAGTCTCTTCCAGGTATTGCACAATATTTCACCATCACTACCACAAATTGTGACAGCAGCACAATTAACTTTTTGAACTGGTGCAGGGGCTTCTATGAAGGACACTTCTTAAAATGAGTACTGAATGCAGCCCTTTAAATCAACATGACTAGCCTTCTATCAGGGAGACCCACAGGGCCTGAAATAACTTTACATGTCTACAGCATTTCTTTTTTTACATGTAATCAAATCACATTAGAGATGTGTACTCCTAACTATTTTGGGTTGTAGCATATTAAAACCTTCAACCTCCTGTGAAAGTGAGATCTGGTCAACTTTCAGTTTATTATGGCGTGGGAAGAACAACGTATACTTTTTTCACGTGTCCATAACATAAAATTACACTAGATGGCGCTGCATACCTTTACCATCTACATTAAATTATGTCCAAAGAGGCAGCATGTGTTTAGTATAATGGAACTATACCATTGCATAGTCTGACTACAGTTGTTTGATGTTGGGGTTTCAAAGAAAAAGCATTGCCCTCTAGGTTATAACATATTTCAGCACAGCACAGTGTTCACTCACTAGATACTAGGATTCAATATGGATATTATTAAAGAGACAATATAATAAGGATTCTAATGATTCATGGAATTTCTAGACGCTTGTAATAAATATGTATACTGATATGATTATAGAGCCATATTCTGTCAGAAACATAGTGATCTCAATCAATCTGTAGCTAAACAAGGGCCACCAAGGCAATGATATCTAGCCTGGTTATTTCACTATAAACTGTCTGAGAATCATGGGTAATGTAGTTCAGAAGCATTTGGCCTTTCTTGGTTACCAGGCTAAGTGAAGAATTTCTGGATGAACTTCCAGCATGAAGGAGTTGATATATTTTAAAATTTAGAGGTTTTAATTGAATATATGATTAAGACACAATGGGAACGTACCTATATGAATTAAACAGTATGTAACATCTGTATGCATTGTGTACACAATGTTTCGGTATAACAGGTAACTGCACTAAAAGCTCTACTAGAAAATGCACAGCAGATCTACCTCCTAACATACTAGGTTACAGATTTTGCTTTGTTCATGCACCCCCAATACAGTCCCTATGGAGGCTTGCCCACCAAATGTAGCCCTCGAGGGCTTCTGCGTGGCAATAGTCCACCCCAATATTACATGTGTTATTTTGTACTATATCATATAATAATTAATTGAGATTGACTTTAAACTTGTAGCTCAGAATATAAAACTATACATCTACAGCCAATTGCAAAGCAGATTTTGCAAATTAAGGTAAATAATAATTCATACTATGGATTTTTGATTTGTTAAGCCTTTGATACTGACAATTTTGTCCCTAAATGCTGATCCCCAAGATTCCCAGTGTTCCCTCTTCCTGGCAGAGTAAGATATAGGCCCACCTCTGGCACTCAACACATCTAGTGTGGAAATTAGGCTTTAGAGACTTCCCTATAAGCATTTTTAGCTAATAGTCTACATTATTTTTACAAAATTTACACAACTATTTATGTTGGTCAATGCTCTTAGCAAATGCCATATGGGCTTCTTCTATCTCATATATGTCTCATATATGTTATGGTGTTTACGTTTTAAATATATACATATATTCTTTTGATTGTAAGCTCACAGACTGTCTTGTACAACACTTTGGAGGAAGCACTTGGTTTGAAGCCCACCAGGGTACTTTTTTAAATCAGTTTGTATAATTACATGGCTTTCTGTCTTTAACCCCTTAAGGACACATGACATGTGTGACATGTCATGATCCCCTTTTATTCCAGAAGTTTGGTCCTTAAGGGGTTAAACATAACTGTAATTATTTTCAATATTTTTAATGTACACTGGATAAGAGCACTACATAAGAACCATTAAATAAATCAAATCAATCGATCAATTAATCAATCAGTCAATCAATCAATCAGTAAGTCATTCTAAAAGTTCTCATTTATTTCTCCAAATCCCGGCTTCCTCCAGTGTCTCAGAAAATCTCCCCATGACTAAGAGAAAGTGTGTGTGCATGTCCACTAACTGTCTTGAAAAAAAAAATAAAAAAAAAATAAAAGAGAACCATTTATGCAGGTGAATGCAACTGCAACGGAGCTGTGAAAATGCAGGCATTCAATCACTTGGCTGTGAAAACTTTAGGCATTATGAGGGGAAGTGCATCCATACTTTACCCACCACTAACCCTTGGAGCTGGAAAACAGGGGTGTGGTGTCACAGTGCAAGAATGTTGTTTTGTTTGTTTTAATCCAAACAAACCTTACATTTGGATTGTTATTAATATGATTTGACGAAGTGCCCTTTGCCACTTGGTCCTGGAGAGGCCTGCTTGCCAGCCTCTTTCCCTGTGATTATGGCCCTGGGGTGTATGGCCCTTTAAAAACAGTGTATGGGCATATGAAGACTTTTTGTGACAATGTCCCTTTAAATCTGTGTCCCCAGACTGCTCAACTACTTTGTGCATGTCATATTTGGTTCGGTAAATGGGGCTTACTGTACCAAGTACTGCACAGGTGGAACACACAGAAGATGAAGTGTGCGGCTAATTTACCTCCCAGGCTGGCGGTTAACCGCAGGTTAATTGCCGACCGCTGGGTGGCCTCTGTTCGTGCAGTCGAACACGTGGCGGTGGCCATCTTTGTTAGTCGAACGCGGTCAGCAGTGTGTGCAGCCAAATCCATGGAACTAAATTCGGCTTCCAATCGGCATGAACAAGTTTTACCTTCCCTGGAACTAATGCATTCGACAATTTGAACGCCGTTTAACAATTCGAACACCGTTCGACAGTTCATTCGACAATTCGAATGGTTGTCGTTCGTCTGTTTGAACTGACTTTAAGATGGTAAATTGACTGGCCGCACAGCCTGATTCTCTGGAACTGTTTTGGGCAGGAAAGCATGCTTGCGGTCGGTCAAAAAGGACTTCCAGCTAACTTCTTAACCACTGGAGGGAATTGTCTGAGTTTTGGATATGTGTATATTTGAAGTATGCTGATTAATAATATGTAAATTATGGAGACTGGATGTATATTTTTAAAGTTATAGTAAATGTGTAAAAACGATATTTTCCTGCCTGTGATAATTACATTAACCCATTGTGTACAGTAATTATATCACAGCAGAGGGGAGGATTTTGTGGGAATCGATGGGAGTGTTTAACTTTATTATACGTGTTTGAATGGCTGTTCCACAAGACCATGTGGGTGGTACTTTGTGTGTAAAACTCGCATATAACACAATAAACCCTCAGGCGGCTGAGTTCCTGTTTTACCTTCAACATAGAGCCTTGTTTCATGAGTGGGGGAAAAGGCTGCATCTACACTGGGGATTGCTATATGCTTTTATACTCCCCTGGCTATAATCACTAAGCTCCTTTAAGAGCTTGATCCTGCTTCTCTCTCTGGAGGAGGATAGGTTCGGTCTGCAGTGCTTATGGTGTCTGCTGGAGTGCTTGGAGTCCTTGGGAAGCAGAGGTACTCGGTTGGAGTACTGGAGCTCCGTTACATATTATTATTATTAGTATATTTATGTATAAAGCGCAAACAATTTCAGGGAGATAGAGAACCCCCCCAGCATTCCCAAAGGTAAGGAGACTGGGGGGTAAATAAAAAAAAATGTGAGTGTGTGTGTGTATGTCTGTCAGTTAGTGAGTGTGTCTGTTAGTCAGTGTGTCTGTTAGTGAGTGAGTGTGTGTATGTCTGTTAGTGAGTGTGTGTATGTCTGTTAGTGAGTGTGTGTGTATGTCTGTTAGTGAGTGTGTGTGTGCGTTAGTGTGTGAGTGTGTGTATGTCTGTTTGTTAGTGAGTGTGTCTGTTAGTGTGTGTGTCAGTCTGTTAGTGTGTGAGTGTGTCTGTTAGTGTGTGAGTGTGTGTATGTCTGTGTCAGGATCGGGACAGGGATCCAACACTCAGAGTACAAACAGTAGCCAGATACGTATACCGGACCTTAGAATGGCCGGACTAACGTAAGTAGTACAGTATAGAATGGTCAAAGACAAGCCGAGGTCGAGGGTAACAGAAGACAGGTAAGCGAGAGACAAGCCGAATCAAGGGTAACAGAGATAAGCAGAGTAAGGTAAACAAGCCGGGTCAAAACCAAAAGGGATAATAGAATACACAAGCACTGAGTGACTAGAACAAGCTAGAACCACGACAGGGCAATGAGCTAATGAAAGAAGCTCTGTTAAATACCCTGTTCAGAGCAGCAACCACGCCTCCGAGGCGTCCTGATTGGTCCTGCAGCAATTGAGTGACAGGTCGTTCCGGAGGAGTGTCCTGATGACAACTTCCTGCCTAGATGCTGTAAAAGGCAGTCACTCCCTCGCGGCCGGCCTTGCATGACCGGATAGACCGTGGGGAAGGGAGCCATCAGGCCGTCTGGATGGAGGAACAGTTAAGTCTCTACCTCTTTCGGAGGTAGAGACCACAGGTACCCTGACAGTACCCCCCCTCTCAGATACGCCCACCGGGCGGAATACACCAGGGCGAGAAGGGAATCGAGAGTGAAACGCCCTGCGGAGACGGGGAGCATGCACCTCCTCCTGAGGTACCCAACTTCTCTCCTCAGGACCATAACCCTTCCAATCGACCAGATATTGCAGTTTCCCCCGGGAGATTCGAGAATCAACGATGGAATTGACCTCATACTCCTCCTGACCCTCCACCTGAACTGAGCGGGGAGGGGCGATCGTGGAGGAGAACCTGTTACATATTAATGGTTTTAGCAAGGAAACATGAAATGAATTAGGAATGCGTAAGGCATTAGGCAACGCTAAACGATACGCAACTGGGTTAATTTGAGACAGTACCCTGTAAGGTCCAATATATCGAGGAGCAAACTTCATAGACGGCACTTTTAACCGAATGTTTCTAGTACTTAACCAAACTCTATCGCCTGGAACAAACACCGGTGCTGCCCTTCTACGTTTGTCAGCGTGTCTTTTAACCAGCGTAGAATTGTGCAGAAGGATTTGTCGAGTTTGATCCCACAACTCTCTTAAATTGGCAACATGAACATCCACCGACGGTATCCCTTGAGAAGAAGACTCCGAAGGAAGGATGGAAGGATGAAAGCCATAATTCAAGAAAAAAGGGCTAGAATGCGTAGAATCACAAATGAGATTGTTATGTGCAAACTCCGCCCAAGGAATCAAACCGACCCAATCGTCCTGGTGTTCTGAAACGAAACAACGTAAATATTGTTCAACTTTTTGGTTAGTGCGTTCAGCAGCTCCATTGGACTGAGGATGATAGGCAGAGGAGAAATTCAATTTGATGCCTAGTTGGGAGCAGAATGATCTCCAAAAACGGGAAACAAATTGGGAGCCTCTGTCAGAGACAATTTGGGAAGGTATCCCATGCAAACGGAAAATCTCCCTGGCGAATATCTCCGCTAATTCGGGCGAAGATGGGAGTTTAGGTAAGGGAATGAAGTGAGCCATTTTAGTAAATCTGTCTACCACAGTGAGGATGACAGTCTGCTTTTTAGAAATAGGCAAATCAACAATGAAGTCCATTGCCAGGCAGGACCAAGGCTTTTCAGGAACCTCTAAAGGGTGCAGAAATCCGCATGGAAGCGAATGGGGTAGCTTGGTCTTGGTACAAACTTCACATGCCCCGATGAATTCGTTAATATCCTTGCGTAAGTCAGGCCACCAAAAATCTTTAGAGACCAGCGCATAAGTCTTGCGGATGCCAGGATGCCCAGCCACATTGCTGTTATGGAGACAGCGTAGCACCTCCAGTTGGAGAGCGGCAGGAATGAAGTGTCGATCCCCAGGAGTCTGTTTGGGTGCCAAATGCTGAAACTTCATGATCTCAGAAAGCAATGGAGAGTGAATCCTGAGATTCGTGTTCGCGATGATATTCCCCTTAGGAACTATGGAGGACAGAAGTGGTTCAGTTATAGTGGATGGTTCATATTGACGAGACAAAGCATCGGCTTTAGAGTTCTTAGAACCAGGTCTATACGTAAGTACATAATTAAAGTGAGTGAGGAACAAGGCCCAGCGAGCCTGCCTGGCGGACAAGCGCTTAGCCTCCCCAATATAAGACAAGTTCTTATGATCCGTTAGAATAGTAACAGGGTGTAGTGTCCCTTCCAGTAAATGTCTCCACTCCTTTAAAGCCTTAATGACCGCTAACAGTTCCCTCTCCCTGATGTCATATCTGCTCTCAGGCCCAGAAAATTTTTTAGAGAAGAAACCACAAGGGTGTAACGGTTTATCCACCCCTAACCTTTGAGACAGAACAGCCCCAACTCCTGTCTCAGAAGCATCGACCTCGAGCAAGAAAGGCAGAGTCGTATCAGGATGAACTAGAATGGGAGCTGAGGCAAAAAGTTCCTTGAGAGTCTTAAAAGCAACAAGAGCTTCCTCAGACCAGAACTTAGTATCAGCCCCTTGTTTGGTCATATTGGTAATAGGCGCAATGATAGAGGAGTAACCCTTAATGAAGCGCCTATAGTAGTTGGAAAAACCAATAAACCTTTGGATAGCCTTGAGTCCTTTGGGCAAAGGCCAGTCTAAAATAGATTGGAGTTTACCAGGATCCATTTTAAAACCTTCCCCAGAAATCACGTACCCAAGAAAGTCTACCTGAGACTGATCAAAACTGCACTTCTCCAATTTGCAGTATAGACCATGTTGCAGAAGTTTGTGTAACACCTTTCTGACCTGTCTATGGTGAGTCTCAATCTCCTTAGAGTGTATTAGTATGTCGTCCAGGTAAACGATAACACAATCATGCTGAAACTCCCTAAGTACCTCATTAATCAAATCTTGAAATACTGCAGGAGCATTGCATAGTCCAAATGGCATAACAGTGTATTCGTAATGGCCATACCGGGTATTGAATGCCGTCATCCACTCGTGACCTTGCTGGATTCTCACCAAATTGTAAGCCCCTCTGAGATCTAACTTGGTGAAGATTTTGGAGCCCTTAAGACGATCAAATAACTCGGTAATCAGTGGGATAGGATAGGCATTTCTGACAGTTATTTTATTCAAGCCTCGGTAATCGATACACGGTCTCAGCGTGCCATCCTTCTTCTTAATGAAAAAGAACCCCGCCCCGTCCGGAGAAGAAGACCTCCTGATGAATCCCTTTTCTAAATTCTCCTGAATATACTCCTCTAGAACCGAGTTTTCCTGAACAGACAAAGGATATACATGGCCCCTCGGAGGCATAGTCCCGGGTAGAAGCTTAATTTTACAGTCATATGACCTGTGTGGCGGCAAAGAATCGGCATTCTTCTTGTCAAACACTGCCCTTAAGTCTAGGTAAAGGTCTGGTATTTGTCTTTCTGTGGCCTGAGTAGGGTTCTCCTGTATGTTAATATTAGCTAATGGAGAAACCTTGCACAAACACCGATCCTGGCAGCCCTGGCCCCACGAGAGTATCTACCCTAACTCCCAATCGATAATAGGGTTATGTTCTTTCAACCATGGGTACCCCAGAACTATGGGAACGGAAGGAGACGAAATGAGCAGAAGAGATAAATTCTCCACGTGTAGGATACCAACATTTAAATCAATGGGTAAGGTCTCACGAAAGATAACAGGGTCTAGTAGTGGTCTACCATCTATGGCCTCAACGGCCAAGGGTGTCTCCCTTAGCTGGGATGGGAAATTGTTTTTACTAGCAAAGGCTTGGTCGATAAAATTCTCAGCAGCACCGGAATCTATCAAAGCCATAGCCCTTACTACTTCCCTCCCGCAAGTTAAGGAAACTGGTAGCAGAAGCCTGTGATCTTTATAATTAGGAGTAGAGGACAAAATAGAAACACCCAAGGCCTGTCCTCTAGAGAGACTTAGGTGCGAGCGTTTCCCGGGCGGTTAGAACAGTTCGAGAGTAAATGACCCTTAGCTCCACAATACATACACAAACCCTCTCTTCTCCTGTACTGTTTTTCCTCCTCAGAGAGGCGGGTATACCCTATCTGCATAGGTTCAGGAAGCAAAGATACCGTGGAGTCAGGACTTGGAAGAGCGGGGGCTAACCTAAAAGAAGGTCTCCGGTTCCTCTCTCGAGTGTTCTGTCTCTCTCTTAAATGTTCATCTATACGAGAGATGAACGAAATTAAATCCTCTAAATTCTCAGGGAGTTCTCTGGTAGCAACCTCATCAAGGATTACTTCAGATAAGCCATTCAAAAATACATCCATATACGCCTGCTCATTCCACTTGACCTCTGACGCCAGAGACCTGAACTCTAGTGCATAATCCACCAGTGTTTGGTTCTCCTGTCTCAGACGCAACAGTAATCTGGCTGCATTAACCTTTCTACCTGGAGGGTCAAATGTTCTTCTAAAAGCAGCTACAAAGGCGTTATAGTTATAAACTAATGGGTTATCGTTCTCCCATAATGGGTTGGCCCATCTCAGAGCTTTCTCAATAAGTAGGGTGATAATAAATCCTACCTTTGCCCTATCTGTAGGATAAGAGCGAGGTTGCAATTCAAAGTGGATACTAATTTGGTTTAAGAAACCACGACACTTCTCAGGAGACCCACCATAGCGTACTGGGGGGGTAATGCGAGAAGAAGCACCCACTGTGGCTACCTCTAGACCTGAACCGACAGGAGAAACAGGGGTATTACGTATCTCCTCTGGTGGGTTATTGGCACGAGATAATAGAGCCTGTAGCGCAAGCGCCATCTGATCCATTCTGTGATCCATGGCTTCAAACCTAGGATCAGGAGAAGCCAGCTGACTGTTTGTACTTGCAGGATCCATTGGCCCTGTCGTAATGTCAGGATCGGGACAGGGATCCAACACGCAGAGTACAAACAGTAGCCAGATACGTATACCGGACCTTAGAATGGCCGGACTAACGTAAGTAGTACAGTATAGAATGGTCAAAGACAAGCTGAGGTCGAGGGTAACAGAAGACAGGTAAGCGAGAGACAAGCCGAATCAAGGGTAACAGAGATAAGCAGAGTAAGGTAAACAAGCCGGGTCAAAACCAAAAGGGATAATAGAATACACAAGCACTGAGTGACTAGAACAAGCTAGAACCACGACAGGGCAATGAGCTAATGAAAGAAGCTCTGTTAAATACCCTGTTCAGAGCAGTAACCACGCCTCCGAGGCGTCCTGATTGGTCCTGCAGCAATTGAGTGACAGGTCGTTCCGGAGGAGTGTCCTGATGACAACTTCCTGCCTAGATGCTGTAAAAGGCAGTCACTCCCTCGCGGCCGGCCTTGCATGACCGGATAGACCGTGGGGAAGGGAGCCATCAGGCCGTCTGGATGGAGGAACAGTTAAGTCTCTACCTCTTTCGGAGGTAGAGACCACAGGTACCCTGACAGTCTGTTAGTGTGTGAGTGTGTGTATTTATGTATGTCAGTGAGTGTGTCTGTTAGTGTGTGAGTGTGTGTATTTATGTCAGTGAGTGTGTCTGTTAGTGTGTGAGTGTGTGTATGTCTGTTAGTGAGTGTGAGTGTGTCTGTTAGTGAGTGTGAGTGTGTCTGCTAGTGAGTGTGAGTGTGTATGTATGTCAGTGAGTGTGTGTGTGTATGTATGTCAGTGAGTGTGAGTGTGCCAGTGTGTGAGTATGTGTGTGTGTCTGTTAGCTAATGTATGCGTATCTGTCAGTGAATGTGTGTGTGTGTGTGTGTGTATTTAGAAGGCGGGGCAGGGGGTAGGGGGGCGCCTGAGTTTTGTCCTGCCTAGGGCAGCACAAAACCAGGATACACCACTGAGAGGAAGCAGTTGTTGTTTTCATTATTACATATAAAGCGGTAACATATTCTGCAGAGTTGTTTTTTGGGGAGAGGTAATGCTATATCACATGCACTTTTGCTCTTTTGGTGCAAGATTACTCTCCCCATTGTGGCGACTCTACCCCACTTACAGCTGAGGTTTGGTTAGCACAAGTACCTCCCGCAAATCAACTATTGTCAATGAGATTATTTGAACTTGGTTTAGCTAAATGATAAGAACGTGTGTCGAAGTGGTATGTGGCAGAAAACCAGAAAGAAAGACAGGGGCTGTGATGAAACAAAAGGTTTTGTTTGAGCTTTTAACAGCCACGGTAATAGTTAGATAGACAGACAGACAGACACACGGATGGAAGGACAAAGAATCTGACAGACAAACAGATAGACAGATGGAAGGACAGAGATAGACAGACAGACAGACAGACAGATAGACAGACAGATATATAGTTAGACAGACATAATTTTTCATATGCACCCTGTGCCATATGTTGTATTTTTTTCAGAGGGATGGAACTTTTAAGGTGTCTTATAGCACACTATTGTTTATTGTACATTCGTACAGGGTATAAATTTTTCGAAGCCCTGTGTGCTGTATTTGTGCTGGTGTCTTGTTCTGTAGTAAAAGTATATTCTTGTGTGTAGTTTGTTTCTTGCCTGCATGCAAATATTTACAGGAGGACCGAGTCCCTGATGCTCTCCTTAAGTTTGTACATCCGTCAGGGTTAACATTCTAGAGCCATTTATAGCACAGGTCTTGTGTGACACATTGGGACAAGAAAGTAGGTCACCAGCAGACAAGACCGCTGCAGCTTTTAGTAAGAGTGGTAGCTGCAGAGACCCAATCAGCAGTAAGAGGCAAGACATAGCTAAGCTGAAAACCTAATATTGGAAATCTTAAAGAGACGGAGAAATCGGGGTGAGAAATACAATAAATAAATTGATACATGGCCTTGTGATTGCAATTTATTGTGTCAGTAGAGACATCTGTGCCTTTCAATTGTGCATACGCTCTGCAAACACAAGTGAAATATAATATATACTGAAATAAAAGAAAGATCAATATTATCAGCGCAGCATTTTTTGCTGTGGGACGAAATATAATTCTCTAGAGAGCATCTTTATTAAAAACTCTGCAAAAGAGCTGACCCTGAAACTCTTATACCAAGATGTCAGGGATTAAAAAGAAGGTTAGCTCAAACATCATTCATGCCTAAATCTGATGATCATTTTGCCAATCATTCGATTAGCCAGAGACATTGCTTGGTAGCCATGAAAACAGGGGCATAAGTTGAAGGGTAAATACTATGTCCCCACCCACAGATATTGATTCCTTATTGAATCCTATTGAAGCCTTTCCTTAAACCAGTCCTACACCTTGCCCTAAGTCTAACCTTAAACCCTAAAGTGTTCAATAAATCACATGGCGACATCAAATCCTATTATAAAAGCCTATATATAAGCTTATATTTATAAACTCCACACCTGCTGTATTAACCCAAAGCCATGCTACATTAACTAAACTTGTGCACAAATCCCTTTTAGCTGTGCCGAATGAATGAATTCTATGGCCGAACGAATTGATTTGTTCGGATTTGTCCGAAGAATCAATTCGTTTGTACATAGAATGACAGGCATTTGATTCGTTCAGCCCAGCTGAAAGGAATTTGTGTAATAGTTTAATATTAACCCTTAACCCCACTGCATTAAAACACTACACAGATAAAATATCACACTGCTCTATAATTAACTCCAAATATGGTGCAGTAAGGCGGCACAGTCACAAATTATGTGACTGTAGATATTATTTTTCTCTCAGTATTACATGGGACTTTTAGCTAATTTTGAAATGGTGCCAACTTCCTCAATCATTGTGCCTCCATCAGGGTTCCTTACTAAAGTTAGAATACAAAGAGAATTTCAAATTTAAGGTTAAAATAGTCAAACTAGTTACCTATGCTTCCAATTTGGCTACAGTGGCCTTATGTTTAAAATTGACTTGTAATTCTCCCTTTTTTGAATAACCTTCATGTTTTGCTCACAGTCCGGTTAAATCAGTTGGAGGTTCCACTAAACATTTTTATCCTCAGTGTGTCTACCATGGCATCATTACGATCGTCACAAGCAAAAGAAAATGTGAAACACAAAGACTAATGATTATTCACAGTTCTCGGGAGGATAATTCATATTACCATTTCTGGAAAGTGTAAGAAGTGAGAGTGTCAGCGCATGAAGAGAGACAGACGTGGAATAGGAGAGACTATGAAGGAGACAGAATTAGACCCAGAGCTTTTCAGGACCCTAGTTGGGCATCCCAATGCCCCTGCTATGAGTTCTGTACACCCACTGGTATATAAATATTGGGTTTGGATTGGAGCATCTTGTGGAGAGCTCATGCCTGCGCACTTTACTTTATTGCTATAATCCAGAGAAATAAAGTCCTGTTTGTTCGGGAACATTTTGGAAATTAGATTGTGATATTCACCATTTTATAGTAAATGCTACAACGTATGAATTACAGAAACAAAATGGTTAATTCACAAACCTGTATCCTTTTCAAATGTTGACGTAAATATGTTAAATGTCCTGATGGTACATTCATAATGTAGAGTACTGTTTCAGTTGATTGATTAAACTAGGGATACATATAGTGAACTGCAACTACTATTATTCTCAGGGTGAGGAATCCTGGCAAAAAAAAAATCTACTATTTTTCTATTTTCTATCCCTTATAGGTTAGCGATAAAATTGGATTTTGCCAACCACATAATATATATGGTGAGCTAAAGTTATAAAGTTGGGAGGGGGGTTGTCCAGGCAATGTTAGTGGTTCAAGGTGAGAATTTGAAGTGAATTTAAAGTGAATTTCAAATGTAAAAGAAATTAAAACAATTCTCTGAGTCAGCAATACTTCCAGTTCAGCTACTTTGGCATTAAATTTAAAATTCACTTTGAATTCACTCTTGTTTCTCTCTTTAGCGAATAACCCGAATGATGTCATCTGCTCCAGACTCTGTGATCCTGACAGTGGAGACATAACCCTGAGACTCTGGGTTGACCATAATGAATGCCACACTGTATTGTGAATGCTGTTAACATTGTTAAAATTGGGTATCTTAAAGGGGTAAGTAAAAATGTTTTAGGGTGTTATATGATATTAGGGAGAGAGGGGAAGAGAAGAGAACAAAGGAAAAAAAGGAGTGGGGAGAATGAGAAAAAGTGGCAGGGAAGTGTGAAGAGGAGTAAAGGGTGCAGGAATGTTTCCACCCATCGCTTGGGCAGAGGGAATTCAAAGAGCAATGGGTCCCATATTTTGTTTACGTTTTTAGTGGTGTCGTGGATTAGGGCAGCAAGTTTGTCCATCTTCCTTACTTCCTCTACCTTACAAATCACCATACTGTCAGGGTACCTGTAGTCTCTACCTCTGATAGGAGGAGAGACTTAGACCTTTTCCCGTTCAGAAGGGATGTTTCCTCCGTTCCTCGCGGTCCCTCCGGTCGGTTACACGCCGGCCGCGAGGGATCCACGCCCTTTTATGACGTGACGCTCAGTAGCCGACGTCATGACGCCAAGCCGGCTCGACCTGTCACTCAAACCCTGAACACGAACCAGGACTCGTCGGGGGTGTGATTACCTCCCAGAACCGGGGTATTTAATAGAGCTTGCCGCATTTGCTCATTGCCCTGTCGTGGTTCTAGCCAGTCTAGTCACTCAGTGCTCTTGTATGTCTATTGTCTCTTTGGTTCTGACCCGGCTTGTTTGTATCACTCTGCTTATCTCTGTTATCCTTTGACCCGGCTTGTCTCTCGCTTACCTGTCTTCTCGTTCCCTCGACCTCGGCTTGTCTCTGACCATTCTCTACTTACTCCTTACGTTAAGTCCGGCCATTCTAAGGTCCGGTATACGTACCTACTACACTTTGTACTCTGCGTGTTGGATCCCTGTTCCGATCCTGACACATACTCAGTGATGGGACTTCAGGTCAGCCCCAGTGCTCTGCACATGCTCGTCTTATGGCTAGCGCGCCCTTAGCAATTAATTTGTTTTGACACCTGGAGGTATTTATGTGTGGCTTCAATATTAGCCAGAACCATGGGTCTAGTGGTATGTCCATGTGTTGTGCTAGCAGTTTTGATAGCAAATTTATAGATTGTGAGAAAAACCTATTTAAACACAGGTTTTTCTCCCACCTGTCCTTCAATTCTTTAACCCCTTAACCCCTTAAGGACCAAACTTCTGGAATAAAAGGGAATCATGACGTGTCACACACGTCATGTGTCCTTAAGGGGTTAAGGACCAAACTTCTGGAATAAAAGGCAATCATGACATGTCACACACGTCATGTGTCCTTAAGGGGTTAAAATAGACTCTATGTTGAAGAAATTACTGATAAGGGAGAGCAGAAAAGACCTCCCTCAAGTGTTCCTTCTGCTCTTTATTGGTGGGGCAAATCGAAGAAGAGACCGATTGGAGTGGAGAACTGTAGCACCCACCTCTGTGAGGACATAGCAATGCTGGGTTGTAGGGTGAGGTAAGTAAAATTATAAGTACCGTATATACTCAAGTATAAGCCGACCCGTATATAAGCCGAGGCCCCTAATTTTACCCCAAAAAACTGGGAAAACTTATTGACTCGAGTATAAGACTAGGGTGGGAAATGCAGCAGCTACTGGTAAATTTCTAAATAAAATTAGATCCTAAAAAAATTACATTAATTGAATATTTATTTACAGTGTGTGTATATAATGAATGCAGTGTGTGTGTATGAGTGCAGTGTGTGTGTGTATGAGTTCCGTGTGTGTATGAGTTCTGTGTGTGTATGAGTGCAGTGTGTGTATGAGTGCAGTGTGTGTGTGTGTGTGTGTGTTGCAGAGCCTTGGTGGGGGGGTGGGCATTTTTATTATTATTTTTTTATTATTATTTTTATTTTTTTTGTTATATTATTATTATTTTTTTTATTTTATTATTATTTTTAACCCCTTAACGCCGTTACGACGTGCTATGCCGTCACGGATTAAGTGGGCTTTGAAGCCGTTGTGACGGCATAGCACGCCGTAATGGCTGAAGCCCCTGGAGCGCCCGGTATACTTACCTTACCGGCGCTCCGCTTCGGGAGGACTGCCTCACAGCCCAGGCAGCCCTCCCCACGGCAAATCAGGCCCCCAGGGGCCATGTGATCGCTCTCAAAGAGCGATCACATGGCCCCATATAGCTGGCTGTGGATCTGCCAGCAGGGGGACTGTCTAAAATATTAAACAGTCCCCCTGCTGGTAGGAGGTGTAAAAAAAAAAATATTAGACAGGCTATAAAATAAATTAAATGCATTGTTATATATATAATATATCTATATATGTATATTATATATATAATATATGTATATATGTATATTAATACATATAATATATATGTATATTATATATATTTAACGTCATACATAGTGTATTTTAATACTAATATAAGTACATATATTAGTATTAAAATACACTTAGAATGACGTTACATATATATAATATACATATATTATATATATAATAGATATATACACATATATTATATATATATAAATACGTATAATTACAATAATAAATTAATAAAATAATAAAATTAATAAATAAAATATTGAAACAACATTTAATATAAATTATATATACATATGTAATGTCATTGTAACTGTATTTTGTTATTAATATATATATATTGGTAACAAAATACACTTAGAATGACATTCTATATATATCTATCTATATATAAAATGCAAATAACCGCAAATATATATATATATATATAGATAAATACATATAATTACATAAAAGATTACATTAGTATACACGTAGAATTTAAATACCTATAAATGCATATATATTAAAATTCTACGTGTATATTTAAGTAATCTTTTAACATAATTAGGTGATTTGATTAATTAAAATTTGATTGACATACCTGACAACACAGGGAGAAAGTGCTGAGAATTTAATTCGCAAGCACTATATTTGACCCTGTAACTCTCCAAGACAACATAAAACCTGTACATGGGGGGTACTGTTTTACTCGGGAGACTTCGCTGAACTCAAATATTAGTGTTTTAAATTGGTAAATTGTATTACAACGATGATATTTTAAGTAAAAGTGAAGTTTTTTGCTTTTTTAACAAATGAACTGCACTTTTATGGACTATATTATTGTTGTAATATGTTTTACTGTTTTAAAACACTAATATTTGTGTTTAGTGAAGTCTCCCGAGAATAACAGTACCCCCCATGTACAGGTTTCATGGTGTTTTGGAAAGTTAGAGAGTCACATATAAGGCTTGCATTTCATTTTTTTGACATTGAAATTTGCCAGATTGGTTATGTTGCCTTTGAGAGCGTATGGTAGCCCAGGAATGAGAATTACCCCCATGATGGCATACCATTTGCAAAAGTAGACAACCCAAGGTATTGCAAGTGGGGTATGTCCAGTCTTTCTTAGTAGCCACTTAGTCACAAACACTGGCCAAATATTAGTTTTTTGCTTTTTTAACACAAAAACAAATATGAACGCTAACTTTGGCCAGTGTTTGTGACTAAGTGGCTACTAAAAAAGACTAAACATACCCCACTTTCAATACCTTTGGTTGTCTTCTTTTTCAAATGGTATGCCATTATGGGGGTAATTCTCATTGCTGGGCTACCACACCGTCTCAAAGGTAACATTACCAATCTGGCAAATTTCTATTTGAAAATGGAACGTTCTATATTTGACCCTGTAACTTTCCAAAACACCATAAAACCTGTTAATGGGGGATACTGTTGTACTCGTGAGACATCGCTGATTACAAATATGTGCATTTTTGTGCAGTAAAACCTAACAGTATTATGACATTCACAGCTAAAATGTCAGACGGAAATACAAATTTAAAAAAAAATCTTATTTTCTCAATTTGTTTTTAAATTTTATTCATAATGAATTATGTTCCATATATGAATAGTTAATGATAAATTAAAGCCCTGTTTCTCCTGAACAAAATGATATATAATAAGTGTGGGTGCATATAATATGAAAGAGGGGAACTACGGGTGAACAGACATATAGCGCAAATTCCAGTTTTTGTTTACGTTTTGTTTTGATCAGAACGTGCACTATTGACTCCGTCCTGAAGGGGTTAATATTATTTTGTTTTATTTATTTTTATTTTTTTTCCGTCCCCCCTCCATACTTGATACATGGCAGGGAGGGGGGCTCCCACTCCCTGGTGGTCCAGTGGCATTGGCAGTTCAGTGGAGGGGGGCTGGCAGGAAGTACTTACCTCTCCTGCAGCTCCTGTCAACTCCCTCCTCCTCCGCGCCGGTCCGGTCAGCTCCCCTGTCAGCTCCCAGTGTAAGTCTTGCGAGAGCCGCACTCTCACCCCTCGGCTCTCGCGAGACTTACACTGGGACTTGCAGAGGGAGCTGACCGGACCGTCGTGGAGGAGAAGGGAGCTGACAGGAGCTGCAGGAGAGGTAAGTTACAGCTCACTGCCAGCCCCCTCTCCTACACAGCCCCCTGTCTGTATTATGGCAATGTAAATTGCCATAACACAGACATTGACTCGAGTATAAGTCGAGTTGGGGCTTTTCAGCACAAAAAATGTGCTGAAAAACTCGACTTATACTCGAGTATATACGGTAGGTTACGGTAGGCCTTTAATGAATATCCCTGCTAATCTTTCCATTACAACTTTCTCAATCATTGTGCCTCCATCAGGGTTTCTTACTAAAGTTAGAATACAAAGAGAATTTCAAATTTAAGGTTAAAATAGTCAAACTACAAACTAGTTACCTATGCTTCCAATTTGGCTACAGTGGCCTTATGTTTAAAATTGACTTGTAATTCTCCCTTTTTTGAATAACCTTCATGTTTGGCTCACAGTCCGGTTAAATCAGTTGGAGGTTCCACTAAACATTTTTATCCTCAGTGTGTCTACCATGGCATCATTACGATCGTCACAAGCAAAAGAAAATGTGAAACACAAAGACTAATGATTATTCACAGTTCTCGGGAGGATAATTCATATTACCATTTCTGGAAAGTGTAAGAAGTGAGAGTGTCAGCGCATGAAGAGAGACAGACGTGGAGTAGGAGAGACTATGAAGGAGACAGAATAGAGCTAGCAGCAAACTGTAAACAGGAGAGATACTTTGAATAACTCATGCAGTCTCTGTGATGAATACATATGTGACCTTTCACCTCCTCTAGGTCAGTTTGCTCCCAGATTTGTACACCTTGTCTAAACAATTTGATGGGGTGAGACTTTTAATGAGTCACTCTCACTGGGCTTCCTCTAGCTAGCCATCCATCAATTTAATGTAGGGCATTCCACGAGAGGGGGTAGGAGTATCTAGAAAGGAGAGAGTTATGATCTGGCCAGTATACCAGGCTTTGCGATCAGGCAAAATCCATCATACTTGCCACAAATGTCTGTCTGAAAAAGTGGACTGGTCTAAAAGGCCATTTCCTCTTGACAGAGAAACTCTTTATCAGCCCCGAACCACAAAAATATATATAGGAGTGCGCTGTACTATCAGCAAACACCAAAATAACCTATTAACTTGATCTTTCAGGGTTTGACTTTGAGTCTAAGACGTTTATATCTATAATAGATTGTTCAACTTGGCTGCTTTAAAAGCTTTCCTCTTTTAGCTTAAGATTATCTACAAATTACAGTTTAGCGAATTAACCGACTTCTATTTATTTCCTCCAAACTAAGGTTTTAGGAGGGGGCAAATTCACATTTTTTCATCTTAACTTCTTATCTGATCTAATCACAGTTAGTAATTACATCTTTGTAAGGAATACATGTGGACCAATGTTAGAGCCATGAGTGTGGGATCCAAAATAAATCCAATGGGTTTAATTCAGTATTTTTTAGCAATAAATTCCCATGGTCTCAAAGCATGTGAATAAAGCACACTTATAACTGCGTGAACATGAGTTTTTTCCAGCACTAACTGTTTTTGCTAGTTCATCTTTGACACATTAGGTTGTGCAATATGTGACAAAGAGTGTGGAAGAGAGTGCAAGGCGTTTTATGCAGGGTCATTCATTAAACACCACATTTTGTCCAGATGGAAAAAAAATCCGGTAAAAATGGCTGAATTCCAACCGGAATGTCAATTCTCATATTTGGCCAATCCGACAGAATCTGCATTAATTGTCATTATGCATTCGGTGCTTTTGCAACCGAACCCAATACAGAGTGTAGTATTCTTAATATTCATAAAGCACCAGTTTAAAATGAATGCAGAACAATATAAACACTACCGTGGCGTATAAGTGTAGTGAAATATCAAGTATAGTATAGGACCAAACCGTTTTCCTTTCATATTCTATTTTATATTTTATATTGATGGTGATTGTTCACCTTTTATATCAATAAAAACAATTGATTTTCCATTATCACCCGTCTTAAGTCCTGAGTACCATTGGTAACCTCATAACGAAGAAGGGGATTACTAGCCCCCCCCACTACATCAGGGGAGGCACCTTATGAGCGATACATTCTACGCAATCTCGTGAGTGCATTCATGTTTAGAGCATGATTGATTGTGTTAATTGTACTTCACCATCTATATGTTTTATGTTCCTTTTAGATTTGTTTCAGCCGTATCCCACATATTTGTTTCTGGTTGTCTAAAATGAATGCAGAACTAAATGCATGGATGCATGTTTTCAAATTATCTTTCACAGTATTGAACAATAATTTTGTGTACTATTTGCCAGCTATTAGCCAGCGGGAAAGTAGTTAAAAAAGCTGTCAGGGTGGTAGTCCAGTGCCCGGAACCCAGACACAGTGTCCAGGCGGCGGCAGTGGCGGATCCAGGGGGGGGGCAACCGGGCAATTGCCCCCCCCCCGAGATTCTCCCCCTGGCATTGCCCAAGTGCCAGCCCTGCAATGTGCCTGCGGACCGGGGAGATCAGAGATCTCCCTCCCCGGTCCGCAGGCACTGTGCTGACAGCCGGCAGGGGTGGGAGAGAGGACCCGGGAGCTCAGCCAGCAGCTCCTCCGGGTCCTCCTCTCGCAAGATTTGGAGCGTTGCCGCGGTTACCACGGCAATGCTCCAAATCTCGCGAGAGTGAATTCTAGCCCTGGAGCGCGGGCTAGAGTTCACTCCTGCCACTGGGACCACCAATGAATCCCACTGGGACCACCAGGGAAAGAGAGATGTCCCCCCTCCTCCCAGTAAGGTAAGAAGGGAGGGGGGACATAAAGTATATATTTATTGTAATTAAATTTAAAAAAAAAACACACATATAAAAAAAAGCCCCCCCTATCCTTCTTATCATACTCACACATTGCCCCTGCCCCCATACACTCACACATTGCCCCTGCCCCCCATACACACACATTGCCCCTGCCCCCCATACACACACATTGCCGCTGCCCCCCATACACACACACACATTGCCCCTGACCCCATACACACACACACACACACATTGCCCCTGCCCCCCATACACACACACACACACATTGCCCCTGCCCCCCATACACACACATTGCCCCTGCCCCCCCATACACACACACATTGCCCCTGCCCCCATACACACACACATTGCCCCTGCCCCCCATACACACACACATTGCCCCTGCCCCCCATACACACACACATTGCCCCTGCCCCCCATACACACACACATTGCCCATGCCCCCCATACACACACACATTGCCCCAGCTCCCCCATACACACACACATTGCCCCTGCCCCCATACACACACACACATTGCCCCTGCCCCCCATACACACACACATTGCCCCTTCCCCCCATACACACACACTTTGCCCCTGCCCCCCATACACACACACTTTGCCCCTGCCCCCCCATACACACACATTGCCCCTGCCCCCCATACACACACATTGCCCCTGCCCCCCATACACACACACACATTGCCCCTGCCCCCCATACACACACACATTGCCCCTGCCCCCCCATACACACACACATTGCCCCTGCCCCCCATAAACACACACATTGCCCCTGCCCCCCCACACACATACACATTGTCCCTGCCCCCCCACACACACACACATTGCCCCTGCCCCCCCCATACACACACACATTGCCCCTGCCCCATACACACACACATTGCCCCTGCCCCCATACACACACACATTGCCCCTGCCCCCCATACACACACACATTGCCCCTGCCCCCCATACACACACACATTGCCCCTGCCCCCCATACACACACACATTGCCCCTGCCCCCCATACACACACACATTGCCCCTGCCCCCCATACACACACACATTGCCCCTGCCCCCATACACACACACATTGCCCCTGCCCCCATACACACACACATTGCCCCTGCCCCCATACACACACACATTGCCCCTGCCCCCATACACACACACATTGCCCCTGCCCCCCATACACACACACATTGCCCCTGCCCCCCATAAACACACACATAGCCCCTGCCCCCCATAAACACACACATTGCCCCTGCCCCAATAAACACACACATTGCCCCTGCCCCAATAAACACACACATTGCCCCTGCCCCCCATACACACACACATTGCCCCTGCCCCCATACACACACACATTGCCCCTGCCCCCCATACACACACACATTGCCCCTGCCCCCCATACACACACTGCCCCCAGATACATACTGACCCCACACACATACACTGCCCCCACATACACACACACTGCCCCCCATAAACACATTGCCCCCACACACATACATTGCCCCCACACATACACTGCCCCCCATACACACATACACTGCAATACACACACACTCTGTAACTGTTACACACACATACTGACCCACACACACACTGCACCCCTGACATATACTGCCACCCTCACTTACACACTGCAACCTTCACACACACACACTGCTAACACACTGTCCCCCTCACACACACACACACTGCACCCCTCACACATTGCACCACTCACACATACCACTGCTCCTCTGCCCTACTGCAGCCCCATTTCCCAGAGGACCTCAGGTAAGTTGTCAAACTGTTCTTAAACAGTTTGACTACTTACTCTGGGAGGGGGTCTCGGCACTATTGGCACAATAACCACTACACTGAGCTGTAGTGGTTATTATTGTGTCTGGATTATTTATTTAAATAATCTACAAGTGCCCCTCCCGAGATCAGGCTCTGGATCCGCCACTGGGCGGCGGAGCAAGGACCGGGACCCAATATACCTGATGTTAAGTGAGAGTCTTCAGCGTGGAGGTGGATTAGCAGGGTCTGGTGCAGGGTAACCGCACGCCCCCTGGTGTTGAGCACCAGCATTTGTGCAGCCACATACAAGACCCTGATTCAGCTTATGCGGATAACAGGAGCTTGGAAAATTAAGCAGACCTCCCAGGAGCTGAATAGGGAGACTCTGCAGCAAGATTGTATCCAGTACTAGAAACAAGGCTAGACTAGAGATAGACACCAAACATGAAAACAAGACAGAACTAGTAGAACCCAGTGTCAGGATCGGGACAGGGATCCAACACGCAGAGTACAAACAGTAGCCAGATACGTATACCGGACCTTAGAATGGCCGGACTAACGTAAGTAGTACAGTATAGAATGGTCAAAGACAAGCCGAGGTCGAGGGTAACAGAAGACAGGTAAGCGAGAGACAAGCCGAATCAAGGGTAACAGAGATAAGCAGAGTAAGGTAAACAAGCCGGGTCAAAACCAAAAGGGATAATAGAATACACAAGCACTGAGTGACTAGAACAAGCTAGAACCACGACAGGGCAATGAGCTAATGAAAGAAGCTCTGTTAAATACCCTGTTCAGAGCAGTAACCACGCCTCCGAGGCGTCCTGATTGGTCCTGCAGCAATTGACTGACAGGTCGTTCCGGGGGAGTGTCCTGATGACTACTTCCTGCCTAGATGCTGTAAAAGGCAGTCACTCCCTCGCGGCCGGCCTAGCATGACCGGATAGACCGCGGGGAAGGGAGCCATCAGACCGTCTGCATGGAGGAACAGCTAAGTCTCTACCTCTTTCGGAGGTAGAGACCACAGGTACCCTGACAGTACCCCCCCTCTCAGATACGCCCACCGGGCGGAATGAACCGGGACGAGATGGGAAGCGAGAGTGATACGCCCTGCGGAGACGGGGAGCATGAACATCCTCCTGAGGTACCCAACTCCTCTCCTCAGGACCATATCCCTTCCAATCAACCAGATATTGTACTCTCCCCCGGGAGATTCGAGAATCAATAATAGAGTTAACCTCATACTCCTCCTGACCCTCCACCTGAACGGAGCGAGGAGGGGCTATTGTGGAGGAAAATCTGTTACATATGAGTGGTTTCAGCAGTGAAACGAGTTCGGGATGCGTAAGGTATTAGGAAGAGCTAAACGATACGCAACTGGATTGATACGGGTCAGCACCCTGTAGGGTCCAATATAACGAGGAGCGAACTTCATGGAGGGCACTTTTAAACGGATGTTCCTCGTGCTCAGCCATACCCTATCACCAGGAACAAAGACCGGAGCCGCCCTTCTACGTTTATCAGCGTGTTTCTTGACCAACATAGAGTTGTGCACAAGGATTTGTCGAGTTTGATCCCACAACTTCCTCAAATTGGCAACATGAACATCAACCGACGGTACCCCCTGGGAAGGAGAATCCGAAGGAAGAATAGACGGATGAAAACCATAATTCATGAAGAAGGGGCTTGAATGAGTAGAATCGCAAACGAGATTGTTGTGTGCAAACTCCGCCCAAGGAATCAAACCGACCCAATCATCCTGGTGTTCAGAAACAAAGCATCGTAAATATTGTTCAATTTTCTGGTTGGTACGTTCAGCAGCTCCGTTAGACTGAGGATGATAGGCAGAAGAAAAGTTTAATTTAATACCAAGTTGAGAGCAGAAGGACCTCCAAAAGCGGGAAACAAATTGGGAGCCTCTGTCCGATACAATTTGAGAGGGTATCCCATGTAGGCGAAAAATCTCCTTAGCGAATATCTCTGCCAATTCGGGAGAAGACGGAAGTTTAGGCAGGGGAATGAAGTGTGCCATCTTAGTAAACCTGTCAACCACGGTGAGGATAACAGTCTGTCTTTTAGAGATAGGTAGATCGACAATAAAGTCCATGGCCAAACAGGACCATGGTCTTTCTGGAACCTCCAAGGGTTGCAGGAATCCACATGGAAGCGTATGGGGTTGTTTGGTTTTAGTACAAACGTCACATGCAGCGATGAACTCCTCAATATCCCTCCGTAAAGCAGGCCACCAGAAGTCCTTAGAGATCAACGCGTAAGTCTTGCGAATACCAGGATGTCCCGCCATCTTGCTATTATGTAAACACTGTAAAAGTTCCAGTTGAAGAGCAGGAGGAACGAAATGACGGCCCGCAGGAGTCTGTTTAGGTGCTAGATGTTGCAACTTAATGATCTCGGCCAATAATGGAGAATGAATCCTGAGATTCGTATTAGCAATGATATTGCATTTCGGAACTATAGAAGAAAGAACTGGTTCAGGTACAGTAGAAGGTTCATATTGGCGAGATAATGCATCGGCTTTAGAGTTTTTAGAACCAGGTCTGTAAGTCAGTACATAATTGAAGTGAGTCAGGAATAAGGACCAACGAGCTTGTCTAGAGGATAAGCGCTTAGCCTCCCCAATATAGGACAAGTTTTTGTGGTCCGTCAAAATCGTAATAGGGTGTAGGGTCCCCTCCAACAAATGTCTCCACTCCTTTAAGGCTTTAATGACTGCTAACAGTTCCCTTTCCCCGATGTCATATCTGCTCTCAGGCCCAGAAAATTTCTTAGAGAAGAAACCACAAGGGTGTAACGGTTTATCCACCCCTAACCTTTGAGACAGAACAGCCCCAACTGCTGTCTCAGAGGCATCGACCTCGAGCAAGAAAGGCAGAGTCGTATCAGGGTGGACTAGAATGGGAGCCGAGGCAAAAAGTTCCTTGAGAGTCTTGAAAGCACCCAGAGCCTCCTTAGACCAGAACTTAGTATCAGCCCCTTGTTTGGTCATATTGGTAATAGGCGCAATGATAGAGGAGTATCCTTTAATGAAGCGCCTATAGTAGTTGGAAAAACCAATAAACCTTTGGATAGCCTTGAGTCCTTTGGGCAAGGGCCAGTCTAAAATAGATTGAAGTTTTACAGGATCCATTTTAAAACCTTCCCCAGAAATCACGTATCCAAGAAAGTCTACCTGAGACTGATCAAAACTGCATTTCTCCAATTTGCAATATAGACCATGTTGCAGCAGCTTGTGTAATACCTTTCTGACCTGTCTATGGTGAGTCTCAATCTCCTTAGAGTGTATTAGTATGTCGTCCAGGTAAACGATAACACAATCATGCTGAAACTCCCTAAGTACCTCATTAATCAAATCTTGAAATACTGCAGGAGCATTGCATAGTCCAAATGGCATAACAGTGTATTCGTAATGGCCATACCGGGTATTGAATGCCGTCATCCACTCGTGACCTTGCTGGATTCTCACCAAATTGTAAGCCCCTCTGAGATCTAACTTGGTGAAGATTTTGGAGCCCTTAAGACGATCAAATAACTCGGTAATCAGTGGGATAGGATAGGCATTTCTGACAGTTATTTTATTCAAGCCTCGGTAATCGATACAAGGTCTCAGCGTGCCATCCTTCTTCTTAATGAAAAATAACCCAGCCCCGGCCGGAGAAGAAGACCTCCTGATGAATCCCTTTTCTAAATTCTCCCGAATATACTCCTCTAGAACCGAGTTTTCCTGAACAGACAAAGGATATACATGACCCCTCGGAGGCATAGTGCCGGGTAGAAGCTTAATCTTACAGTCAAATGACCTGTGTGGAGGCAAAGAATCGGCATTCTTCTTGTCAAACACTGCCCTTAAGTCTAGGTAAAGGTCTGGTATTTGTCTTTCTGTGGACTGAGTAGGATTCTCCGGTATGTTAATATTAGCTAATGGAGAAACCTTGCACAAACACCGATCCTGGCAGCCCTGGCCCCACGAGAGTATCTCTCCTAACTCCCAATCGATAATAGGGTTATGTTTTTTCAACCATGGGTACCCCAGAACTATGGGAACGGAAGGAGACGAAATGAGCAGAAGAGATAAATTCTCCACGTGTAGGATACCAACATTTAAATTAATGGGTATGGTCTCACGAAAGATAACAGGGTCTAGTAGTGGTCTACCATCTATGGCCTCAACGGCCAAAGGTGTCTCCCTTAGCTGGGATGGGAAATTGTTCTTACTAGCAAAGGCTTGGTCGATAAAATTCTCAGCAGCACCGGAATCTATCAATGCCATAGCCCTTACTACTTCCTTCCCCCAAGTTAAGGAAACTGGTAGCAGAAGCCTGTGATCTTTATAATCAGGAGTAGAGGACAAAATAGAAACACCCAAGGCCTGTCCTCTAGAGAGACTTAGGTGCGAGCGTTTCCCGGGCGGTTAGAACAGTTCGAGAGTAAATGACCCTTGGCTCCACAATACATACACAAACCCTCTCTTCTCCTGTGCTGTCTTTCCTCCTCAGAGAGGCGGGTATACCCTATCTGCATAGGTTCAGTAAGCAAAGATATCGTGGAGTCAGGACTTGGAACAGCGGGAGCTAACCTAAAAGAAGGTCTCTGGTTCCTCTCTCGAGTGTTCTGTCTCTCTCTTAGACGTTCATCTATATGAGAGATGAACGAAATTAAATCCTCTAAATTCTCAGGGAGTTCTCTGGTAGCAACCTCATCAAGGATTACATCAGATAGGCCATTCAAAAATACATCCATATACGCCTGCTCATTCCACTTGATTTCTGCCGCCAGAGACCTGAACTCTAGTGCATAATCCACCAGTGTTTGGTTCTCCTGTCTCAGGCGCAACAGTAATCTGGCTGCATTAACCTTTCTACCTGGAGGGTCAAATGTTCTTCTAAAAGCAGCTACAAATGCGTTATAGTTATAAACTAATGGATTATCGTTCTCCCATAGTGGGTTGGCCCATCTCAGAGCTTTCTCAATGAGTAGGGTGATAATAAATCCTACTTTTGCCCTATCTGTAGGATAAGAGCGAGGTTGCAATTCAAAGTGGATACTAATTTGGTTTAAAAAACCACGACACTTCTCAGGAGCCCCACCATAGCGTACTGGGGGGGTAATGTGAGAAGAAGCACCCACTGTGGCTACCTCTAGACCTGAACCGACAGGAGAAACAGGGGTATTACTTATCTCCTCTGGTGGGTTATTGGCACAAGCTAATAGAGCCTGTAGCGCAAGCGCCATCTGATCCATTCTGTGATCCATGGCTTCAAACCTAGGATCAGGAGCAGCCAGCTGACTGTTTGTACTTGCAGGATCCATTGGCCCTGTCGTAATGTCAGGATCGGGACAGGGATCCAACACGCAGAGTACAAACAGTAGCCAGATACGTATACCGGACCTTAGAATGGCCGGACTAACGTAAGTAGTACAGTATAGAATGGTCAAAGACAAGCCGAGGTCGAGGGTAACAGAAGACAGGTAAGCGAGAGACAAGCCGAATCAAGGGTAACAGAGATAAGCAGAGTAAGGTAAACAAGCCGGGTCAAAACCAAAAGGGATAATAGAATACACAAGCACTGAGTGACTAGAACAAGCTAGAACCACGACAGGGCAATGAGCTAATGAAAGAAGCTCTGTTAAATACCCTGTTCAGAGCAGCAACCACGCCTCCGAGGCGTCCTGATTGGTCCTGCAGCAATTGAGTGACAGGTCGTTCCGGAGGAGTGTCCTGATGACAACTTCCTGCCTAGATGCTGTAAAAGGCAGTCACTCCCTCGCGGCCGGCCTAGCATGACCGGATAGACCGCGGGGAAGGGAGCCATCAGACCGTCTGCATGGAGGAACAGCTAAGTCTCTACCTCTTTCGGAGGTAGAGACCACAGGTACCCTGACACCCAGAACCAGAGAAGGATAGTAAGCTAAACCCAGAACATATACACAAGACATGAGGAAAACATGAACATAACATGGGCATGACTGGACAGGACAGCCTGCCAACAACGCCAATGTACCCCATATCTGGCAGGTCCTACACTGCCTAATGTATGCTAAAACATCCTAAGTAGACATATAGCACTTACCTGCAAGAAAGGGCAGAAGCTTTGAGCAGCTGCCTGCAGGACTCTGAAACAGAAAGGAATGATGGAAAACAAACGGGTGTGGCAACATCAAACAAACATTTAAAGGAAACCTGGAGACTGGGAAATCCAGGGACGGACTATAGGAATGAACCCAGAAATCCCAGCATAAAGAAAACCAGAAATAGAATAGAAAACCAAAAACCAAGAAAAACCAAACAAGAATTGAAACAAGAGTACTGGATACCAGAAGCCAAGTCCAGACATCTCCACAGAACAGAGCAGGACGTGACATAACTCCCCTCTTAAGAAACGAACTCCGGATGCTCCAAACAGCTCCCAGGCAGAGACCAGGAATGGTGGGCGGATCCTGCCACAAAGTCCTCTTGACTTCCTCAGAGGCACGGATCCCCCACCGGAAAGGCCTCCTGAATGGGAACCACCGGCAACGAATGGAGATCACCGCCAGAGAAGGAGCAGGAAACAGGAAACAAGCATCACAAGGGAACACCCGAGGTGACCACCGTACTGCTCAGCAGATCGACCTCCTCCACGACAAAAATAAGGAAGCCATCTCTAGCAGACTGGTCCAAACACAGGATCCCTTGCATGCAGAATTCTCAGACAGGACTTAAGCAGAACAAGATGTCACCTGCAGATACAGGTACTCTTGTATGCTGCCTAATCCAGGCAGGACAGGATACAGACAGGGCAGATCAGGAAAGCTGCAAGGTCCACTCCACGAACTCCAAGGGCCTATGGCCATACTGTCAGGGTGGCGGTCCGGGGCCCGGAACCCAGACACAGTGTCGAGGCGGCGGAGCAAGGACCGTTACCCAAAATGCCTGATGTTAAGTGGGAGTCTTCAGCATGGAGGTGGATTAGCAGGGTCTGGTGCAGGGTAACCGCACGCCCCCTGGTGTTGAGCACCAGCATTTGTGCAGCCACATACCAAGACCCTGATACAGCTTATGCGGATAACAGGAACTAGGAGCTTGGAAAATTAAGCAGACCTCCCAGGAGCTGAATAGGGAGGCTCTGCAGCAAGATTGTATCCAGTACTAGAAACAAGGCTAGACTAGAGATAGACACCAAACATGAAAACAAGACAGAACTAGTAGAACCCAGAACCAGAGAAGGATAGTAAGCTAAACCCAGAACATATACACAAGACATGAGGAAAACATGAACATAACATGGGCATGACTGGACTGGACAGGACTGTACATGGGCTGGGTATGCAAACTAAAACAAGACAAGATAACATAGGCAAAACAAGAGGAGAAATAACTAAGTACTACATATGAAAATCATGGGAATTTAGTCACACTATATGATCATACATTGCATAAGCCTGCCAACAACGCCAATGTACCCCATATCTGGCAGGTCCTACACTGCCTAATGTATGCTAAAACATCCTAAGTAGACATATAGCACTTACCTGCAAGAAAGGGCAGAAGCTTTGAGCAGCTGCCTGCAGGACTCTGAAACAGAAAGGAGTGATGGAAAACAAACGGGTGTGGCAACATAAAACAAACATTTAAAGGAAACCTGGAGACTGGGAAATCCAGGGACGGACTATAGGAATGCACCCAGAAATCCCAGCATAAAGAAAACCAGACATAGAATAGAAAACCAAAAACCAAGAAAAAACAAACAAGAATTGAAGCAAGAGTACTGGATACCATAAGCCAAGTCCAGACGTCTCCACAGAACAGAGCAGGATGTGACAAAAGCAAACCCTTGGCAGCGCCCATCGCCTATAAAATATCCGGTCTCCCCATGCCCCATGGGGGATAGACAGATCACTGTTCAGCTCCCAGTTCCAGCCAGTGGCTAGCAGGTGGGACTATTACATTTTTAAAAAAAGGTCAATGGGTGGGGGGACTTATTAAAAGGGGAGGGGAAGCAGGGCCGGCGCGTCCATAAGGCGGCACAGGCGGCCGCCTTAGGGCGCACGGGCTCTGGGGGCGCAAAATTTCAGTGACCGGCAGGAGGGAAGCTCTCCCTCCTGCCAGCCACCATCTCGGCCCCCGGCGCGGCTGTGCTGTGCGGAGATCAGACGCGGCGAGGGAGCTCTAATCTCACCGCTCTGCTCCCTCGCGCGCTGTCTGCTGATACCGCGGGAGCCGAAATATGACGTCATATTCCGGCTCCCGCGGTATCAGCAGACAGCGTGCAAGGGAGCAGAGCGGTGAGATTAGAGCTCCCTCGCCGCGTCTGATCTCCGCACAGCACAGCCGCACGCCGCTCAGCAGGACCCCAGGGAAGGATGCATCATCCACACCAGCTCTCCAGGTAAGGAGGCTGGGTGGAAAATGTATATTTATTAAAATAATTAGTGAATGTATGTGATGTGTGTCTGTGAGTGTCTGTGAGTGTCTGTGTGTGTGTCTGTGAGTGACAGTGTGTGTGTCTGTGAGTGTGTGTGTGTCTGTGAGTGACAGTGTGTGTGTCTGTGAGTGTCTGTGTGTGTGTGTCTGTGAGTGACAGTGTGTGTGTCTGTGAGTGACAGTGTGTGTGTCTGTGAGTGTCTGTGTGAGTGTCTGTGAGTGACAGTGTGTGTGTCTGTGAGTGACAGTGTGTGTGTCTGTGAGTGTCTGTGTCTGTGAGTGACAGTGTGTGTGTGTCTGTGAGTGTCTGTGTGTGTGTCTGTGAGTGTCTGTGAGTGACAGTGTGTGTGTCTGTGAGTGACAGTGTGTGTGTCTGAGTGTCTGTGTGTGTGTCTGTGAGTGTCTGTGTCTGTGAGTGACAGTGTGTGTGTCTGTGAGTGACAGCGTGTGCGTCTGTGAGTGTCTGTGTCTGTGAGTGACAGTGTGTGTGTCTGTGAGTGTCTGTGTGTGTGTCTGTGAGTGTCTGTGAGTGACAGTGTGTGTGTCTGTGAGTGTCTGTGTCTGTGAGTGACAGTGTGTGTGTCTGTGTGTGTCTGTGAGTGTCTGTGTGTGTGTCTGTGAGTGTCTGTGAGTGACAGTGTGTGTGTCTGTGAGTGACAGTGTGTGTGTCTGAGTGTCTGTGTGTGTGTCTGTGAGTGTCTGTGTCTGTGAGTGACAGCGTGTGCGTCTGTGAGTGACAGAGTGTGCGTCTGTGAGTGACAGCGTGCGTCTATGAGTGACAGCGTGTGTGAGTGAGTGCGTCTGTGTGTGTGCATGTGAGTTTAGGAGTGTGTTTGTCAGTGTATGAGTGTGTGTCTGTCAAATCAGTGAGAGTATGTTTGTCATTGAGTATGTGTGTGACTATCCGTGTGTCTGTCAATGAGTGTCAATGAGTCTGTGTCTGTCAGTGACGTCTGTGTGTTTGTCATTGAGTGTGTGACTGTCAGTGTGTACAGAGTGTAGCGGAGCGGAGCGCGGTACAGGAGCTTCTGTTTCCTGTACCTGGCCAGACTGACAGGAGGTGCTCACAGAGAGAGCACTCCCTGTCAGTTCGGCCGGGTACAGAAAACTGAAGCTCCTTTAGGGGATCTGCTCCGCTAGGCAATGCAACAATAGAGGTAGGAGGCACACCAGGAAGGGGAGTGTGACCACTAAAGGGGTGTGGGGTGCACCAAGGGACAGGGAGGGAATGGGAGAGAAACACCAAGAGACAGGGACAAGAGGGGAGAGGGGAGAAGAACACTAAGGGGCAGGGAAGGGACCACTATTGGTCGGGGAGGGGAGAGGGGCTGGTTAAGAGGCACATAGGTGAAGATGTTTTTTTTGGGGGGGGCGGAAAAATGCATCTTCGCCTATGTACCTAAAAATCCAAGCACCGGCCCTGAGGGGAAGTGTCCCCCTACCAGCCCCCAGCTAAAGCAGTGGAGACTCTAAATATAATACAAAGCTGGGGTGACACTCCTGGCCTGGATTTGAAGTATTCGGGTCAGAATTTTAACCGTCAGGCGGCATTCGGTCCAGCTGAAATCTGGACCTAATTTGGGCTCGTTTGGAGCCTGTTTTTCAAAATCTGCATATTGTTTAATAGTGTAAACCAGTGGTTCCCAAACCAGTCCTCAAGGCACACCGACCAGTCCAGGATTTAGGGGTTACCCAGGAGTATCTAAGATTTTGCAGTCCGAAAGGTAAGGTGCCATTCAGACTTTTGTGAATAATCCAGCAAATGTTATTTGCTGCAGTTACAATCCTTCTCAGCCAAGCATAACCTGTCAGTAAATGGTATCCACAGCATGTGGAGTACATCGCTAACTGCAAAAGGATAGCTCACAAAGTGCACTGAAGATACTGTGGACTACACATAACATCAGTCTCAGCAAGATTCTGGGTGGCTGAGAATAATTGTTTTTAAAGTCCACAGAATAATAGAATTATGATAGCAGAAAAAGTACTGTAAACACCTCCTCACAACCATCAGTCAGAGGGCATAACCTGGAGGCTGACACTACATGGGAATTTACTGGGTACTCAGAGTATTTTATACGTGTTAGTGAAAGGATTTAGTTTTGCATATATAACAAGGCATTAGTTCAGAATACACTGCATGCTGCGAAGGGGCATTATTTGCAGATAACAAAGCAGAGCACAGTGATTTGATATTTTACTTGCACTCCACTTTTATTTTCATCATAATGCTGCATCCATGTATTATGTTGGTTCTTTTTCACTTATAAAAGCAACAATTATTTTGTATTTATTTATTTCAGTGTATGCACAGATAAGGCACATAAATGAGTGTACGGCTGCTCTATTCTCTATGCTCTATTATAAAATGGGAACTTTTGGGAATTCAAAGTGAACCAAAGTGAATTTAAAGTCAATTTCACGTTTTTTAGGACAGAAATAGCAAAACTGGAAATGTCGCTGATTTGGAGGATTTTATAAATTCAACTAATTTGGCCCATAAATGTAATTCATTTGAAAGCAGTTTTACAGTGTTTGCAGATGACACAAAACTCTGTACAGTAATACCATGTGAGCAGGATATTGCTTTGCTGCAGAGGGATTTAGATAGACTGGGGGACTGGGCACTCAAAGGGCAGATGAAATTTAATGTAGAAAAATGAGAAGTTATGCACTTTGGGGTAAAGAATGCACAAGCAACTACACCATAAATGGTAGAGAATTAGGGCTATCAACACACGAGAAGGATTTGGGAATTGTTATAGACACAAACTAGGCAACAATGTGCAATGTCAGTCAGCAGTGGCTAATGCCAATAAGGTATTGTCATGTATAAAAAGGGGCCTTAATTCTTGGAATGAGAATTGTGGACACCTGTTCTAAAAGAAGGATATTATGGCACTAGAAAAAGTGCAGAGGTGGGTTATAAAATTAATAAATCAATAGGGCATGTTAGCTGTAAAGAGAGGTTAACACATTTAAATCTCTTTAGTTTATAAAAACGGTACCTCAGAAGGGATATTATAGCATTATACAAACATATTTGGGGGGCAATACAAACCATTGCCTGGAAATCTATTTATAAATTGTACTATACACAGGACACAAGGTGAAGAAAGGAGATTTAGTCTGATGCAGAAGAAAGAGTTTCTTACAGTAAGAAAAATAAGGATGTGGACTTGTCTGCCTGAAGATGTGGTTTTATCAAAAATATTATGTAAATAAGACCCATTTTTACACTCAGTATGCTTTATGAAATATTAACATGCAACAATAAGATAGGGTTTTACATATTCAGGGTTATTTATTGAAGTGAGAATTTCTGGGAATTCTAAGTGAATTTCAAATTTAAGACCAAAGAAGTCAAAATGAAAACAGAGTTGCTTTTTAAATTTATTTTTTTAAATTTAGGTATACTGGCCTAAATGATGATATTCCCTTTGGATTGGGAATCCAATCAATTAAATTCTCACTTAAGTATTTAGTAATTCTCACTTTAGTTCATCACAAGTCAATTTGATTGGCTTGGATTTTGAGTCACATTGCCCCATATTAAGTTACAAGACATTAACGTAAATGGACACTCCAGTACCCGAATGCAAAAAAAGAAATATATAAATAAATAAAACACTGTGTAGTAAATATACCACAAATGAGAACATTCATGCATTTAATTATACATTTTTTCATTGGCGGTATATCTAAAAATAGCTTGTAAAAGTTGCCGCTCAGGGATCCCCTGGACTGTAAGGAAGGGGAGGCATGACTGCTGCCACACAGTAAGGGGTGTGGACTGATGGGATACAATTGTGGCAATATGGGGGACAGTATAAGTATGTATGCTAGGGGAGGGTACTCACCATTCCTGAAAGAAGGCTGGAACAGGTTTTTCCCTATTGTTTCCCTTTCCATATACTACAAAAAAAAAAAGGAAAATTTCAGGAGATTTGATTAGTTTATTGCCTTACCTGATTGTTGATTTAAGATGGCTGCAGTGTCTAAGGATGCCCTGATTGGGATGCTGCAGGCTTACCGTTCGTCTCATGGAGCTGGCTCTCTGGCTGAAGTAATGGCCGGTTTACTCCAGGAGGTGAGAGGAGAGGACCTGCTGGATGCTGAGAGCCCATCGCTGGCGAGTGGTAGGAGGCCTAGGCGGTCTAGGCCTCCTACTCGTCTTTCTCCAAGCCCAGTGAGACGAGGTGGCGGTGAGGTGGCTGTTCCGGTCGGGAGAAGCACCAGGATCGTTGATGGCGCGGTGAGCGGTGGATCCCGGGCTGCCAGGAGGCGGCCGCGGGCTGCAAGGATGTCGGTGAGTCGGGCCCAACATGGCGGAGCGTGGGAAGAGCGCTCGAGGAGTCCTCCTTCTCTTCCGGCCGCACCGGAAATGACGCGCTCACTCAGGATGGCGGGAAAGAGCGTGGTCGCACCGGCAGTGACGGGCGGCGCGCGCGTGATGACGTCATGCGCGCAAATGCCGCGAAACCCGGAAGTGGGGCAGAGGAACCAGGAAGTGGGGCAAAGTCGGCGCAGAGAGGCTCGGGAGAGCCAGGAAAGAGCCTCAATATGTGAAGGAAGGCACCGGAGAGGCAATGTGGCGGGGGGTCGGCCCCTGGCTGCTGAAGGACGTGGAGGAAGCAGCAGAATGGTCACTACCAGCAACCCATCTGGTAGTGGACCCAGCAACTGGCGGACCGGCCGGATTACTGCTGACCCACAGGATTCGGAATCTGGATCCCACGAATCAGATGACCAGGACCAGCAAGGAGATGGTGGCAACTGCCCTGGAGAGCGGGCTCACGTGGCAGCTCCTGTCAGCGGTGAGTTGGCCTGCGCTAGCGCTTGGGGTAGCCTAGCTGGGGGGTCACATCAGGAGCAAGGGGACTTGTTGCGCCTGCTTAGAGAGGTAGTAGATAGGTTGCCTCCCGCTGCGCACAGTGAGACCCATAGGGAGGTGGTACCTAGGTTGCCACCCGCTGCGCACAGCGAGACACATAGGGGCCTGGGGGTGCAGGCCCCAGCAACGCCAGCATGGGGAGGGGTGTTCCGCCCTCCACTACCCGGCTGTGAATTGTCTCCTTTGGGCATGCATGTCCCAGTAGAGACATGTGAAAAAATTTTAAAGGGAGAGTTTGTAGATTTTCTCTCACTGGTCCCTCCTGAGAAGGATTCCGTGGATAGGCCACGTCGTGGCGATCCCCAGGACACGGAGAAGAGCAAACAACTCCCACGGACATTTGGGAATTGGTTGCAAGGTTTTGCCGTGTTCGCTACTATCCTGACCAAGAGTTTTCCGGACCGGGCACCTGCCTTGTTCGGCTACCTAGACCTTATTTGGGGTGCATATAAGGTTTATGGCGGTCAGAGCTGGTACCGGTATGACCAGCAGTTCCGCCAAAAGATGGCGGCGTGTCCAGGGTTAGATTTTAGTACCCAAGATGGTAGCCTATGGCTGCTGATCATGACTCCCAGTCGTCCTTCCCCCTTTTCAGGAGCAGCCGGGGCTCCTTCAGGGGCACCGGCTGGTCCAAAAAAAGGAGTGTGCTGGCTCTTTAACGAGAGCCACTGCAGGTGGTACTCCTCCTGCCGGTTTAGGCATGAGTGCTCGCATTGTGGAGGGGCTCACCCCGCTATGCGGTGCTTTAAGAAGGCGAGGCAGCCTGTGCCTAAGGCGGGGGGGCGAGACGACGGGTCAAAGGGGGAAGACTCCAGTGAGCGTGGCAAGGATGTTGCCGTGGCTCGAGCTTTACCCTAGACGCCACGACGCAGTGGTGCTGGGGGAAGGGTTTTCCATGGGTTTTTGGATCCCTTTTGTTTTTTCCCCAGAGCCACGTTGGGCTGACAATCTCCGGTCAGTCAAGGGCAGGGAGCCCCTGTTGGGCGCAAAGTTGGCTAAGGAGACAGCGATGGGTCGCATGGCTGGGCCATTCGATTTTTCCCCTTTTTCTAACTTACGGGTCTCCCCTTTGGGACTTGTCCCAAAAAAGGAGGCTGGCTCTTTTCGGATGATTCATCACTTGTCCTACCCGGCTGGGAGTTCAGTGAATGATGACATTGACAGAGAGTTCAGCAGGGTCCGGTATGCCTCCTTTGATCGGGCGCTGTCGCTGGTTAGAAAAGCGGGAGTAGGGGCACTCATGGCAAAATCTGATATTGAATCGGCATTCTGGTTATTGCCGGTTCACCCGGAATGTTTTCACCTTCTGGGTTGTCAGTTTCAAGGGTCATATTTTTATGACATGTGCCTTCCCATGGGTTGTGCCATTTCCTGTTCCTATTTCGAAATGTTTGCTTCGTTTTTGGAATGGGTAGTTGTTCAGTTCTCAGGTATTGCGTCTTTTACGCATTATCTCGATGATTTTTTGTTTGTGGGTCCTCGGGAGGGGGTGGAGTGTGCCCAGTTATTGTCGGCGTTCCGGGCAGTGGCGCACAGGTTTGGTGTGCCGGTGGCGGAGCAGAAGACAGAGGGGCCGCTTACCAGATTGTCGTTTCTGGGTATCGAAATCGATTCGATTCGTATGATTTTTTGCCTTCCCGACGAAAAATTAGTGGTTCTGTTGAGGATGGTAGATCTGGTAAAAGGGGCTAGGAAGGTCCAGCTCAGAACGTTACAGGTGTTGCTGGGTCATCTAGCGTTCGCTTGTCGCGTTCTACCTATGGGTCGTGCTTTCTGTCGACGCCTGTCGTTGGCGACGGTTGGTATCAGGGAGCCACATCATTACATCAGAGTCACGGCCAAGCTGCGGGCTGACTTACAGGTATGGAGTTCCTTCCTAAGCAAATATAATGGGCGGTCGTGCTGGTTGCATGAAGCGGTGTCGAATTCAGAGCTGAATCTCTTCACTGATGCGTCTGGTTCAGTCGGTTTTGGGGCCTATTTTAGGGGCAAGTGGTGTGCTGCGGCGTGGCCTCCAGAATGGCGTGAGTTACCTGTTATGCGTAACCTTACCTTCCTGGAGCTTTTCCCCATAGTAGTGGCCCTGGCATTGTGGGGTGAGAATCTGCGGGATCAGGTGGTGGTTTTTCACACGGACAATATGAGTGTTGTCCATGTGATTAACCGATCGTCTTCTGCGTCTCCTCCGGTTCTGGCTCTCTTGCGGCATCTGGTTTTGCTTAGTTTGCAATTTAATGTGTGGATGCAGGCCCGGCATGTACTGGGGGAGCTGAACGTGGTAGCTGACTCTCTTTCTCGGTTTCAGTGGGACCGGTTTCGGGAGTCGGCTCCAGAGGCGGATCGCGAGGGTCTTCGCTGCCCTTCCTACTTATGGGACCTAATTTCGGAGGCTTGATGTCCTTGGTGTCAGACTCCTTGTCAGCTCCTACTTGGAAGGCATACAGGTCGGTATGGGTGTGTTGGTTGGCTTTGGTAGATGGGTCAGTGAGGCTGTCCTCTGAGGCGGCCCGGGTGGAGATCACTTTGAGGTACCTGGACGCGTTGCTCGCTGCTGGTAGGTCTTGTTCGGCGGCAGACAAGGCGTTGTCTGCCCTGTCTTTCCTGTTCCGGTTTCTGGGATGGAGGGACATCACCAGAGAGTTTTGCTTACAGAGGGTTATGCGAGGTTGGAGGAGTCGGAGAGGTCCGGACCGTCGTCGGCCGATCTCCTTCGATTTGCTGGGCCAATTGTTGGCGGCTCTTCAGGCCGTCTGTGTATCACCAGGTGAGTGTCTGCTGTTTCAGGTGGCATTCTCCTTTTGCTTCTTTGGCGCGCTTAGAGTGGGGGAGCTGGTGGCCCCTTCCCGGCGGGCGACCCCCCCTTTACTGCTGTCGGATGTCCGCTGGTCTGACATGTTTGAGGACTTGCATATCCGTAGGTCTAAGACGGATCAGTCGGCAAGAGGCATGTGGTTGCGTGTGGGGAGTACTGGCGGCATGTTGTGCCCGGTGCGGCTGTTTGGGCAGTATCTGGCCATTCGTCCGTCGTCTGTGGCCTTGCTAGTTCATGCGGATCTGTCTCCATTGACGCGTTTTCAGTTTGCGTCAATGCTGGTTAAGGCGTTGCAGCATTGTGGTCTGGATCCAACCGGTTTCTCTCCTCATTCTTTCAGGATTGGAGCAGCCACTCAGGCTAGTGTGTTAGAATATTCGGGGTCTCAGGTGCAGCGATTGGGTAGATGGTCATCGCGTAGGTATCAGCTGTACGTGCGGCCTCATTTACTGTAACTTGTCCTTTGTTTTAGGGTGTTCTTCCCGGTATGTTTGGATTGTAGGACACTCTTTCATCTATTGGGCTGCTCGCCGGGCAGAGTCTCGTTCATATGGTCGAAATTTGGGGATTCCAGCCGAGTTAGCAAGGGTTCGTTGGAGGGGTATTCGGGGTCTGTCATGGTGCCAAATCTACCTGGAGTGCGTTTCTCTCAGCAGGTTTGTGTCTGGGTCTGTGGTCATTGTAATCCATGCAGGGGGAAATGACCTAGGGAGGGTAAGGACGGTGGATTTAATACACGGTGTACGGCGAGACTTGGCTCGGTGCATGACATTATTTGAAGAATGTTGTTTGGTGTGGTCAGAGATTGTCCCCCGTCCGTGCTGGCAAGCCTTGCCGCATGCAAAAGGGTTGGAAAGGGCCAGGCGAAAATTTAATGTTGCAATTTCCAGTTTGTTCGCTGCCTTGGCGGTGTGTCGGTTCGACACGCGGAGTTGGAAGGGGACAATCGGAGTTTAATGAGGGCTGATGGGGTTCACCTGAATCCGATTGGGCTGGATATACTTAATGTGGGTATCCAAGGTGGGATTGAAACGGCGCTGTCTGCGGGGGGCGCGATGCCGACAAATGGAGATCAGGGTCGGCACCGCGGTGGCGGAGGTCCTGGCCAGCGCAAGTAATGCAAGACAAGGCTTTGGGGAGTCGCAGCTGCCAGGGCTGATGGCAGAAGGCAGACTGTACGGACTCTTGGAATTATCCGGTATATCTGTCTGTTGGGTAGTCACCCCAACAGCCGACAGGTGGTGATAAAGCTGGCTGAGTTGATATGTTGGAATAATAAAGCTGTGGCCGTTGCCCTTATCCAATACTCAGGTGTCTTGTCGTTATTGGGGGGCAACGGGTTTGTAAGTGGTCTGCAGTCAAGGGATCCCCTGGACTGTAAGGAAGGGAGGCATGACTGCTGCCACACAGTAAGGGGTGTGGACTGATGGGATACAATTGTGGCAATATGGGGGACAGTATAAGTATGTATGCTAGGGGAGGGTACTCACCATTCCTGAAAGAAGGCTGGAACAGGATTTTTCCCTTCCCTCCCTCCCTCCCTTTAGGATGATTAGGTATGTGGTTCTGTGTTTTTTTGCGGTGTTTGTTGTTTCTCTTTTCTTTTTGTCACAGCTATGGCGGAGGTCCTGGCCAGCGCAAGTAATGCAAGACAAGGCTTTGGGGAGTCGCAGCTGCCAGGGCTGATGGCAGAAGGCAGACTGTACGGACTCTTGGAATTATCCGGTATATCTGTCTGTTGGGTAGTCACCCCAACAGCCGACAGGTGGTGATAAAGCTGGCTGAGTTGATATGTTGGAATAATAAAGCTGTGGCCGTTGCCCTTATCCAATACTCAGGTGTCTTGTCGTTATTGGGGGGCAACGGGTATGTAAGTGGTCTGCAGTCATGGGCAAGTCCCTGTCTTTAGGGTTTAGCTCTACTGAGCTAAACAACCAGGAAGTTAAAGGACCAGTAGCCTGACTGACAGCCAGGGAGGTGTAACAAGGTTAATTTATAAATGTAACAAGGGCAATTGGGGCACACCCGGAAACAGGCACTTCTAAGTAGTGGTGCTGCTGTAAATACTAAAATATATACAAAATACTGATTAAGGAACATTGCATAAACACACACACACACACAAATAAATAAATACAGTTTTACATTTTACGAGGCTAATTAAAATCACCTATCTTAGAGAACAAATGTGGGGATTCAGTTACACCGTATTGCCATATTGTGTTAAGCCCACCACAACGTGTTCCTACTCTCAATATCGGTGGATCCTACACTTATTTTAACATGGGAGATTAACATACTAACTGCAATACCTACTGCTCAAACTGCTTACAGAGATTCTCATCAAGTTATGCTATCCTATGGACACCTCTGCAGGGGCACCTGTAGTGGATGGGTGGGTTGCTCAGACCAATAGGAATCTAGTTTGGATTCCAAATCTACACAGGAAAAATGGGACTTGGGGGATCAAATCTATACAGGAAAAAAGGGGAAATGAATCTGAATTTTGTATTTATTTTGGTCTTTATTAGCAGCAGGCCCGAACTGGCCATCGGGCACACCGGGCAAATGCCCGGTGGGCCGCGATGGCTGTGGGGCCGAGGCCGGCAGGGGAAGGTCCAGGACTTCCCCTGCCGGTTTATGCAGGGCCGGTGTTCTATCCGAGCGCCGGCCCCGCTGTATTCCATGACGGGCCGGTGGGGAGATCAAAGATCTCCCTCACCGGCCCACTTGAATAGATATGCGGCCGCCGGCGGGGAGAGAGGGAGGGAGCCAGCCTGCCCGGAGAGAGGACCCAGCGGAGCTCTAACTTGCAGCTCCGCCGGGTTCCTCTCGCGAAATCCGGAGCGTTGCCATGGCAACGACCGGATCTCGCGAGAGTGAACTCTAGCCCGCAGGCTAGAGTTCACTCACCACGAGGACCACCAGGGAACACTGCCACTCTGCCTCCCAGTCCCAGGTGCCAGTCCCCCCCTCCCAGGCTAAAGGTAAGAAGGGAGGGGGGGACATAATGCCTGTTATTTTATTTGTTTACCCCCCCTACACACAAAATCCATTCTAACATTTATACATCACTCACACCCATCACACTCAGCACACTCACACCCATCACACTCAGCACTCACACACCCATCACACTCAGCACTCACACACCCATCACACTCAGCACTCACACACCCATCACACTCAGCACTCTCACACCATCACACTCAGCACTCTCACACCATCACACTCAGCACTCTCACACCATCACTCTCACACCATCACACTCAGCACTCTCACACTCAGCACTCTCACACTCAGCACTCTCACACTCAGCACTCTCACACTCAGCACTCTCACCCCCAGCACTCTCACCCACAGCACTCTCACCCACAGCATACACAGCACTCTCACCCACAGCATACACAGCACTCTCACCCACAGCATACACAGCACTCTCACACCCATCACACACAGCACTCTCACACCCATCACACTCAGCACTCTCACCCACATCATACACAGCACTCTCACCCACATCATACACAGCACTCTCACACCCATCACACACAGCACTCTCACACACAGCACTCTCACACCCATCACACACAGCACTCTCACACCCATCACACACAGCACTCTCACACTCATCACACACAGCACTCTCACACCCATCACACACAGCACTCACACCCATCACACTCAGCACTCTCACCCACATAACACACAGCACTCTCACAACTATCACACACAGCATTCTCACACACAGCACTCTCACACACAGCATTCTCACACACAGCACTCTCACACACAGCACTCTCTAACCCATCACACACAGCACTCTCTAACCCATCACACACAGCACACTCTAACCCATCACACACAGCACTCTCACACCCATCACACAAAGCATTCTCACAAACATCACTCTCACACACATCATACACAGCACTCTCACACACAGCACTCTCTAACCCATCACACACAGCACTCTCACACACATCGTACACAATACTCTTACACACATCACACTCAGCACTCTCACACACAGCACTCTCACACACAGCACATTCAGCACTCTCACACACAGCACTATCACACTCAGCACTCTCACACCCATCATACACAGCACTATCATACACATTACAAACAGCATTGTCACACACATCACACATAGCACTGTCACACACCACATTCTTGCACTGTCACACACAGCATTCTCACACACACCACTTACCGCACCCTCACACACAGCACCCCTCACACACAGCATCCATCACACACAGCATCCATCACGCACACATACTGCACCCCTCACATATACACAGAACCCCCCAACACACTGCACCACACACATACACAATAGTTCCAAACACACACACACATATATATATATATATATATACATACATACATACACACACACAGCACCCCTCACACACATACTGCACCCCTAAACACATTACATTCCAGACACACACTAGATCCCTTACCCAACTCTGGATCATCTACACACATATACACACTAGATCCCTATATACACTCGGAATCCGTTATAAACACACACTCACTAGATCTCGTACACATTCTGGGTCCTTCAAACACACACTAGACTCCTATACACATACACACACACACACACACACACACTACACTCTTAACATACACACTGTGAATCCCCTATACACACACACACACACACACACACACTAGATTCATTGTAAGCAAACACATACTACACCCCTAAACACACACTTTCTACAAACACTACATCACCTATACACACACTCTATAGCCTGTTTGCACACATGCTACATCCCCTTTACATACATTCTCTACAGCCCCTAGCCACATATGCATCACATTACACCACAGACACAACATGTCTAAAACTAACCTTATTACACAATACCACACCACAATCAGCTCACTCTACACACACGCAATACCACAAGCAGACTCCAAACACATGCACAATGCTCTTTCATGGCATTTTTGTCTCCTGGTATCCAGTTATAGAGACACCAGAGACAAATTGCAAGGAAACACAGTGCAAGCATGTTAATAAATTTGCTTGCACTGTGCAGAACAAATACAGGTTTTTTTTTTCTCATGCTAGAGCTCTTCAGCAGAGCTCTGCGCATGGTCTGCCCTGGAAGAGCATTGAACCAACATGCTCACTTTGAGAGGGGGCGTGCTTGTCATTAGTGATGACAAAACACACCTCCTCTGACCCGCCCCCTTCTTAGTGGGCCGCTGGGATAAAAAAATGCCCGGGCCGAATTTTTCTCCCAGTCCGGCCCTGATTAGCAGCAACACTGTTTACAAATGCATGTTCTTGGTATGCCCCAATTCCTCATGCATAAATTAAGGAGAGTCTCTGTAAGCAGTTTAAGCAGTAAGTATTGCAATTAGCATGTTAAAATTAGTGTGACGTAGTAGTGGGCTTAACACAATATGGCTATATAATGTGATTTTTAAGTAGTAGTTTAAAACTTACAACTTTATTTTTTATTTTTATTTTGGAATAGTGATCATATGTCCATGTTTTTAACTATTATCTTAACACATATCTAGAATGTACAATTACATCGAAACATGCTTTTTTTTATTATTGGGAGTCCTATATGAATGAGTGGTGATAATGAGATTTAAATTAAATCAAATTTTTCCAGCTTAATGCAATTTTTGACAGTGGTAGAATATGGGCCAATTAGTAATCTAAAATACAGCGGCCACTAATTATGTAAATTCCGTAACAGAGATGTTTTGACTTCCAAGAATACAGCAGACAATTCTAAAATCCAAATAGACAGCATTCGTGGAAGCAGCACATTTAAATGATTTACATTGCCCAATTTTATAGGCATTGAGGTTCAACTTTGATGTAAAGCAGATTGCAACTCTTCCTCCCTCTCAGTGTAAACTTGAGCAGTGAATCACAGAATAGGTGGCTGGCATTGATCCCTGTAAAACAGCACCTATCTTTTCACATAGCCACATTTCTGCAATGCACCGTGGAACACATGATCTAAAAAGGCCAACTTTAATAGTTTATTTTCTTTATTGATCTTGCTTTAACCCCTTAAGGACCAAACTTCTGGAATAAAAGGGAATCGTGACATGTCACACATGTCATGTGTTCTTAAGGGGTTAAATAGAATTGTTCTTATGAAAATGTCAAAGAAGACCGATATACTATATATGTTGGTGTATATTCTGGGAATGAAAGTTGTGTTGCTGTTTCTATATATATATATATATATATATATATTTGTATATATATAGATTGGGATCCTGAGAAAAGAGAAATTATTGAAGAAAAAGAAAGAAGGTCACCCCCTTTAAATAAGGGACCAGTGTGCCGAGTAAAAATCTGAGCTGTCATCCTAAGGCTCCAAAAAGAATGAATGCATTTGAACCTACATGCTTTTTAACTGTGCTATGTGCTATGACAATTTATACTGCATGGAAGATTTTATTATGTTTTAAATTAAGCAGATGACAGCACTATTTTTAGTGTAATTTTTTTTTTTTTTATTGCATTTCTTCTTATATTTTGTTAAGCACTGTGAGTGGCACTTTAAGAGGTTACTCCAAGCATTGTAATCACTACAACCCCCTATAGTAGTTATGGTTTTTGGAGTACCCTGGCCATGTTACCCTGTAATATAGCAAACTGTTTAGCAATGGTTTGCACTCTTACCTGGGTCCCCACTGGGCGCCTGGTCCTCTGATGCTGTGTAAACGATATTCAGCTTCCGCAGAGCTGCAGAATAGGAAAGCCCATCTCATCAGCCATTCATTGGCTGTGAGCATCAGCTGGATACTCTTAGCCAATGAATGACATTTCCATGCTGGCCAATGACGCCACTATGATGCTGTCGGAGGTGGGTTACATCTCCGGAAGCAAAGGATATAAACTCTGTATGTGCAGTGTTTCATAGTGAACATACAGACACATACAGACTCAAGGCACCATCAACACTTCAAATCACTGAAGTGGCCATAATGCTTGGAGTTGGAGTAACCCATTAATGTTTTTGGCAATTAAAAATGTTATCGAATATATGCACTTTATTTCATGGTTCATACACTGTAACTAAATATTACACTATTAATGGTAATGCCAGTGAGATAGCTCAGTGGGCTAATGCATCATCAGTAGAATCGGTTCAACCTTTTCAAATCCCAGCAGGGTTGACTCAGACCTTCATCCTTCTGAGGTAGATAAACTTAGTACCATTAAATTCGGTAATACTAACAACCCCTGGATGTTGGGCTAAGGTAACATTCCCAGGACGTACTTGAAAACCATAGTAATCTGAATGCACCTTTCCTGGTTAAATACTTTATTATTATTTCACTTTGGATTGAAGTAGGATAGATAGCTATTTCTGTGCTTTATTTATTGAATATTTTGTGTAATCCAAAAAGATTTACACAAACAGAGTTATTCACATAAGTGAGAATTGTGGGGAATTAAAAGTGAAGTTTTCCCAATTTTGGCCTTAAATGTAATATTCACTTTGAACTCGCTTTGAATCCCCAACAATTCACATATTAGTAAATAACCATCTATATATCCGACATGAGAGCCAGCTGCAAAATGTTCTAACTTTGTATATATATATATATATACAGAATAGTTTTTTTGGGGGGATGTGGGGAGCAGTAATTACTTATTCTTTACATTTTGTTTTACATTAATTTTAGTATTTGAGTATAGGGGAACAAGGACAGAGAGAGTCTCCATCTGTGTTTTCTGTTATATTTTGACATTTTCAAATTCTCTTTTCTATTAATGCAGACGGCTTCCTTTATGAAGTAGTGTGGGACCTAGATTTACTCTTTGCATATTCTGAGAAACTTTTTAAGCACAAATGTATGATAGTGCAAACAGAGTCTGTAGAACGAACATAAAAATGTCCATTACACAAGGGGTACATTACAATTTCTCACTAAAAGGCAATAATTCCATATTGGTAGAGCTATATAAATAATAACATAACAACATAATAATAATAATAATACACACGGGGTATATGGAATTATTGTCTTTTAGTGAGAAAGTGTAATGCGTCTAATATCTCTATCGATTTGGACAGAAACCAGGATAGATCAGTGGTGCGATTGTTGATCTGATACATATAACTGAGCAGTTGTGTCTTGTCGCTTGCAGCTTTAAAGTTTCTTTGTGAACTATACAATAAAAGTCAGCTAAGGACAGTTATTTACTCACAGCAAAGCATGCCTGGCAGAGAGAGGTGTGAAAAGTCTTTTCAAGTGGAGATTATGTGAGATCACACTGCCTGATAAGGACACATGGCTTATATCAGAACTGGGAATTGTTGAATCAATGTTCCAGGATGGGGATATGTTGTAGTATAGCATATAATACCATATCTATACACCTTATTTTCTGTAAAGCAAAGGGATCTGCAGGTAAGCAGAGCCATGTTTCAAGGGAAATTACAGTACTATGTTTTGCTGCTATATTGATGTTTTCTTGGTGTATCTTGCTTTATCTTTGTGCTATGATATCTAAAGCTTCAAATCCGGTTCTGTTTTCAGTGTAACTTCCCTTTTCAAAGCCCTGGTAAGGAAATATTTTGCAACACATATTTATGGATGCCATTGACTTTGGGGGTGTCGTTTTTGCATCTGTACAACATATCCATTTCAGTAAACTGAACATTTCAGATTTTATGGACTACATCCCCCATAATAAAGTTATAATACAGGCAAAGCATCATGGGAAATGTAGTCCACAACAACTTTGTTCACTCTTATTTTGATGGTGCCTGATCTCGGTTTCTGCTCCTTCATTTCTATGGATCAACATACGTGTCTTTACTAGAACCTACCCTGAAATTGTATCGCAGCAACGTTACCCCAAAAATGCTGTTTCCAAACTGGCAGATTTGCTGCCACTAGTGTCATAGTCATGACTGTTGTTTTTATTGATAAATATTACAATTATTTATTGGTTTTATAAAAAAAAAACAACAACAAAAAAAAAAACAGTCTACACTTTTATTTGCTCTTTTCTCCCCTCAATCTTCATTCCGTTTGGCTGACTAAATTGAGTTTGTACAAGTTTGTTCTCCCATATACACGTGTGAGTGCATTTGTAATTATTTGCATTAAAATATCTAAAGGGCATCATCCTTAATTACTTACATTAAAGTGTTTCATCATATTTTTTTTCTGGCTACATAACTCTCATTTACTATATATGCGTTGAGGGACCTGCCAAGAATGGGGTACATTGACGTTGTGGCAGGCTTATGCAATGTATGATCATATAATATAACTAAACCCCCATTATTTTTTGCCTAGGTGAGTTGTTTTTTAATAAAACTATAACAATCTGTGAGACTTGACATAGCTGTTTTATGAATGACAGAGTGCGCTGGATTGTGTATTTTGTATGTTGTATAAATCGGCACCTGCAGCACCCTATAATATATGCATGTTCAGGTGAGTGCAGCCCTAGCCATCCTTGGTTTCATTATTTATATGTTTTAATGTAATTTTTTCTTTTTCTTTTAATATATACATATATAGAAAAGAAAAAGAAAAAATTACATAAATAAATAACATAAATAACATCTTTTTAGTTTTCTTTTCCTTATTTTTAATGTCATTTTTTCTATTTATATTTCTATATATATATATATATTATAGAAATTTAAAAAATGACAGAAAAATGAAAAAACGACAAAAAACAAATAAAAATTATAATAAATGTAAAGAAAATGAAAAAGAAAGAATCACAGAACAAAAAGAAAAACAATATATATGCAAGCAAAAAAAAATACATAAAATGTAAATGAAAAGAAGAACACATAATAATGGACAGGAAAGATCTATCATACAATTTGGATATAAAATGAAACACCACAAAAGAGAGAAGGAGGGCTAAAAAAAAAAAACAAAAAAAAAACAGACCATGTCAAAATCTATTTTTAAACCCTCAGGTTGCATGGTCTTTAAAGTATAGATCCAAAAACCCTCTCTCTGTCTTCATTTCTTAATAAGATCACCTCCCTTTCATCCAGTGACACCCTCTCTCTATCAACACATGATACATTATTGTAACTAAAGCTGGAGCAAAGATTACAACGAACAGGTACTGAATGTGTAATCAACTTTTTCTTTATGTTGTTAAGATGTTCTAAAAATCTTTTTTTAGTTGTCTACTGGTTCTACCTAGGACTTATGACAAATCACGGCTTGAACTATCTAATTCTCTTTCAATTGTCATTTATTAATTGGGATTTTTCACATGCTCACCCTTCTCCCACATCCATATATTCACATACACAAACCACTGCATTCATGCCCTCATATTGGTACTTCATCTACACACATGAAGGGTTTCACACACATACATTGATATGACCTATATAAAGAGCCCTGTTCAATCACACAGTGACACTTGATGAAAAGTTAAAATGCTTGTTGTATATATTTATGTAGAGGATAACTTTGAGAACTGGCTAGAAGGCTAAGACTTTGAATTCTGAGTCCTGCTGATGACCATCAGGCACAAAAGCCTGGATACAATCATGACTCGGGGGTCATAACTCAGTGACAAGTTTGATAACGGGGTGACTTTTGGGTACATAAGGAATACAACCATTAATTATATCTGTCACATGTAGTCTGCACTAATTAGGACCTGTTTCTTATTAGTTAAAGTTTATAAGAATATACATGTCTTTGCTAATGACCCTGCTTAGGAATTTGAAGTCTGCAGCAGAACGTAGGCACAGCATTGCGCACTGTGTTATCAAATCAGTTACTGAGTGAACCTTTGGGATTTATAAAGTCCTGGTTCTCTGCCCTGCATATGTCAGGGGGATATCTGTTCTACTTTCTAGTAAATTCAATGGATATTATTGCAGCGTTTTGCAAATTGCATGAAGTGGCCTTTGGTCGCCATGCTACATTCATCATTAACCTCGACATGGATATTCTTCCTGAAGACATTTATCCTGTTATAGAACTGAGCAGGGTGCTGAAGTGAGGGCACAGCTGATTGCTTAACACTTCACTGGAAGTACTTTAATTTGCCAAACGGTACACTGATGTATATATAATTACCTCAAATTGAATGCGAACTATCTTTCCCTGCTTATTTCTGGTCATATTTAAAATGCTTCTCTGCAGTTCATAGGAGAAATATAATTTTCAGAAGTAGAACTTAATGTACTTTTCCTCTTGCTTTGATTGTTAAAAGAAACGCATATTTCTGTGTTCTTGTTGAATATTATCTTAAATTATATGAACTCTATTGTCATTAATAGATGCCACCCTGCCAAAAGATGAAGGCGACCTGAGGCAGTTGCCTAATGCTCATTGGTTACACAGGGACCTCAAATTAGTTCACTTGGCCCCATTCACCACCCCAATGTGAATAATGAAAGGGGGCCCAAACTTGTAATCTGCCAGGTCCATGTGGGAGCTTAATCCTCTACCTGCTACTCTGCCCATGAACACCAATGCTTATAACTTTAGCAATTTTTTAAAACATCTATCATTCTACCCTAACCTTCTCAGTCATTATCTCCATCCTTTCATTGACTACACACTCATACTCTTCTAATCACCCTCTCTATCTCCCTCACACTGGGTCCCTTACTACTATTCCATGATCACTCCCTTGGTGCCATTCTCATTCACTCTCCTTTCCCAAACTACCCTTGATATTTGTTAGGCCCTGAGCAAGAAATATTTTTGAGAACTTTTTTTATACACTTGATCACATCTCTAGTTGGACAGCACTGATGTAAGAGAGACAGAAAACATAAATCAACATTGGTGGTTTTTGTACAATGACTTGACAAGTATAAATATAGTATATCAAATACTGAACATACCAGCTGTCAGTTAAGAAAGATACTCCTCGAGGCTGAAATCTTGGGACTGACTTGTTATCCGCACCGGAGATACAAAATGTTTCCTTTATTTCCCTGCAGGCTTTGGGGCATATTTTAGAATACAACTGGGTGAGACTGCTGCAAAAGATATCATACCAACGCAGTATGTTTGCATTGGCATTTAACCCAGTGTATCTTTATCCATTGTTTCTTCAAAATTTGATTCATTAATAAGTTTTAATCATATTTTTTTTCTATTTTCTTTTATTCTCTTATTGACATGTACTATTTTCATGTCAGTATAAATCTGACCTCCATCAAGGAACATCATCAATATTACTGTGCATGTTTTGTGGAAAGTAGCAACTATCAAATATCAACGTATTAGAATACGATTTCTGGGTTGCCTGGGGAGAAGGTTGTCACGTATTCATCCGCTTATAAAAATGTGGTTAATGACATTTACTGTCCACACAGTAAAAGTTGTGCCGAGCAGCAACCAAATCCACAGAAGGTTTAATGCTGAGCAGCAATTATGCAAATTAAAACCTGGTAGCTGCTTTGGGGTCAAAGGCCAGTTACAGCCTATCAGATCTAGAGGAGGGGTATTTAGGCCCAGTTCTCATCCTGCTCAGTGCCCTGTCGTGGTGTCCCTTGTGGTTGTCCGAGAGCGCGTTATTGATTCTGGTTATTCTGAATGTTTAATGCTGAGCAGCAATTATGCAAATGGAAACCTGGTAACTGCTTTGGGGTCAAAGGCCGGTTACAGCCTATCAGATCTAGAGGAGGGGTATTTAGGCCCAGTTCTCATCCTGCTCAGTGCCCTGTCGTGGTGTCCCTTGTGGTTGTCCGAGAGCGCGTTATTGATTCTGGTTATTCTGGTCATTTGACTTTTGGCATTGATTTGAACTTCCCTGTTTTCTGGCATCCCTGACTCCTGGCTTTTCCTAATCGTTGTGTCTCTTTCTGTATCCCTTGACCTCGGCTATTCCTGACTATTCTTTGGTACGTTAGTCCGGCTATTCTAAGGTCCGGTATACATTACCTATCAGTCCTCTGTGTTACACAATTCTACGTGCTGGATCATTCTGTAATCCTGACAAAGGTGATGCCAATGGTAAGGATGTAGACAACAGAAAATCAACATGCACGAAGAGAGCCAACAGCCAATAAACATGGAGAATGGGAAACAACATGGAAGCCATCACTTCAGTGCGAATGCATGGTTAAGGCTGTAGATTTGTGGGTTTCCAATTTGGATCTAAATGGAAATGTACAATAAAGGAACCCCGTAATATCAACATTTATGTGACTGTGTTTTTAATTCCATTTCAAAATACCTGGTAACGTTTCAGACTTTAACTGTCTTTGTCAGAGTTGTCAAACACTCTCAGAGTGTTAAATGCCAACACACTGCCAGTCTTTGGGATGGAATTTAGACAAAAGACAAGAAATTTTGTGTTGAGAAGTTCCTTTATTGTACATTTCCAATAAACATGGGGAGGCTAAACCAGTGGTAATTCAGACTCAGCCTACCCGCCAGAACTAACTGGCAAAAGTTATAGTATACGTAGTGGTGAGACGGAGTCCTGTGATGGTATCGGTGATTGAATTTGCCGATTTTGATTGAAATGGTAAACTAAGCACTAAACAACAAAAAGCAGCAAAAATATAGTTGCATGTTGTATTGTAGTAACAATTACTAAATATCAACAACAAAAGAAAAAAACAAATGGTGCTGTTGGCATACTGTCCCCCAAAAATAGGGGCAGTGGGACAACGGCGCCTTGGTCACCTGGAACTGTTCTTCCAAAAAGCAGGGGATAACGCTAATAACATAATCACTCACAAGAAAGAGACAAGGGTTCTGAACAATCCAAGAACCTTTGAGAAGGAAGAAACAGTAGGAAAACTCTAACCATTATTTATTACTAGGGGTACTAAAAAAATGGCTCACTTAACAAACATATGACTATATACATTAAGTACCCAAGAGGAATGAGAATCCTTGGAAAGTATACAAAAGATAGCAACAAGCCACCAGTGAAACAAATATGAGTAATAAACAGGGCTGAAATTGTAAAGAATGGTATAAGGAGACCTATATAAATTACAGCTTTGCATACAGTAAGGGGGGACCGAAATATTTACCCCTATTGCCCCTCAATATGTTAAAAAAGACCACCAAAGGCTCGTATTAAAACTGTATGATACAAGCTTATAAATAACCATAGAACGAATAGGTGATATCAAAAGATATGACAAAAAATTCAAATCAAATCATATCATAGTAAATAAAGAGCTGGTGGGTAGTAGAATGTAAGAAGGAAAAAAATCAAATAACAGGTCTATAATTCAGTACACTGTCCCTAGATACCTCGGCACTGTAGGAGAACTACTAGTGCCTACCTAAACCAACTGGCCCTTGGGTAACTGAAAGTGCATTAAAACAAAAGAAAAAACATGCTACTGATACTGAGTAAAACGCACACTGTGAGCTACAAAGGCCCGATGGGCTTTTTGGCGTCTGAACATGCCTAAACGTGTCATTAAAGGGACACTATAGTCACCTGAACAACTTCAGCTTAATGAGGTTGTTCAGGAGAGTGCTACAGCTACCCGGAGCCTTTTTCTTGTAAGCACTGTATTTTCTGAGAAAATGCAGTGTTTACATTGGAAGCTTGGAACACCTCTTGTTGCAGTCAATCAGACGGCCACCAGAGGGACTTCCGAGTTCAGAGGCCCTAAAAAGGCCTCTCGTCCGATGCATTCTGGGTGAATGCATCAGACGGGCTATCAGCACACAAAGCACTGTGAACGCGCTTTGTGTGCTGATAGCCTGTCAGCACTGCTGTGGGCGTGGCTTCAGCTGACAGCTTCAGCTGACAGCTGAAGCCCGAACCCACAGGGACCTACTCTCCTTCCCCGGCCCCCACCGCTGTGCGGCGGGTGGGGGCCCTAAAATTATCAATAAGGGGGGGACCTATTGTCCCCCCCCGGCCCCCACCCCTGAGCGGTGGGTGGGGGCCCTAAAATTATCTATAAGGGGGGGGACCTACTGTCCCCCCCCCGGCCCCCACCCCTGTGCGGCGGGTGGGGGCCCTAAAATTATCAATAAGGGGGGGGACCTACTGTCCCCCCCGGCCCCCACCCCTGTGCGGCGGGTGGGGGCCCTAAAATTATCAATAAGGGGGGGACCTATTGTCCCCCCCGGCCCCCACCCCTGAGCGGTGGGTGGGGGCCCTAAAATTATCGATAATGGGGGGGGGCCTACTGTCCCCCCCCGGCCCCCACCCCTGTGCGGCGGGTGGGGGCCCTAAAATTATCAATAAGAGGGGGGACCTACTGTCCCCCCCCGGCCCCCACCCCTGTGCGGCGGGTGGGGGCCCTAAAATGATCAATAAGGGGGGGGACCTATTGTCCCCCCCCGGCCCCCACCCCTGAGCGGTGGGTGGGGGCCCTAAAATTATCAATAAGGGGGGACCTACTGTCCCCCCCGGCCCCCACCCCTGAGCGGTGGGTGGGGGCCCTAAATACAAAGGGGGGGGGGGACCCTAGTTAACCCTCCCCCCCCCCAAAAAAAAAAAATTATCTCCCTACCTACCCCCCTCACCCTAAAAATAATGAGGGGGGAACATTAACTAAAAACCTGTAAAAAAAAAAAAAAAGAGATAAAAAAAACTTACCATTCGATGTTTTCTTTCTTCTAAAATCTTCTTTCTTCAGCCCAAAAAAGGCCAAATAAAAATCCATAATAACCGACGCAATTAAAAAAAAAAAAAAAAAAAAACGAGCGCAGAAAAAATAATCCATCTTCACCCATGGAGGGCTCCGCGCAGACTGAGCTCCGCAGGGTGGGGAAGGCTTATAAAGCCTTGCCCCGCCCTGCAATTAGGCTAAGAACACTCTGATTGGTGGGTTTAAACCAATCAGAGTGCTCTTTGTCATTTTACAAGCGTGGGAAAGTTCTTTGGAATTTTCCCACGCTTGTAAAATGACACAGAGCACTGTGATTGGATGGGTTTCAAGCCATCCAATCACAGTGCTCTGTGTCATTTTACAAGCGTGGGAAAGTTCTTTGGAATTTTCCCACGCTTGTAAAATGACACAGAGCACTGTGATTGGATGGCTTGAAACCCATCCAATCACAGTGCTCTGTGTCATTTTACAAGCGTGGGAAAATTCCAAAGAACTTTCCCACGCTTGTAAAATGACACAGAGCACTGTGATTGGATGGCTTGAAACCCATCCAATCACAGTGCTCTGTGTCATTTTACAAGCGTGGGAAAATTCCAAAGAACTTTCCCACGCTTGTAAAATGACACAGAGCACTGTGATTGGATGGCTTGAAACCCATCCAATCACAGTGCTCTGTGTCATTTTACAAGCGTGGGAAAATTCCAAAGAACTTTCCCACGCTTGTAAAATGACACAGAGCACTGTGATTGGATGGCTTGAAACCCATCCAATCACAGTGCTCTGTGTCATTTTACAAGCGTGGGAAAATTCCAAAGAACTTTCCCACGCTTGTAAAATGACAAAGAGCACTCTGATTGGCTCAAACCCACCAATCAGAGTGTTCTTAGCCTAATTGCAGGGCGGGGCAAGGCTTTATAAGCCTTCCCCCGCCCTGCGGAGCTCAGTCTGCGCGGAGCCCTCCATGGGTGAAGATGGATTATTTTTTTTTGCGCTCGTTTTTTTTTTTTTTTTTTTTTTTATTGCGTCGGTTATTATGGATTTTTATTTGGCCTTTTTTGGGGCTGAAGAAAGAAGATTTTAGAAGAAAGAAAACATCGAATGGTAAGTTGATTTTATCTCATTTTTTCTTTTTTACAGGTTTTTAGTTAATGGTCCCCCCTCATTATTTTTAGGGTGAGGGGGGTAGGTAGGGAGATAAATTTTTTTTTTGGGGGGGGGAGGGTTAACTAGGGTCCCCCCCCCCTTTGTATTTAGGGCCCCCACCCACCGCTCAGGGGTGGGGGCCGGGGGGGACAGTAGGTCCCCCCTTATTGATAAATTTTAGGGCCCCCACCCACCGCTCAGGGGTGGGGGCCGGGGGGGGGACAATAGGTCCCCCCCTCATTGATAATTTTAGGGCCCCCACCCGCCGCTCAGGGGTGGGGGCCGGGGGGGGCAGTAGGTCCCCCCCTTATCGATAATTTTAGGGCCCCCACCCACCGCTCAGGGGTGGGGGCCGGGGGGGGACAGTAGGTCCCCCCCTCATTGATAATTTTAGGGCCCCCACCCGCCGCACAGGGGTGGGGGCCGGGGGGGGGGACAGTAGGTCCCCCCCTTATTGATAATTGTAGGGCCCCCACCCGCCGCTCAGGGGTGGGGGCCGGGGGGGGGGACAGTAGGTCCCCCCCTTATTGATAATTGTAGGGCCCCCACCCGCCGCTCAGGGGTGGGGGCCGGGGGGGGGACAGTAGGCCCCCCCCTTATCGATAATTTTAGGGCCCCCACCCGCCGCTCAGGGGTGGGGGCCGGGGGGGGCAGTAGGTCCCCCCCCTCATTGATAATTTTAGGGCCCCCACCCACCGCTTAGGGGTGGGGGCCGGGGGGGGACAGTAGGTCCCCCCCTCATTGATAATTTTAGGGCCCCCACCCGCCGCACAGGGGTGGGGGCCGGGGGGGGGACAGTAGGTCCCCCCCTTATTGATAATTGTAGGGCCCCCACCCGCCGCTCAGGGGTGGGGGCCGGGGGGGGGGGACAGTAGGTCCCCCCCTTATTGATAATTGTAGGGCCCCCACCCGCCGCTCAGGGGTGGGGGCCGGGGGGGGGACAGTAGCCCCCCCCCCTTATCGATAATTTTAGGGCCCCCACCCGCCGCTCAGGGGTGGGGGCCGGGGGGGGCAGTAGGTCCCCCCCCTTATTGATAATTTTAGGGCCCCCACCCGCCGCACAGGGGTGGGGGCCGGGGGGGGGACAGTAGGTCCCCCCCCTTATTGATAATTGTAGGGCCCCCACCCGCCGCTCAGGGGTGGGGGCCGGGGGGGGGACAGTAGCCCCCCCCCCTTATCGATAATTTTAGGGCCCCCACCCGCCGCTCAGGGGTGGGGGCCGGGGGGGGCAGTAGGTCCCCCCCCTTATTGATAATTTTAGGGCCCCCACCCGCCGCACAGGGGTGGGGGCCGGGGGGGGGACAGTAGGTCCCCCCCCTTATTGACAATTTTAGAAAGCGAGCTGAGCTGTCAGTCAGACAGCTCAGCTCGCGAACGCGCATTCCGCGCACATGCGCGGTAAAGCGCTCAGGTTCTTCATAGGGCGGCATTCAATGCCGCTCTATGAAGAACGCGATTGGTCCAGCGCGAAGCCGTCCCATTGGGCCCCGCGATTTCGTCATTTTGACGAAAAAGGGGGCGCGGCCTAGCGGGGAGCTCGGCGCTGGAACGGAGGTAAGTTTTTAATATAAAAACACCGAAATTTTTTTTTTTAATCAATGAAAGTTCATATAAAAGCAAGAAGGAAGGCTGGGGAACCTGTCTTTCTTGCTTTTATATGGTGACTATAGAGTCCCTTTAATGCTCCTGACGATATGTTCAGTTTATTATCCTACTGTTTCTTCCTGGATTTTTCAGGACCCTTGTCTCTTTTTTGGGGGGAAAATTACAAAATAGTGTCTTGCTTTTGGATATAGTTATAGTAATAACAACGCTCTCATATTTATTATGTCTTCATAATAATCACTTATTTAATCACTTATTTAAAAAAAAAAAAAAATAACAAGGTTTGAGCATGTAAGAATACAGTATATCAATGAGGTCAAACCTGAGCAAGGTGGTGCCTGGACAGTGTCCCTTTCATGGTTTGTGAATTAAATGTAAAACAAAAGTTTTCCTTTAGTAAATAAGCATTTTGCTGTCAAATGTACAATATGCTAGCAGCATATAGTGTGATAAAACATATTAATTAAATTAATTAATGACAGCTAAATTGTAAGCTATATGAACTACAGGTGTTGGTTATATGTATAAGATTCAATGTTTCTTTAAAAATTATTACTTCTTTTTGAAATGTGCATGCATATTATGACGAAAGTGGACTTATCATTTCTTTACACCCTCTTCAACCATGCTGTTTTCAATAACAGCATCCACTAAGGTGGCATTGCTTGGGGGTTGAAGCGCCAAATTTAGTCATATAATAAAGCCCTCCATGTAAATATTTTTGCATATACAGGGCTGAATCCAAAAGGCCTGAGGCCTAGTTAGGAAGTTCAATGGCTCTTCGTTTGAGGGCTAAATAAGGCCAGTTTGCTTCATTGGTGCAATGGTGCTTTTTGTAAAAATGAAAGCCGTTAGAAAGTATTCATAATGACGTTTGTGATTGTACAGCAGACAGTCCCCTGATGGTAAGGTATAAAGAGTTACAAAAATGTTCTGTGGAACTGTAACTGTGCTATTGAAAACAGAGTTCGAATGAATGAGTTTTAATGATTCTCCCCCGTAATGAATATGGCACCATTAGAAATTTGACAAGCGAATGCACAGGAATGATGTGCAATATTTTGTAGTTGATGTTCTGAAAAGACACTAGTTAACTTTGAGTTATGATTGCTCAGTTCAGTAGCAAAAGTGTTTGGTTCAATTTAATAATAAATGCTTATAAATTGCCCCAGCTGATTTTGTTGCTGCAAATAGAAAAGAAAATATCCTTCCTAATAGTTTTTTGTAAGTTCTATCACTATGTTAAAATATAGCCAATTCTACATACACTTCATAAATAGCTTTTTCGACATGGTTTTCTGCAAAAAGGGAAAAAAAGCAACCAAAAAGATATGAACGACATTTAATAACATTTGTGAGCTGACCATTTCTTAAGTAGCATTCTACCCTGAAGCAGTGACTGACTCAAAGAGAATCTGCCAAAGAGAATATTTAATTAACCCCTTTTCTCATAAAGGCAGGGTAAGGCTAAAGGCAGAATAAATACATTTACATTTTGACGGATTATCTCAAATAATATCAGTTGAATTGTCTACCGCAAAACTAGAGAATAAACCTTTATAAAATAAACCTTCTTATACATTATTTCAACATAAATCCCAAGTTTAAGCAAAAGTGTCACTTCCTACAATTATATATATTCTATTATCCCTATTATTGCCACATTTTTATAGGAACTATGTGTAAAACAACATTTTTAATATACAATTCCACACCTCTTTATCCTGCAACTGAGTGTTAGCCTTCTGTCAATCAATCATGTTTTACTCCTTAAGGTCACATGACGGAAATTTTCAGTCGTGGTGGAATTTGTCTTCTGAAGCTGTGTCCTTAAAGGGTTAAACTCTTTCCTTTGCCCTTGGCAGTCCCCAACCAGAAAGCATACAAATAGAAGAGATTAAACAATGTTTCTATCTCCTTCTTCATTTGTGATGTTTGTCCTGATTTTGCATTGTCTGAACTGGATTATGATGTCATTTGCTAAGTGTTTAATATTAATTTGGAAGAAAATGTAGAATCTCATAAAAAAAAAAAAAAAATTTAATACAAATTCTAGGTGGTTTTCATTGTTTTGTTCCATCGTTTAAATTCCAAAGAAGTGACATTTCCCCTTTAACTTTTGCCAGAGGGTAAAAAGTAACTTAACTTGAAGTTTAAGTTGTGAGAAACTTTTTAAGTATCAGATTTTATATATATATATATATATATATATATAGAGAGAGAGAGAGAGAGAGAGAGAGAGAGAGCGAGAGAGGAGCAGTCATCTAAATGTACGTCAAACGTATGAGTTTTTTCATTAAAACAGGTATAGAAATTAGGCGAGTTTATGTGTTAGTTCTCAAAATTTCTTACAAAGCTAAAATTTGTGGAAGTTCTCCTGTTAAAGTTCCCTTAATAAATGCTCTAGTATTGCAACCAGAACTCATTTTTTTGAGGCACTTATATCTTACACTTAATATACATATATAATGTATACTAACATCTCATCCACCTCCCAAAATGTCTTCTTTCCCCCCCAAGTACTGCTCCTGTCTCTCATGTATCAACTCTTTCTGTCTCTACCCTACCTTCTATAATTGTACCTCCTTCTTTCCCCCTTTATCCTGGTAAACCCTCCCTGTAAACATGCAGCAGTGTATTTTTTTATTTTCAAATTTTTTTATTTTCAAATTTCAGAGCCTTTAGCACCCTCTGCTGCAGAGGCCCATGGAGCCTTACAGGTTCCTCCAGGGCCTTCCATGGATTCTGCAACAGTTGTCAGTAATGGCACCAATGCGAGCGCCAGAAGTGATGCCTGCATCACTTCTTCTTTGGGCTGAAACATGCCAGGAAATAATGGCTGTTCCTCCCTGCTCCTCCAGGCTTCCTAGAGGCAGAATAGGATCGTCTGGGACTGGTAGGGGGCAGATGAACTGGCACTGTCCATTGCAATATGCTGTAGAAGCCAGGACCTCACAGGCTCATAAGTTATTTTGGCATAAAGTAACAGAGTAATGCTGGTGGAGTTAATTGGGGACAAGTAGTGCTGCCATTACTGGGTATGCCTTACCATTGTGTGATGCCATTTGGGTGATGGGCACTCTAAGTTTAGCGCTGTAGAATCTTCTGGGGGTCAGGGGTTCAAGGAAGGTATGGGGGGGAAGGTCAGCTGTGAGCACATTACACCCTCATGATTGCGCTCACTTTTGCAAACGCTGACACATGTATGTTCATATGCATTTGAGGTTGCTCTGCTCAGGGCAGCTGTTGCCATGGCTCTTCATTGTGCTTTTCAAATTGCAAAGCTAGTGGCCCCTTCTCCCTCTGCCTTGGGCAAGGGAATTCAAGATTTGCATTTGTCTATAGCAAGGTGAATGAGTTTCCCCCCCCCCCCCTCCCCCTGACAGTCGCTGGCCTGGGGCGCTCGGCCAAAGTTTCTTGATAGGATGGCCGTGCCAAAGATATCCCTTGCAGTCCTTTTGCCTCGGCTTGGGCGGATGCTTTGGATGCCCAACCGCAGCATAAGATTGAGTCGCATCCTCTTGTGGGCTGAGGGGTGCAGTTAGTCCCTCTGCACCGCCACCCTAGTTAGTGGAGTTATTTTATATATTTTTACTATGGCTGTTCCGTTGAACAGGTTTCTTCCAGTCAGCTGTCTTGAATAATTTCTTGAATGGGGTGCTAATGAAGAGGGGGTGGCATTAGTGGGTTGGAGGGGTTGGGAGTGTTCAATTTTTCATGGAAAGTAAGGCCAAAGGAGATTGTTTTATTTAAAATATATATTATTGGTAATTCTACAGAGTCATTCACTAGAATTGAAAGTGGATTCATAGTGAATTTCAAATTTAAGGCAGAAGAAGTCAAACTGGAAGCATAGTTGACTTAGAGAATGTTTTTAGTTTGACTATTTTTACCTTGAATTTGAACTCCAATGTGGATTCACTTAAATTCTCATTTTAGTGACTAACCCTGCTTATGAAGAAAGATGAATAAAGTATGTGTAAAATTATCGTGTGGGTTCAACAAATTAAAAAAAAAAAGGTATTTACATGTCCTCTATTTACAGTTTAACCCAAAACTAGTGTGAAAAAAATCAACCAGGTTTTCCAGTCTGGCTTAAATTAGCAAATTAGATCATGAATTTATCAGAACTCACTGCAAAATATCTCAGATATGCTTTGTATGCCCAGTGAATAGAAACATTGACACTTTTAGAAATAAATCTCCATTGCCTTAATTTGCCGAAAAAGTTACATTTTGTAGGAAAGAAGAACTGAAGCAAAGCTAATATACTAAATTGGTGAAAAACCAGTCTTTTTTTAACATACTGCGACATAAAACATTCAATGCAGTTTCCTAGCATTTAGAATGGGTTTGTTATACCTTTCTCTGCCATGGGAAGGACCTGATTGATGAACCGTATCTCCTGGTTTTATTTCCAAAAGGTGAAAGGTAACATGTAACCCATTATCTATGTGTTGTTCCACAATGTGATAAACAGAATAAACAGGTTAGACATGTGTCTCAGTCACTTCTTCTCACCATGTTTTACAGCAACAATAACTGCATAGACGCAAGTCGCACTTTGAGGATTGGCATGTCAAAAGAACCCATGTCTTTCTTTTTTTTATACATCAGCAGCATTGGGCCAAATATTAATCATGCCAGACATATTTGTTCATTGGGACAATTTAGTGTGGGTTTTATTAGCCATTTCCTGCAGTTGACTAATACCAAAGGAAATTCAGCATCTAGAAGGTTTAGCCCCAGGCTAGAACAAGCTTTTAGGTCTTGAGTTTATTTTTACACAAACAAATAAATTGGTTGTTGAAAGAGGGAGAGAGTATGGTTGGATGGGCGTTTCAGACGCCATCCTTAAACAGGAAATGTGGTCTTAACATAGACATTGTTGCGTGCTACAGTGGAAGGGCAAATATGTCCTCTGAGCATTCGTAACAAGGACCATTTAATTAGACCTGTTTCGATTTATTTATTTTGTTGTTGTTTGGCATAGAGATGGAGGTTTGGTTAAACATTCCATAGGTTTTGATCAATCTAAACTATATCTCAGTCTTTTTTATTTTAATCCTAATTTAGACTTTGTATTCATAGCATGATGCAATGTAGAATTAATGCAGCCATTTTTCATGAACAAAAAAAAAAAGAACAAAAATGAGATGCATATAATGAAGAAAATATAAAGTACTGAATTGTGAAAATATGTATTATATCCACTCCTGGTAGACACAACTCCAGAAGACCCGTCCAAATTGAGAGACTGAATGTTTTAGTTAGCCCATGCCAACTCACCAGGCATAAATTTATGGTTGTTGGCTATCATGGAGGCCACACATTCTGATGATTGGATAATTCAGAGCACTGATTCTCAAGAAAGCACTAAGCAGTTAATGGTAAGCAAGCTGGAGCTGCGAGATAATTTACAACTCCCTAAAAGGAGCAATAAGACTCATAAATAAATGTACATACCAAATAAAATATCCCACATAGACATCGAAGTAATGGAGATCGAGAACATAAAAATGAACACAAAAGAAAAAGATCATGGTACGGTGTATTAAATCAATAAAATAAATAAATAAATACACAAGACCCACTCACAAACAATATTGCACAAATAAACAATTTACAAAAAGCACCTTGCCATTAAAGGCCAATATGTCCCAGAGGCTGCTAGAGATTGGAGTGAAGTGAGAAGGGGTAGGTTACGGGATTGTGAACTATATACAATAGTGATATGAGGGGCAGCAAGGAAGAGCAATGGGAGTAGAGTGAAAAGAGGCTTGTAAGCAGGGTAGCCTGCTGAGAAAGGCGCAGGGCAGAGAGGATGTGTTTTGTCATCACTAATGACAAACACGCCCCCTCTCAAAGTGAGCATGTTGGTTCAATGCTCTTCCAGGGCAGACCATGCACAGAGCTCTGCTGAAGAGCCCTAGCATGAGAAAAAGGCCCTGTTCTTTTGTTCTGCACAGCCCAAGCATTTTTATTTACATGCCTGCGCCGTGTTTGCTTTAACTTGTCTCTGGTGTCTCCATAAATGGGATACCAGGAGACAAAAGGGCCAGGAAAGAGTATTGTGCATGTGTTTGGAGCCTGCTTGTGTGGATTGCGTGTGTTTAGAGTGAGCTGATTGTGGTGTGATGTGTAAATAGGTTGGTTTCAATTGTGTTGTGTTTGTGGGGTGATGTGTGGCTAGGGGGTGTACATAGTTAGTGAGTGTGTATAGGGAGCATAGTGTGTATGTGGGGAATGTAGTATGTGTGTGTGTTTAGGGAATGTAGTATGTGTTTGCTTACAAGAAATCTAGTGCTCACAAAAATCAACGAACAGGAAGCAGCTCCATTTTTTGGGGACCCTTACACAGCTCAATGTCTGACCGTGACCGTGAGTATGCCTACAAGGCCCGCCCATAAGTCCACCTACATGGCCCACCAATGAGTTCGCTCCCAGGGAGTGAAGTATATGTGTGTAGAGGATGTGTTGTGTGTTACTGTAGAGAATGTAATGTATGTGTGTTCTTATGGAATGTAGTGTATAGGGATACCAATTTATGTAAGGGATGTAGTGTGTGTGTGTATAGGGGATGCAGTGTGTGTTTGTGTGTAAGGAATGCATTGTGGCTATGTGTGTTTAAGGGATGCATTGTGTTAATCTGTGTTTGTATGTAATGCAATGTATGTGTCTGTAAGGGGTGCATTGAGTGTGTAAGAGAAGCAGTGTGTGTGCGCAAAGAATTGTGGTGGAATTTCAGTGAAATGTAAATTTAGTAGGCCGAGATTTCCACGTGGCATATGTGTATGTTGTGTCAGTTAGTTAGCTACACATAGCTAGGATACTGTCATCAATGTAGTGAGCATGTGCAGGAATGCAGGAACTGAAATTACACTTCTTTCTCCTTTGTCTTGGATGAGCCATGTGGTCTGACCAGATGAACAAGTCTATACTCTGCTCATTGATTGGTTAAAGGTATATGTGGGCGTAGCTATTAATGGGAGGAGTTATAGTACTATAAAAGGAATGTACTCCATGTATTTGGCTCTCAGATCTGTTTTGGAACGATAGTTCATCTGAGGTCCGATCGTTAATAAAGACTTCTTACTTCCTGAAGACCTGCATCCATCTCTCTGTGTCTGGCTTCTGTAAGTTTACTCGGCTACAGGATGTAAGCGATGCATTATGTGTGTGTGTAATGGATGCATTGTGTGTTTCTGTGTGAGTGTAGGATGCACTGTATGTTTCGGTGTGTCTGTGTGTGAGTAGGGATGCATTGTATGTTTCTGTGCATGTGCATGTGTGTGTGTAGGGATGCATTGTGTGTTTCTGTGTATGTGTATGGATGCATTGTGTATGTGTGTAGTGTGAAAAAGAGGGTTTGTGGGGTAGGATAGGTGCTGAGAGGGGAGCAGCTCTTTATTTGTTATTATTATATTTATTTTGTTAATATACTTTTTTTTATTTAGTTTATCGCTTACAAGCCCCTTGCGTGTCTCTTACCCCCCTCTTTGTATATCTTACTCCCCCAAGCCCCTTTGTGTCTTACTCTTCCCAGCTCCTTTGTGTGTCTCTTTTCCCCCCAGGCTCCTCTTTGTGTCTCCCTCACAAGTGATTCTGTGCGTCTCTCTCCTGAGCCCCTCAGCGTGTCTGTCTCCCCTACCAGCCCCTCTGTGCTTCACTTTCCCCCGTTCCTCAGCCTCACTGTTGGTCTTACACTCCCCCCTGTCCCTTAATGATTTTTCACTCACCCTGCCCCTTAGTGGTCTCATCTCCTCTCCTCCCCCTGACCCTTAGTGGTCTCCTCTCCTGTCCATTAATGATTGCCCCTGTCCCTTAGTGCTCTCTCCTTCCCTCACTTAGTGTTCCTCTCCCCTCCCTGTCCCTTAGTTGTCCGCCCCCCCTTAGTGGTCCTCTCTCTCCCCCTTAGTGGTCCTCCCTCTCCCCTCCCTCTTAGTGGTCCTGTCTCTTTCTCCACCTCCCCTTTAGTGGTCTTGTCTCTACTCCCCCTCCCTTTAGTGGTCTTGTCTCTACTCCCCCTCCCTTTAGTGGTCCTGTCTCTCACCCTCTCCCCTTTAGTGGTCCTGTCTCTCTCACCCACTTCCCCTTTAGTGGTCCTGTCTCTCACCCCACCTCCCCTGTAGTAGTCATGTCTCTCATACCCCCCTTTAGTGGTCCTGTCTCTCACCCCCTCCCCTTTAGTGGTCCTGTCTCTCTCACCCCGCCTCCCCTTTAGTGGTTCTGTCTCCCTCATCCTTCCCTTTTAGTGGTCCTGTCTCTCTCACCCCCTCCCCTTTAGTGGTCATGTCTCTCTCACTCCCCCATCCTTTAGTGGTCCTGTCTCTCTCACCCCTCTCCTTTATTGATCCTGTCTCTCTCTCACCCCGTCCCCTTTAGTGGTCCTGTCTCTCTCCCCCCTTTAGTGGTCCTGTCTCTCTCACCCCCTCCCCTTTAGTGGTCCTATCTCTCTCACCCCTCCCCTTTAGTTGTACTGTCTCTCTCTCATCCCCCCTCCCCTTTAGTGGTCCTGTCTCTCTCACCCCCCCCCCTTAGTGGTCCTGTCCGCTCCCCCCTCCTCCCTCTTAGTGGTGCTACCTCCCCTCCCCCTTCTTGGTTGTCATCTCCCTCCCCCTCAGTGGTTCTCTCCTCCCCGCCTCCTACCTATCTTTGTAGCGTGGCCGGCGGCAGACTGCAGTACTGGAGCTTCTGTTTCCTGTACCCGGCTGGACTAACAGGAAGTGCTCTAACTTCATGTCAGTACGGCCGAGTACAGGAAACAGATGCTCCTGTATCGCGGTCTGCCACCCGCGCCGCTAGACCAAGCTACACTGAGTCTGAGTGACAGGTAGGCGGGAGCGCTGTGCACTTCCCTCCTGCCGGGTAACTCAGATCTTGTGCCCCCTGGGCCAGTGCACCCTAGGCTAGCCTAAGTAGCCTATAGGATGCGCCAGCCCTGATAATATGAGATTGTAAAACCATAAGGGCCTGGACTTTAAGGGATTTAGGTGACCCCAAAACCATGGCCAATTCCTTAACTGTAACTTCTGCCACCAGAATATCTCTCACTAACATAGAAAGCAAGGGAAATTAAAAAAAATTCTCTGAAATTAAAAAGAGAGTCTCTGCTTTTGAACTGGGTGATTAAATAAGGTGAAATATTAAAGACCTGCTCTATTCTTTCTGGAGAATCGCTACGAACCCCATCAGGGTTTGATTTTTGATTTTTTTTTTTCAAATTCTTTATTTTTGAAGATTTGTCATTCACTTTGGGGTTAGGGTACAGAATAAAACAAGGGAGTAAAATTCGTGTTACAGAGTTCGTATAGCTTGTGCATGCGATTTATGACAGTCTTGCATTTGGCTCAGTTTTATAGCGAGGTTTCTATGGTTACAGTAGCTGTCGGTTGCTTGTTTGTTAGAGCTCTGTGCATAACGTTTGTTACTGCTCTAGGTCTAAGGATTGGGGAAGGGTACAGAACATGAAAAGGGAGGGGATCAGGGTGCCCTATTGGGTGTTTCCCCTATCTTATTTCCATCCCGTCCTCCGCTCCACTCCGTTTGAGGATCATAATTTCTCTTTTTTTTTTGAGAACTGTCGTGCTTGGTCGGAGGGGTGCGGAAGTGAGAGACAGGGGATCCAGTCTCGTTAGTAGGGGAGGGTGGCGGGTATTATGTAGAGAGTGTTAAGCGTTGTCATAAGTTTATGGTTTGGTGTGTGGGTTGAGTGTGCGTGGGCTTATGATCGTGGTCGATCTTATGGGGTGTGTGTGGTTTGGTTTTTCTGGCATGTCTTTTCCGTGGTGGTGTGTCTTGGGAGAGAAGAAAAAAAAAGAGGGGGAGAGGGAGGGGTTAGGGGGGAGTTTTGTCGGGGGTTGACTTTGTTTGGGTGTGCCCCGGAGTGGTTGTGGGATTGGATGCCCTGAGCAGCGTGTTTTATCTGGGTGTGGGAAATTCGTATAACCAGGGGTCCCATATCTTGTTAAAGTTTGTGATGGTGTCATGTACTATGGCAGACAATGTATCCATGTGTCTAGCTTCCTCAATTTTGTGTAGAACAACTTGTGGTGTTGGTACCTCGGTTTTGCTCCACACCTCTGCAATTGCCCTCCGGGTCGCCAATGCAATGCGGGCAATTAGTTTGTTCTGGCACCTGGGGGTGTGTTGCATTGGCCTGGACAGTAGCCAGGTCCAGGGGTCTAGTGGGATCATTGTGTGCAGAACTCGGGATGTGATTTGTGCCATTTGGTTCCATAGTTGGGCTATATGTGGGCACTCCCACCACACGTGGAAGTAGGTGCCCTTGTTTCCGCATTGTTTCCAGCATAGGTCAGAGTTTGAGATCCCCATCTGTTTAAGTCTAAGAGGGGTGAGATACCATCGCATGAGGGTCTTGTCTGCCTGTTCCTTGTGATTAACGCAAATGGAGACCGTGGCTGTGGCCTCCCATATTGCCCCGCAGTCTGATGGCGAGCTCGGTGGCCCGAGGTCCCTCTCCCAAGCCGACACATAGATTAGGGAGTGTTCGTTTTGGGTTGTGATTATGGCCGTGTAGAGGGCAGAAATTTGGCTTTTGTTGATGGGGTTGGGCATGCAGGTTTTCTCTAGTGAGGTCAGTTGTGTGGTGCTTGCTTTTTTGTTTATTGGTGTCTCGAGGAAGCTGTGGATTTGTAAGTAGCGGAAGTGGTCGAATGTGTTTAATGGGGTGTTTTGTGGGAGATCAGGGAACTGGAGTAGTGTTTGGCCTTGGTAGAAGTTATGAAAGCGGATAAGATTGTTGTCTTCGAATCTGGAGAAGTGTTGGGGTGTCATGCCGGGAGCGAATTGTGTGTTTCGCAGGATTGGAGTTAATTGGGAGGGGTGTGATATCATTGAGCATTTGGTGGTGATTTTGTCCCAGATTTTTATGGAGTTTGTGATTGCTGGTGAGGTGTTAATGATTTGTGGTCTGGCTTGTTTGGGCAGCCATATATGTAGGGATGGGCAGCACAAAACCAGGATACACCACTGCACAAGAGCTATTCTGTTTCAAAATGGCCAGCGTTTACTTTATGCTTTCTTAACTGCATTTTGTTTGTTATATTTAGTTTAAAATGCCAAATTAATATGGCCTGGAATGTTTCTCTCAACTTGTCTTTGTTTAAGAGATCCTCTCTTTAATTAATTCTATTTTTCTTTATGCTCTTTTGAACACAGCTATAGGGTAGTGTCTTTTTAAAAAAAATAAATTATGAAACATATGTATTTGTTGTTTAAAATCTTCCACTTTAGTGCAACTACATTTAATTCTGATCTGTTAACCTTTATGAATATTTTGCCATTGATGCCATTTATGTAAACCTTTTACATAAATATTCATATTCATCATCATTCATTATTTTGTTCTTTTTACCTTCCTTTAAGAGAATCTATAGTGAACTTTTACAGCATGCTTGAGGTTACTTTTTAACCTTTTATATATATTTCCATCATTTAGCATCCGTAAAGCTTCATCAAAGCTATCATTGCCCCACCTCCTTTATCAACTTGCTTGATAACCAGATTAAACTTTTTTCTTTAATTCTTTAAAAGTTAGATTTTCAAATTTAGTTACATTTTTCCCTACATGCATGTTATATATTTTTTTTTATTTATAGTTATAGGTTACACTGATTTGTATTGGCGCACAGTGCAATCACAGGGGAGCTAATGAAACACATGGGGGGGGATATGGTGCTAATGCAACATATGGAGAGGCTGGGGGGGTCATGAGACACATGGAGGGCGAGGGGGGGTAATGAGATACATGGAGAGCGGGGGGGGAGGGGGGTTATGAGACACATGGAGGGTTGGGGGGTAATGAGGCACTAGAGGGGCTGGGGAGAAAAAAGACACACAGAGGGGCTGGGGAGAGAAAGAGACACACAGAGGGATGGGGAGACACACAAAGGTTCTTAGGGGGAGATAGAGACACAAAGGGCTGGGAAAGGGTAGCATGAGACACAGAGGGGCTGAGGAAGACGAATAATCAACACACAGAGGGGCTGTGGGGAAAGAGACACACAGAGGTGCTGGAATGAAGTAAAAGTTACACAAAGAGCGGTTGTAAGAGACACACAAGGGATGTAAGACACATGAAAGGGACTTGGGGGAGAAATACACAAAAGGAGAGAGACATACAGAGGAGCTGGAGAAGGGGAAAAAGGAGCTGGAGAAGTGGAAAAAGAGACACACAAAGGGGCTACGAAGAAGTAAAAGTTACACAAACAGCAGTTATAAGAGACACACAAGGGGTGTAAAGCAATCAAAAGAGGGGCAAAGAAACACAAAAAGGGGCAAGAAATTAAAAAGCAAGGTTAAGAGAAACATGTGAAGATGCAATTCTTTTATGGGAGAGGGGGGGGGGGGTGCGGGGTGCATCTTCTCCTGTGTCTACTGCTCTCCCTGTGTGACGAGAGCAATCTCGCCACATTGCATTGGAGAAGCCTGGCTGCCCGCCTGCTGCCTTTGGACTATGGCCCTGGGAGATTGGGCCCTTTAAAAACAGTATTCGGCCATACCAGAGTGATATGCCGGGAAGGCAGTGTGAAGTGCAGGGAGAGGAGAGCAGCGTCCTCCCTCCCCAGCGGCAGGCTGAGTTACAGGGGGCAGAGGTAGTTGGTCCTACCCCCCAGCAGCAGCGTGATTTTTTAGGAATAGAGAGCCCAGTCTCCTTTCCCCAGCGGCAGAGTGTCCAGCAGGGAATAGAGAGCCCAGTTTCCTTTCCCCAGCAGCAGGACACTGTATTGGGAGAAGAGACAGTCGGTCTCCCTCCACAGAGGATGGAAGTATGTATGGGAGAGGAGCTTGCTACCACCTTTCCCCAGCGGCGGATCATTGATGAGCAGGGAATAGAGAGCCCAGTCTCCTTTCCCCAGCAGCAGGACACTGTATTGGGAGGAGAGACAGTCGGTCTCCCTCCACAAAGGCGGAAAGTATGTATGGGAGAGGAGCTTGCTACCACCTCTCCCCAGCAGCGGGTCATTGATGTGCAGGGAATAGAGAGCCCAGTCTCCTTTCCCCAGCGGCAGAGTGTCCAGCAGGGAATAGAGAGCCCAGTCTCCTTTCCCCAGCAGCAGGACACTGTATTGGGAGGAGAGACAGTCGGTCTCCCTCCACAAAGGCGGGAAGTATGTATGGGAGAGGAGCTTGCTACCACCTCTCCCCAGCGGCGGATCCGTAATGTGCAGGGAATAGAGAGCCCAGTCTCCTTTCCCCAGCGGCAGAGTGTTCTATTGGGAGAGGAGCCTGTTACCCCCTCTCCCCAGCGGCAGCTTAAGGTACCAGGGGGAGACTGTAAGCCCCCCACCGGTGCAGATGGGACCGTGGTCTCTGCACTTACCACACAGGGGGTAGGGATGGTCGGTCCTGCCCCCCCACGACAGGGCTGTTTAGCCAAAGGGGAGACAGTCGGTCTCCAGCAGCAGAGCAGTGCAGCTAAAGGGGAGACAGTCGGTCTCCAGCAACCAGGCTTCAACCAGACTACTCCCTTGGTAGTGCTGGCATCAGGGCAGAGTACCGCTGGTCTCTGCCCACTCAGCAACCCACCAAGGCAGTCTACCAGTCCCCCACACAGCCATGGTGAGGCACCTGGACATGGACAAATTTCTCCTCTACCCAGGTGTAGTAACCAGTTATTGTGGGTGGGCTGTACTGCTGTTTCTGTTTTGTGGGTGGGCTGCTGGACTAACAAGGGCACTGACCGGCAGGAGGTCAGATACCCTGTTAGTCTGTTTGGAAAAGGGGAGAGATGTGACGAGAGCAATCTCGCCACATTGCATTGGAGAAGCCTGGCTGCCCGCCTGCTGCCTTTGGACTATGGCCCTGGGAGATTGGGCCCTTTAAAAACAGTATTCGGCCATACCAGAGTGTATGTCACTCATTCTGGCCCTTTAAATACAGTGGGGTCATTTGGTACTTGCCCTGTGTGAGCTGTGGTAACCCAGATAGCTATGCCATGGAGCCTATTCGTGTGATTAAAGACTTTGGCTCTATGGCGATTAAACTGTATTTGGTTGGTCTGAGTGCCATTCACCTAATAATGTGCACTCAGACCTGAGCTATCTGGGGATATGTGAAATGTCTGTGTGTTATGTGTAAAATGTGACTTTATGTATTTTAAAGTGTTTTATGTTGTTTTGCAACCATGTGGTTAATGGAGTCTGCCTCTAGTCCTGGATAATTGGATTACTTCTCCAATTATCTCCAGGGCAGAAGGGATGAAACCAGGATGCATTGTGGGGATGTTTTTTTGCCATGCTGCCAGGGGGTTTAAAAGATACTTTACTAACTTTTGAACCCCTGGTCTGATTCATGCCAATTTTTAATATGTTGTTCCCCTGAATGGATTGATTGTGGATATGGATTTTTATGTGAATGTGATGTATGGTTTTAGAGTTATGAAAGTTGGGTAAAAAGTATGTTTTAACTGTATGTATAATGGGATTATGTGTCACACTAAGGGGAGGGGATGTGTGGGTTGCACCCGTGATACTATTGGTTATTTTATGCCTCCCCCTGGGTGTGGCCTGTATGTGTTCACTTGTAATAAAAACCAGGCTGGGTGTGCCAGCACCTCAGACCACTGCTTGACCCTCAACACGGAGCCTTGTCTCGTTCTTGGGGGGATTCACTGTATGCTGCTGGAGATCGATTGCTAGGAGTGTAAGCTGATGTCTGCTTTTCCTGTTCGTCTGCTAGCAGCTATTCGTGAGGTTCCAGTTTGGAGTGCTATTTTGTATCCAGTTCTGGAGTTTGGTGTTCTGCAGTAGCTGTGCCTGTCTCTCAGAAAGGGGCATATCGCCTAAACGGATTTCAACCCCTTGTCTGCTGAAACGGTCCGTTACACCCTGTAACTCAGTTCTTCAGCACAGGAGTCTATGCTGTATAGTTGGTCAACAACTATAAAGGGACACTAAAGTTACCAATTTAATGTAGTGGGTCTGGTGTCTATAGCCTGTCTCTGTGGGCTATAGACACCAGAGAAAAGGAAGTGTTTACATTGCTGCCTAGGAACATCTCTACTGACAGTCACTCAGCTGTGCAATAGCATACATTCACCATTTCGGTACCAATTACAAACATTTCTTAATATGTTAAGGTAGTTGGACAGAAACTTTGATTATATGCAAATGCTCATCTGCTTAAAATAAATCCCTCTTTTGTCAATTTTGAAGCCATATGAGTGCTTTCTTTCATGTTTGAATAATAGTTTTTAGTTTTCAATATTAAGTTATTTTTTAAGCCCCCATATCTGCATTCTATGCTGGTGCAACGCATTATGGGGCTGATATAAAAAATTCCAGGGCTGCTTTTTGTTCCCAGTCCGGCCTTGATTGTCAATTAGGTACATCCTTTCATTGACATTTGTCATTTACACTCAACATGAAAAATTCTTCACAAATAATTTTTATCCCTGCTTCTATATAAAAGTATGAACCCAGATTTTTTTTCTTGTTTCTTGTTTAAAAGCCCTAGTTCACAAAAAATTTCAGAAGCAATGTTATACAATTAACTATCTCTAAAAGCTAAAGCTTCTGTTAAGCACGACGCATAGAGATAGTTTTGCGTTGTGCTAATTACATAGTCTACATCAAACCTGACCTGAATCGAGGGCCTAGGCTCCACATTTGCAATTAGATACCCAAACTCGCCATCCACAAAGGGAAACTTACAATCTATGATGCTAGGAATCCAACAGCTATATAATGTTGTCTTAGCTGTCATCAAGGAAGATATTGAGACAATTATGGTGTGCAGCAAAACAACAGAAAATGACATTATAGATAGCAAAAGCAATCACAATGTAATCATCTCTTAACTCTCAAATATTTATATTTATAACTCCATGTATGAGTGCAGCAAGACGCAAATCTCAAATGCAAGGGTCATGGTAAAGCCATATACATTGGGGAGCTTCTATTGAGTTTTACTGTACTGCTACACACAAGCTAGATACGAATATCACATTCATCTCCAATTTTGCCAGAGAACACCAATCAGGCATTGCATGACGCCATCCACTGCCAATAAAGCATAATTTTTAACCCAAGTGGAATGGCACAATTCTCTTTTTGTTGTAACTAAAGCCCTGAGACAGTATAACATCATACTGATGGTTAATCCCCCAGCTCCCTTATCATGGATAAGAATGGTCAGCAACTATGTCTTAATTCTAGTTCAAATGCTCAGTTTTTTTAGGCAGACACATAGCTCCTCTGCTCCAATGCAAACATCTCTGAAGACAGCAGTCTTTTGTATGTACTTTTCGACAACATAACCCTTTTTGCAGCAGAGGGAGCATTGACATCTGGATGTTGAAGATATTGTTTTACTTTTGCTTGTTCTGCATTTTGTTTTCTTTTCTCTGTTGTTGCTATTTGTACATTGAATATGAAGGTATTTAGTCAGCTTAGATTTTATTTTCAAAGCATTTTGCTATTCTATACTCCCATGCCCTCTGGTTAGAAAGCAATGCCCCTTAATTAATATTTATTTCATCTGCATCAGAGAGTACACAAACCCAGTTAAATAGCCCACAAAACTATAATGGGCTACATGCAGGGCTGGTGCAAGGATTCTCTTAACCCTCCTTTTGAATTTCTTACCCCCTGTATCCCTTTTGTGTTTTTTTATACCCTCATTTGAATTTCTTACCCCCTTCAGTATATCTCATTACCCTTGATGCGTCTTACATCTTCTTGTGTGTCTCTTACTCTCCCCTGGATGTGTCTCTGAACACCCCTTCTGTGCAACTTGTGCCCCCTTTGTGAGTCTCTCACTCCCCCAGTCCCTTTGTGGTCTGTTACTGTTGTGTGCCACTTTCTCCTCCCTAGCCCATTTGTGTGTAACATTATCCCCTCCAGCTCCTTTGTGTGTCTCTTTCTCACCCAGCCACTTTGTGTGACGCTGTCTCCCACCAGTGTTTTTTTGCAGGGACGGATTTACCATAAGACCACCAAGACCACGTCTTCAGGGTAGCATGGCCGTGCAGAGATCAAAGATCTCCCTTATTGGCCAGCCGATTCTCCTGCTGTGGGGCCAAGTCGATAGGGGAGATCTCTGGCAGGGCTGGTGCACAAATAAGAGGGCCCTTTATTCTTCTGTTGTATCAGAACATTGCCGTGGGTTACTCAGACAATAATCTGATATATTTCCCGTCGCTGGCCTGAAGGAGCACAAGTGATTAGGATCCCACCTCCGTGGCCCAAAGTAAGCCTCAAGGAGGGGAAATACACTTTAGGGTTTTTTTTTTTAATAAAAAAGGGTTTTCTAAGCAGCCTCAGTCTGCCCACTACAGCCCCTGTGCTCCCACTATTGTCACTACCCCCCCACTACTGCACCTGTCCTCCCACTATAGCCACTGCAGCCACTTTCCCCCACAAGAGCCACTGCCCCCCACCAGAGCCAGTGCCCCCCACCAGAGCCACTGCCCCCCACCAGTACAGCCCCTGCCCCCCATTATAGGCTCTGAACTTCCAGTACTGACCCTAACTCCCCACTCTGCAGCCCCATCCCCATTCTACAGCTCTTTTCCCCCTCAGCATAGCCCTTGTTCTCCCACCACAGCCCATATCCTCACGCTACAGACACTATTTACCACTACAGCTCCTATACCCCCTTTTCTTCAACCACACTCCCTCCTACTCCTCAACACACTTAACACCCCCTATCCCCACACTACAGTCCCATCCCTGCCACAAGAGCCCCTGCCCTCCCATTATAGTCATTATAGCCCACACTACAGCCACTGCACCGCTACCACTGCCCATGCCCCCCCAAACATTTTCCTCTCATCAAAGCTCATGTTCTTCCACCACATCAACTGCCCCTTGCCACTGAAACTTCCCCCCCACCACAGCAACTTTCCCCCCATCACAACCACTGTCATTCCATCACTGCATCTGTCTTTCCACCACATCCACTGTCCTCCCACTTTAGCCCTGTAACGGACCGTTTTGCTCACAAGGGGATAAAAACCGTTTAGGCGATAATCCCCTTTCCCATAGACCAGCAGCTACTGCAAGCACCAATCTCCCGAACTGCAAACTGTACAAATCTTCCAACTCCTGAACTGGAAACACACGAACCCTGCAATAGCTGAACAGGAAAAGCATATAATCCGCTTACACTCCTGGCAGTCAGCATACAATCCAATTCCCCCAATAACGAGACGACACTTCGTTTTGAGGGTCAAGCAGAATCTCAGGTGCTGGCACACCCAGCCTGGTTTTTATTACAGTCAGGTACAAACAGAACACACCCAGGGGGAGGTATAAAACAACCAATAACATAATAGTACAGCCCACAGTTTCCCTCCCCTCTGCTTGGGAGATAATTGAGTTTCCTACTATATCTACTCAATTATCTCCAAGCTAAAACGTACACATTTTTGTAACTTTAAAACCATACATCACATTCACATAAAAATACATATCCACAAGCAATCCATTCAGGGGAACAACATATAAAAAAAATGGCATGAATCAGACCAGGGGTTCAAAAGTTAGTAAAAGTACCTTTTGTTCCCCTGGCTGGCAGCATAGCAATCTGGCTCAAACAGGTTTTACAGGGGCCTCTATCCTGGAGACAAAGGGGAAAGTAATCCAATTATCCAGGGCTAGAGGCAGACTCCATTGAGCACATGGTTGCAAAAAGACATAAAACACTTTAAAATACATAAAGTCACCTTTTACACATAACACACAGACATTTCACATATCCCCAGATAGCTGGGATCTGAACGCACAAAACTACCGAATAGCGCTCAGATCCTATTCACACAGTTCAATTGCCATGGAGCTAAAGTCTTTCCCATAGTCTTTCATTATATGAATAGGCTCCATGGCATAGCTATCTGGGGGTATCACCGCTCACACAGGGCAAGTACCGAATGGCCCCACTGTGTTTAAAGGGCCAGAATGAGTGACATGCACTCTGTTAGGGCCGAATACGTTTTTTAAAAGGGCCCAATCTCCCAGGGCCATAGTCCAAAGGCAGCAGGCGGGCAACCAGGCTCCTCCAATGCAATGTGGCGAGATTGGTCTCGTCACAAGCCCCTATCCCCCACTATAGCCCCTAACTTCCCACTATAGCCCCTGTCCTTTCACTACTGCCCCTGTTCTCCCACTTCAGCCACTATCCCCCCACTGCAGCCACTATCCCCTCCACTACAACCCCTATCCACTACTACCCCTATACCCCTAAGACAGCCCCTATACCCCCACTACAGTCCCTACCCCCACAATAGTATTTTCTTTCCACCTCAGCCCCTGTTCCCAGACCCATGCCACTGTGCCCCCACCACTGCCTATGTTTCCCTACCACAGTCACTATCTCCAACACTATTATTATGATTTTTATATAGCGCCAACAAATTCCACAGCGCTTTACAATGGATGGACTAACACACATGTATTTGTAACCAGACAAGCTGAATGCACAGGAACAGAGGGGTTGAGGGCCCTACTCAATGAGCTTACATGCTAGAGGGAGTAGGGGAAAGTGACATAAAAGTTAAGGATAGTATTAGAGAAGTAGCAGTGGCGGCTCTAGACTTTGTGAGGCCTTAGGTGAAACTCAAACATGAGGCCCCCACTAACACCTAAAGTTAAAAAATAGGGGTTGCATTGTGTGTATAAGGTGCTGTCGTTGTATTTAAGGACAAGCTTGCAGAGCTGGATACAGAGAGCAAGTCTCTGTATTCATCGTTCAGAGGCTTGCAGTTTAGCGGCTCCCTGTGCCGCCGCATTATGATCTCTCTGACTGTAGTTATGACATAATATGCAAACTAACTTAATTTGCAATAAACAAATTTAATTAGCAATTATGCCAATCGTTTATACATGACTGAGGGGTATGGTTACAAAGCCTTGCAGTCTTGTATACATAAGTGCCGGTGTATGTATATATGACTGTATCTGACATTGTCTACCTATGTGTGACAGGGTTTGGGGTGAGTGTTGCACAGTTGGAGTACAAGATTGTAAGGGTTTATGTAATAGGGTGAGTGTGGCAGGGTGAAGGGGGTGTGGTGTGTGACTGAGGGGTATGGTTACATAGCCTTGCAGTCGTGTATACATTAGTGCCGGTGTATGTATATATGACTGTATCTGACATTGTCTACCTATGTGTGACAGGGTTTAGGGTGAGTGTTGCACAGTTGGAGTACAGGATTGTAAGGGTTTATGTAATAGGGTGAGTGTGGCAGGGTGAAGGGGGTGAGTGGGACAGACTGAGTAGGGTGAGAGTGACAGGGTCGGGGGTGATAGGGTAGGTGTGGCAAAGCAAGGAGTATTGTATGGTTGCAGTGGGTGAGAGTGACAGGATTAGGAGGGGTTATGTTAGTTTGGCTGGGTGTAGGGGGCAACAGTGTGTGGGGTCTGAAAGTGTTTGGGAATGGTGATAGTGTATGTGAAGGGGGTGTCAGTGTGTGTGGTAATGATAGGGTACGGGTGGGGAATGACAAGGTGTGCAGTGGAAGGCTGTGACAGTGCGTGTGTGTGGGAAGGCTGTGATTGGGTGGGTGTGGGGTGACAGGGTAGGGGAGCTGTGAGAGAGCAGGGGGCTGTGAGAGAGCAGGGGTGGTAGGGGGCTTTGACAGGGTAGGGGGGCTTTGACAGGGTAGGAGGTGGTGGAGGACTGTGACAGGGTAGGAGACTTTGACAGTAAAAGGGGTAGTGGGGGGGCTGGAGCAGGGGATGGGGGGCAGGTGGTGGTAGGGGGCTGTGACAGGGTAGTGGGGTGGTAGGAGGACAGTAGGAGGGCAGAGGGTGGCTGGGGAAGAGGGTGGTAGGGTTCCCCTGGGGCAGGGGGGTTATGACAAAGCACGGGGTGGTAAGACGGCAGTGACAGGGTACGGGGTGGTAGGGTGGCTTTGACAGGGCAGGGGATGGTAGGGGGCATAGGATGGTAGGAGAGCAGAGGGTGGCTGGGGCAGAGGGTGGTAGGGTGGCTGGGGCAGGGGGTGGTAAGAGGGCAGAGGGTGGCTGGGCCAGGGGGTGGTAGGAGGGCAGAGGGTGGCTGGGCCGGTAGGGGAGGCTATGACAGGGCAGGGGTGGTAGGAGGACAGGGTAGTAGGAGGGCAGAGGGTGGCTGGGGCAGAGGGTGGTGGGGTGGCTGGGGCAGTGGTGGTAGGGTGGCTGGGGCAGTGGTGGTAGGGTGGCTGGGGCAGTGGGTGGCTGGGGCAGAGGGAGGCTGGGCAGAGGGTGGTAGGAGGGCAGAGGGTGGCTGGGCCGGTAGGGGAGGCTATGACAGGGCAGGGGTGGTAGGAGGACAGTGACAGGGTAGTAGGAGGGCAGAGGGTGGCTGGGGCAGAGGGTGGTGGGGTGGCTGGGGCAGTGGTGGTAGGGTGGCTGGGGCAGTGGTGGTAGGGTGGCTGGGGCAGTGGGTGGCTGGGGCAGAGGGAGGCTGGGGCTGAGGGAGGCTGGGGCAGAGGGTGGCTGGCATGGCTGGGGCAGAGGGTGGTGGGGTGGCTGGGGCAGAGGGTGGCTGTACAGAGGGTGGTAGGGTGGCTGGGGCAGTGGTGGTAAAAGGGCAGAGGGTGGCTGGGCCAGGGGGTGGTAGGAGGGCAGAGGGTGGCTGGGGCGGTAGGGGGGCTAGGACAGGGCGGGGGTGGTAGGAGGACAGTGACAGGGTACTAGGAGGGCAGAGGGTGGCTGGGGCAGAGGGTGGTGGGGTGGCTGGGGCAGAGGGTGGCTGGGGCAGAGGGTGGCTGGGGTGGCTGGGGTGGCTGGGGTGGCTGGGCAGAGGGTGGCTGGGGCAGTGGTGGTGGGGTGGCTGGGGCAGAGGGAGGCTGTGGAAGAGGGTGGCTTTGGCAGAGAGTGGTAGGAGGACAGTGACAGGGTAGTGGGGTGGTTGGAGGGCAGAGAGTGGCTGGGGCAGAGGGTGGTAGGGTGGCTTGGGCAGGGGGTGGTAGGAGGGCAGTGACAGGGTACGGGGTAGTAGGGAGCAGAGGGTGGTAGGGTGGCTGTGACAGGGCAGGGGATGGTAGGGGGCATAGGATGGTAGGAGGGCAGGGGGTGGCTGGGGCAGAGGGTGGTAGGGTGGCTGGGGCAAGGGGTGGCTGGGTCAGGGGGTGGTAGGAAGGCAGAGGGTGGTTGGGGTGGTAGGGGGGGCTATGACAGGGCAGGGGGTGGTAGGAGGACAGTGACAGGGTAGTAGGAGGGCAGAGGGTGGCTGGGGCAGAGGGTGGCTGGGGTGGCTGGGGTGGCTGGGGCAGAGGGTGGTGGGGTGGCTGGGGCAGTGGTGGTAGGGTGGCTGGGGCAGTGGTGGTGGGGTGGCTGGGGCAGAGGGTGGTAGGAGGGCAGGGTGGGGAGCGGAGGCATAAATACCTTAGGATCAACTTTTTCCCTGGTGGTCCAGTGGGCTCCCTTTACAGTCTGCAGCTCCGCCGGGTGCAGAGCTGCAGACCACGTGGTAATTCTAGTCTCGCGATCACAGCCAGTCAGAGCGTTGCCGTGGCAACGCTCTAATTGAGTCTCGCGATCACAGCCAGTCAGAGCGTTGCCGCGGCAACGCTCTAATTGAGTGAGATCGAGAGACCCTCTCAGTCTGCAGCTCTGTGCTCGGCGTAGCTGCAGACAGGCTGGCTCTCTCCCGGGCAGGCATAGGAGGGGCCTCTCACCCGGCGGCATTAAGGGCAAGCCGCCGGGCCCCCTCCTGTGTTGGGTCCGAGGACCCGACCTGTCACACTGCCCTAAGGCGATTTAGGCGGCCGCGAGGCCCCCATCATTGCGAGGCCTTAGGCAGCTGCCTAAATCGCCTAATTAGAGAGCCGCCTCTGAGAAGTAGATTGGTTGATAGTTGCAGGAGAGGAATCAGTTGGGAGCCATTAACAGTTTCATTGATATGCTTTTGTGAAGAAGTGCGTTTTTAATGATTTTTTGAAGATTGACATAGACTGAGGGAGCATCTAATGGAGAAGGGAAGGGAGTTCTACAGGAACAGTGCAGCCCTAGAGAAGTCTTGAAGGCGAGCATCAGAGGTGGAGTACAGACAGAGGATAGACGTAAGTCTTCGGCAGAGCGTAAGGGCCATACTTGTGTATTAGGGAGGATAGATAGGTGGGAGCAACATTATGCAGAGATTTGAAAGTAAGAACCAGAATTTTAAATTGAGTCCTATATCTTACGGGAAGCCAATGCAGGGACTGACAGAGGGGTGAGGCATGGGAGGTGCGGGTGGACAGGAAGATGAGCATCGCCGCTACAAACCCTATCCCCACTACAGCTACTATATCCCCAATACAGCCCCTATACCCCCTTTTCCCCAATCACAGTGCCTCCTCTCCCGCAACACACGCATAGCTGCCACTGTTTCCCCAACACACACAAAACAGTCCCTATCACCCCAAAATTTACACTACAGCCCATATCCCCTGCACATATACACTACAGATCTGATCCCACCACACATTCTCTATAACCCCAATTCCCCCACCCCACAATCCCTGCAGCCCCATTTTTCAACCAAAAAACACACTCTATAGCCACTAGGCCACCAAATACACCCTATTGCCTCTATCCTCTCCAACACATACACACACACACACTACAGACTGTATCCCTCTTAGCACACATACTACAGCACCTGTCCACATACAGCCCCTATTTACATGCCCACACACACTATATCGCAAACAGATTCACACACAACCCGCAACCACAAAGCAGCATCTCCCCCACATGCACAACCCTACAAGTAGGTTTCCTTCCCCCCCGACCCTCTCCACACACTCACACACACACACAAACCCCAGGAACAAGCAACACCACAAGTTGCCTATTGCCTATCCTCACAAAAGTAACATACAACCCCACAAGCAGCTTCTCCCCTCAAACACAACACCACAAGCAGTCTCCACACAAATACATACATAATCGTATTGCCTTTGTGTGTCACTTTCTCTCCTCCAGTCCAGTGGTGGCTGGTGAAGTTTTGAGATGGGGTGCCAGACTCCTATCCCTGAATTTGAGGCATCTGTCCACTTAAGCTCATTTACTTAACACTTAATGGTAACAGATACAGAGTTACCCATACAATTCTCAGAGCTAGTTATAAAATAAGTCTACTAAATTAAACCCTGCGCTCAAACTACCATCACTCCTGGGTGGCAGCAATGACTACAGTACACATCAGCCCCAATACATACAATAAAAACCACAGAAAAAAAGTTGCTTGCGCACTATCCCAAATCCCTTGTTAAATACCTGGAAGTTTTTTTGTATCACACCAATGACCATTCAAGTGTAAGCTCACCTGCCACGTCATGACAAACCTCTTAGGTGAGTCCTACACTGACAATTCACCTTGCTGTCTTCAGGTAAAAGGTAAAATCTCCAATTATTATTATTTATAAAGTGCCAACAACTTCCACAGCACTAATGAGACAGAAGGAAGTGTTTTCTAAATCCCTACACACATATTAACCCTTAATAGGGAACACATGGGGTGCATGGCAGCACTGTCTCTTTGTCCCCCAGTCCCTTTGTGTGTCACTTTCCCTTCCAATCTTTTTGTAATTCTCTCTCTCCCCCACCACTCCCTTATTGTGCCTTTTGCCTCCTGTTGTAGCGTGGCCGTGCACACTTTGAAACGTGGACGAGGATAAAGAAGACCCTCTACCACGGTCCGTGTGGCCACGCTGCATAAAGTGACTGGCAGTAGGGGGAGTACTGTGCTCTCCGCTCCTGCCAGTCACTTGGACATTGTGCCCAAAGAGATATTAACACATTATAGTTAGCTTAATTAGCTGTCATTTTCAGCAATTACTGGGGGAGTAATGCAACAGAGGTAAGTAAAACACTTACTTACAACACTTACCTCTGCTGCATTTCTGCTTTGGGGTAACTTTGCAGTTCTAGGATGCATTGCCTGCACTCATGTGCACTTGAGCATCTAAGAAATTGTGTTCATATGCTGTTGGCATGTTCTTCAGTAGAGTAGTACACATGCATTTGCAGTGTGTATGGCACTAATTTACATATTTTCAGTACAGTACGCTAGGTTTAGTTCTCATCAATAACCTCATCACTAAATATTCCAAGTATCTTTCATCCACAACAATTAAAAAATTACCCAAGAAAAGTGCAAAACAATGTGATTTAACAATTGTAAACTGTGTCTTAACCAAAAATATTTAAACACACATAAAGTGTTTTTTTCGACTGAAGCAGAGGAAAAAAAACAAACAGCATGGCTGGGAGAATCAAACGCCAAACTTACTACATAGTAAGGCAGAAGAAGTACCAGAGTCTGGATGAGAAAGTTCACCACCTCAAACTAAACACCAGTAAACTTGTTGTTGTATCTCCAAATGAAGACCCCTGCAACACCAAATTGCTGGTTTGTCTCACCTCCCTGTTTCACCTATGCCATTACCTTTGTTCTATTTTGTATACAATAATAAAAATATAAAAATAAATAAATAAATATTTTCACCTTTTGAAATTATCTCCGGCTCCATCACGTTAATTCGTGTTGACGTCACAAGGGGGGTGGAGTCACCTACACGCATGCGCCCGGCATTCAGAGGAACGCCGACGGCAACTCGTTACGCCTGGGGTAAGTTAGAATATTACACTTATTTCACTTATGTCACTAATTAAGAATGTATATGGGGGGCGGAGCTTGACCGTCGAGGAAGATGGCAGCATAATCTCAGAGCTTCCTCTTCCCGGCTCCTGAAATCCGCTACCATCCGCATGTACTGAGCCACAAACAAACCCAGAGAACGCGCAACAACTCCCACAACGCACAGCCGACCGCAACTCAGAGGTATGGGGGGCGGGAAAAACAAAAAAGAACAAACCCCGTCGGTCGCTCCGATGTTCCGGCCCCAACACGAGCAAGGCCGGCCATCTTGCCGCCGAAACCTAGAAGAGGCCTGCTCGGACTCCGACGGGAACGAACATAGCACAGCCCCAGATGCCCCCCTAACCCTGCGCACCATGCAATCCATGCTCAAAGAAGCCACCGCGGATATTAAATCCCACATGGCGGCTGAACTCGACAAGAAACTCTCCGGCATCAAAGAAGACATGGAGGCCCTAACGAACAAGGCCCTCCACGCCGAGACCAGCATTAAAGACCTCACCTCCACGTCCCAAGCACACACACAGGACATCACCTACCTGTATGCTAAAATTGAGACAATGGAAGAAAACATGGAAGATATGAACAACAGATCCCGCAGGAACAATATTCGGATCCGGGGCCTAACTGAGACGGTCACCACAGAAAACCTACAAGCCACCTTGCAAAGCCTATTCAAGTCAATACTGCCCGAGGCATCCACTCACGACCTCCTACTCGACCGAGCACATAGAGCCCTGAGGCCACAGACAATGAACCCGGACGCTCCCAGGGATGTTATAGTCCGCCTGCATTTCTTCACCATAAAAGAAAAGATTCTCAACCTCACTAGAAATTCCCCACCGCAATACAAAGGGGACCGCCTGGCCTTTTACCAAGACCTCGCTCCATCCACCCTGAAAAAGCGGAGAGATCTCAAACAACTGACCCTCACACTCAACCACCACGGCATCAGGTACATGTGGGGCCACCCATTTAAACTGATAGTCCGGAAAGATAATCAGACCCATATTCTCACAAGCCCAACAGAAATGATCCCGTTCGCGGACTCACTAGGCCTCACCCTACTGCCACCCCCGACGCATACGTCCACAAGAGCAGGGGGTATGCACCGGGCACAAAGAGAAAGGCTTGCGAGATCCCCACACCGCACTCCACACAAGCGACAACCAACATATAGCGAAAGCCGAGAGTAACTCCACGAAGACACCCCTCAACGAACACCCTGGACTCTACTTGCCACCCACAAAAAAGAAAGACAACTTGAGATACACCTGCTACAACACGGACCGTAACCCACCTTGCCTGCCCGCCAACTCTAGGCTCGAAAGGGCCCTCACAGGACAGGCAGAAGATGGCCTTCCCCATGACACCACAAGCTACATCCCAGCTTTGATCCCAAAACCTACATAGCCTGCTGCCCTACGAGAACTACCTTCACCGACTCCCCACGAAGCTCCACACTCACCTCCGGCAAAGGCCCACTCGAACGGCCCGATTCTGACCCCCACGATCAAACAGAGCACTGCGGAGCTAGAGACTCTACCACCGATTCTATACAGACCGGAGGTAACATTGGGGTGCTATAACGGACACGGGGTTAGATGAGCACAGCTCAGGCAGACAACTGCCAAACTACTACTTGTAAATTATCTTAATTACCCGCAAAACCTATGATTTTATCTTATACCGTTATGCTACCCAAGGACCTGACTCAGGCCGGGGCACCTACCACTATAATCATAGAATACATTGACAATATTGCATGCACCTGAATACACAACCTACACCTTGACCATGTGAGCTAGCACACGTACAAAAGCATGCCAAATCACTCAACCATTAACACACTCACAGGGGCGAACCCACTGCCCAGCCATTGTAACCACAAACCCTAGCGAGCAAACGAGAATAGGAGGCCAGGTAGAGGTGTTGAACACGTGAGCCAGGCACCACACACCTCAGCCAACAATGGCAGCCGCAACCCACACGGCATTTGGGACAACGCACACTTATCATACTAGATGCAAAGACACCCCACGCAAAACCACAACACCACACCAACCAGACCCTTTCCACCGTGGCAAGAGCTAAACTCTACCCACACAACCACACGCAAAGGCTTTACACCACACAAAAACCATTCACACACAGTCCAGGACAACCAGGGTGAGAATTGTAAAATGTAAAATGTAAAACGTAATCTGCGAAATGTAAAATGTAAAACGTACAATACAACATGTAAAATGTAAAATGCAAAATGTAAAATGCAAAATGTAACATGCATGGCAAGAAATGTTTAACTTTATTGTATATAGTTCACAGGTTCTTCTTTTTCTTTTTTCTCATCTTCCATATTGCATGTTGAAACCTAACAAGGTGACCACGTATTCTGACCCCGCCTCACAGACACACAGAGGCCCTAAACCCTCTCATACTAAAAGCCAACAGGTAGTGGTGACAACCCACCACACACCACAAGAGACCACGACGTCACCTGCACCAAGACCTAACTGTTCTCTACCCACAGATACCGACTCAGAACCACACCCCAGTACTAACTAAAGCCGGGAGGGACGAGCCGACGCTGCCAACACAGACGTACGACCACCTACTCACCTCCTCGACCCACCGACGGATTGACCCCACCAGACTCACACGGACACTCTGTTCCCCCAGGACGACCTGGCAACACGACTATAAGACCAGGTTAGCACCCGACACCTACACTCATATTCCCCCCCGACCCTCTTAACCCCCCCCCTCCCCTAACCCCCTGCTCCCCCAATTCCCATACTATACCCTTGACCCCCATCTTGCCACACGACCCCCGAGAGAGGAACTGGAGATGCCTTCACTACCGCACACACACCCCATTTCAGGACCAGGGGATAAGGGCGACATTAAACCCTCTCAATTCACATGTATATCTATAAACTGCAAAGGTCTGAATAACCCAGCTAAACGGCACCGACTTCTCCGGTGGGCCAACCGCACCAAAGCCGACCTAATTTTACTCCAAGAAACCCACTATGAACAGACAAGAGCCTTCCCTCTCCTGAGCAGACACTACAGGGAGTGCTACTTAGCTAGCTCACCACAGGGGAAAAGAGACGGAGTAGCCATTTTAGCACGCAAGACCTGCCCCATCACCTTCACACGCACAGTAACGGACCCCCAAGGGAGATATATAACAGTGGCGGGACAAATAGGGCCCCATAAATACGCTTTCTCCTCAATCTATGCCCCCACCTACCCCGACACACACTTCTGGAACACATTCCAGACACACCTCCGCCTTTTCTCCTCCCACCACCTCATAATAGGGGGAGACTACAATGCCACAATGGCACCCGAATTGGACAGACGACGAACAAAGACGCGACAAGCAAGACCCCTGCCTCCCACACGAAATGACAAATCACTCCAAGCCTTTGTCTCCCGCACACATCTGGTAGATACCTGGAGGATACTCCACCCCACTGAAGCAGACTACACATTCTACTCAAACCCACACTCTTCCTATTCCCGTATAGACATGTTCCTCACTTCCCCCTCCTTACTCCCACACATCACAAAAGCAAACATAGGATCAATCACATGGTCAGACCACGCGGATATACTCCTCTCCTTTACCCTACCACACACGACCAGGAATTGGTCCTGGAGACTTAACCCAACCCACCTCCACAACACTTCTATCAAAAATAAAATCCAAACCGACATAGCGGACTACTTTGACATCAACAGAGGCTCCGTTACCTCAGCATGCACCCTGTGGGCAGCCCATAAAGCGGTCATCCGGGGCAAACTGATAGCGGCAGCCTCGGCACACAAAAAACAACAGCTACAAACACTAGAAACGCACCTATCAGCCCTAAGAACACTGGAACACCAACATAAAACAAACCCCACACCTGACCTCATGCCCCAAATCCAGGAGCATAGACGGGAAATACAGACATTCATGGCACAGGAATCCAAAAAAGCCCTCCAATGGACCAGACAGATGTTCTACGAAAAGTCGAACAAGGCAGACACGCTCCTAGCCCATAGACTCCGTAAGCGGATACGCAACAAACACATCCCGCACATAACAACGCCGGACGGACAGAAACACACCCTTCCGAACCAAATCGCAAAGGTCTTCCATGATTACTACGCCTCATTATACGATCACGACCCCGAATCACGAAATAACCCCTCCCAAACACGAAATAACATACAGGCCTTCCTAGACGACATCCCTATGCCCAACCTCACGGAAGCTGGGAAACAAACACTACGCTCACCTATTACACTCGAGGAGATAGCCCAAGCCATGAAAACACTAAAGCCCAACAAATGCCCAGGACCAGACGGTTTCTCTGGATTATACTATAAAACCTTCTCGTCGTTGCTCCTACCACACCTCCTACACTTATTCACGTCACTCATGGATGGGGAGGTCCCGCCTACAGACATGATAAAAGCCAACATATGCCTGCTCCCCAAACCCCATACATCACACACAGACCCAGGACACTATAGACCGATATCGCTGCTCAACACCGACATTAAACTATTCACCAAAATCTTAGCCAACCGCCTCCACCTTATCCTCCCCAAACTAATCCACCCAGACCAGGTCGGATTCATCCCACACCGACAAGCATGCGATAACACCAGGAGAACATACGACCTAATCTGGATAGTGAACCACCGACGACAACCGACCCTCCTCCTTTCCCTAGACGCCGAAAAGGCATTCGACCGAATACTATGGCCATACCTATTTACAACCCTCGAAAAAATGGGCTTTCCCGAAATCTTTGTAGAAACCATACAAAATCTATACTCCCACCCCACAGCGAGCCTCCTCATCCCGAACACCCACCCACCTTCCTTTACAATTTATAATGGCACACGACAGGGATGCCCCCTTTCCCCCCTTCTTTTTGCCCTATCTTTAGAACCCCTCCTACAGAAAATACGCCAAACCGACATCATCTCCGGCATCCAGATCCGCGGAGAGGAATATAAAATCTCGGCATATGCAGACGACCTATTATTGACGCTAACGAACCCTACGACCTCCCTGCCCCCACTCATAACCCTTCTAGAAGATTATGCTAAAATATCGGGGTACAAATTGAACATAAATAAGACCGAAGCACTACCACTCCACATCCCTGAAGACGATATAACAGCACTCAAAACAAAATACCCTTTCCGCTACGAGACACAGAGCATAAAATACTTGGGGACACACATACCGGGGGACCTACAACTCACGTACCAACTGAACTACCCCCCATTACTAGAAAGGGCGAGCCAAGACCTAGATAAATGGCAAAACCTAACCATATCATGGCTGGAGCGCCTAGCCTCGGTTAAGATGAACCTCCTACCGAGGTTCCTCTACCTATTTCAAGCCCTGCCAATCCCGATATCCAAAACAGACTTCAAAACACTACAATCCAGAATAGACAAATTCATTTGGGCAGGGAAAAAGGCCAGAATTAAACGCTCGACACTCTACATACCACATAAGAGAGGGGGCCTGGGACTACCAAATCTATGGGACTACCATCAAGCGGCCCAATTAGCACAGATCCAAAACCTGCACGCACCAACAGGACTCAAATTATGGGTTGACATCGAACACAACTTGTCTGGACGGGACTTCCCCTCCCTGTACATTTGGTTACCAAGACAAGACAGACCACAGATACCCCCCACAACGCCAGCACTTATCCACTCGATCCAACTATGGGACAGAGTAACCCGCAAATACAACATCATCAACACACCATCCCCTCTAACGCCAATCCTCAGAAACAAACAATTCCAACCCGGGATGACACCCCAACACTTCGCGAGATACGAAGACAATAATCTGGTACGATTCCATCAATTTTTCCGGGGACAACAACTTTTACCCTTCGCACAACTACCTAACAACACCCCATACACCACTTTCGACCACTTTAGATTCCTGCAAATACGGAGCTTTCTCACCCAACCACATATCCAACAAACAGCTACTACCGCGCTCACCACCTTTGAGAAAATGTGCATGAACACCCCAATGCAAAAAGGCCAAATATCTACCATATACGGCATCCTACACCACACTCAATCCACTGAAGCATTATCTTACACGAAGGCATGGGAACGGGATATAGGCCCCATCACTGACCCGTCAGACTGGCAAGACATTTGGGAAGCCACAGCAGCAATCTCCATTTGCGTAACACACAAAGAACAAGCGTACAAAACCATGCTCCGCTGGTACATCACCCCATTAAGACTAAAACAAATGCGCATAGCACCCTCAGACCGCTGCTGGAAGGGATGCAACGACCAAGGCACCTACATACACCTATGGTGGAACTGTCCACATATCGCCCAACTATGGCAGGACATAACACACATGGTAAACGGGGCACTACACAGCAATCTCCCACTCTTGTCTAAACCCCACGAGACCCTTACCAGGGCCCAAAACAAAATGACGGCCCGGATCGCGCTGGCCACCCGGAGAACCATAGCCAGACACTGGGGAAGCAACGCTGTCCCGACAGCGTCTGAAGTACTACACAAAATTACAGAAACCATGGAGATGGACAAACTGTCAGCCCTAGTCCACGACACCACAAACTCATACCACAAAATTTGGGACCCATGGCTAACCAGAACGATACTAACTCCCCAATAACTTCACACCCGTAGAACCTCCTTCCACCTCCCCTCCACCCCGCCTACCCCCCCCCCACCCCCCTTCTCAACCTGATACACACCCCCCCCTCACCCACAAACGAATCTCGGATACAATTGATAACCCTCCTAGAGGACACCTACCCAACCTCTAGGACGTTCAACGCCCACCAAACATTCTCCACAACCATCATCTCCCCTCCCTAAACTGGACTCTTATGACCCCTAACCCAAAATAACAGGACGGAGACTAGGACGCACGAGAACGACACACCAAGACCAGACGTACAACGCAAAGATAACCCCAAAACGCAGTTTAGCCCCAATTCCCAGGGGCACACGGGAACCACCCGAGTACCACACCCGCTCACAGCAAGTATGACCTTGTACGCAGACTACCACCCAGTAACCTTCCCCCCCACGCTCCTCAAGGGCTCATAACTCCCTTTTAAAGTTAAGGCTAATGTAATTATTGTTATACGACAGTGATATAACCAACTCTGTTCAGCAACATTGATGTATTGTAACCCTCTCTCGATCCCAATTCTTCTCTGTACCCCCCCCTCTTAACCCCCCAAGAAAAAAAGAAAGAGAACGAAAACAAACGAGAACGTACCTATAATGTATGTGAATGCAATGACTACTGTGTATTTATGTTATAAAACATGTTCAACAAGAAACTAACCCTTATCCCACACCTCTTTTCTGTACCCCTTCCCCCAAAAAAATGACAAAATCTTTTCAAAATAAAGAATTTATAAAAAAAAAAAAAAAAAAAAAAAAGAATGTATATATTTAAGTTTTTGAATACTGGCATTCATGTTCTGATCCTGAGGAAAGTCCACAAGGGGGACTGAAACGTCGATCCTAATTTTAATGTGAACCAATAAAGAATTAAAGATTTTAACTACACACCGTGAGTGCAGCTACATTTGTTGCTTTTTTAAAATATATATATATATATATATGTTTGTAGTCGGGTACAATAAGCCGAGTTATAGTAGTGGTGGTGTAAGTTGGTTGTGGTGTGCCGAAACCGACATTCGGGTAGGCCTGTAAAAGAGGACCCACTCAGTGAATGCTTAATAAAGGGAGCAGTGGGTGGGCTAAACCAGGAAGTCTCAGCTCAGAGGAACGGGGAGGCCTGTGAATTTATAGGCCGGGTAAACCCCTCCCAATACTACAGGTTCCGCCTTTCCATTTGTAGTTGGGGACAATAAGCCGAGTTATAGTAGTGGTGGTATAAATCAGTTGTGGTGTGCCGAAATCAACGTTTGTGTAGGCCTGTAAAAGCGTTGGCGAGAAAGTGAAGCTCAGCACCGAACAGCAAGGGAAGAGGCTATGGAAGAAACAAAGGGACAGAGGCAGGACAGAGCAGCAGGCACCCAGGAGTCCACTCTCCAGATGCCACAGGAGCAGGTGTCCACACCTCTGATTGGAGTATTCCCCAGCACAGATTGAAAGTCTTTGCAGGGAGAAGGAAAATGGGTTGCAAATGCTACAGCCAGCAGCAAGCAGCTTTTAGATATACCCTAATGAATAAATGCAGTAAAAAAATGCATGCATGTTTTTATGTGGGTTAAATCTACTAATTGCTCCAAAAAAAAGAAATTTGCGTTGGAGAGTTCCTTTAAGAATCTTTTGCAAAGGTTGATCTGACTACTTACCCTGGGAGGGTGTAAGAGCAGTCCTGACACCATAACCAGCACAGCGTAGCAACTCGGTATGTGTTTGGCTGATATTGAATACAGTGAACCACAAAGGAATTTTAACACTTAAATGCTGGAGAATGTAGAATAGACACCTCATTTTTAAAAGTCATAATAATGAAGACATGGCCAGTCATTTTTCTGCAGCATTGAACCTATATGCATGATAAAGCAGGCACGCTGCACACTCACATATAACACAAACTACCGGTGTATTAAATTAAATAAATGTTGGGGGGCGTGGCCTGGACGCAGAGCCGAGCGGACGCAGGACAAAGCTGCTCCGGCTCTCAACTATGAATCTGCCCGGTTAAAAGCCGAAATAACTCTCAAAACCCGACAAATGGGCCACATACAGACGGCTGCTGAAGAGGGCTACGCATTGGTACCACGCAACAGGTACCGACTGCAGAATACCCGGCGAAGCGACCCGAGGCCTTCAAGCATGGCCGGCGGGGAGGAGGCGGCCGCTCCTCCGTCGTCGGCGACGGCTTCCAGACAGAGCCTGAACACACGTTCCCCCCCCTATGGATCGGTGGGGGTTATCCCGGTCCCAGCTCACCACTACTTGCTGCCAAACGACGACGGGGCAACCCGAAAACGACAGCCACGCTATGCAACTGCTGCCAAGATGGCGGACTCCACAGGGATCCTCACCACATGGGACCTAATGGAGCCGCTAGAGGTTCGCATCGACAAGCTGTTCACAGCCTTCTGGGCGAAGCTTGAGAATAAACCACGAAAAGTGCAACCATCACCAGACACACCGCACTCGTACTCTGTCCACCACGCACCAAACCTGTTCTCCCGGACAGCTCCAGAGTCACACATTGACAAGTGGCAGAGAAGACAGGTGAAGCCAATCACGCACTCTAAACCACCTCACCACGGTGGTGGAGTTTCTACCAGGCCCAAAGATGTGCCTCAGGGCCCGAAGCTCGACCAACGACAGAAACGCAGCCCTGTAGGCCGCCCACGACGCCTTCCCAGGCTGAAGACCACCTGGAGTTACACTCCAAATCACCGACCACACCGTCGGAGGCCCACCCGCCGCTGGCGGCGGCAGCACACCGGAGCCCCACAAGACGCCCGCAGAAGGGATGACACGGCCTCCTTGAGTACCCGCGTCAGTGGACCACAGGTGAGGGCCTTCACAGAGGCCTGGGGCCGGCAGTCGGTTACCAACGGCCTACACCGAGCCGCACTCCCATGGATCTTACAAGCCGAAGGGGCCATCTTTCCCACTCCTCAGAAGTGTGCGGCTGCACTACCCAGCAGAGGAATAGGTTGAACTAACCTCCCCAGCAGACAGTCTCACTACCACCACACCTGGCTATGAACTGTTGGGTCATTACCTGCTTGGACACACGACCTCTCTTTGCTGGACTCTTCTTTGCAACATCACCTCCAAGTTAAAATGCCCTTTTCATTTGTTACTTGTCATTCATTTCTGCATATGCCTCAATACCTAGACACAGGTGCCTTATAATCTTTAGGATAGCTAGTACTAAGTCGCTCAGTATTATAATATGTAAGTTTTAACTTTGAACAGCATACAGCCTGTACTATCCTTGCCTACCTGGGTAAGAACGTAAATCTATGTGACACACTGCAGTTTAAAAATGTACAGCACAGTTCATGATCACAAGCTACCACAATAAGGATGCTCATACATTGCTAATCATTTTGTTTTAATATGTACTGTATGCTACACTTAGATGGCGACCCTCCTGAAAGCTTCATATTTTCGTTTGTTACGTTAGGCTGACGTCTTTACCTACTCCTGGCTTAATCTACCGATAATCCGCATGTGTTTATGTCCCCTATGCTATTGTAATTCGGAGTACAAATAGCCTGAATCGTGCTATACTTACTGCCTGCATGTATAGGAAATTTTAATGTATCTTGCTATGTATAGCTCATTGTTACCCCAGTCTGGCAAACTAGACATCGAAACTAATTCCTACACGCTTATGTTGACATGATTTACAAATATATAAAAAATGAAGCACCCTCTACTCAGGAAATGTAATTTCTCAAGCAACTGATGTACTAACCCTCTAATGTAACCCGTTTTTGCATTTCCCATTCTTTGTTTCTGTACCCCATCTAATATGCTTCAATAAAAAAGAGATTGACAAAAAAAAAAAAAAAAAAAAAAAAAATTAAATAAATGTTAATCCTTTTGAGTTTATTTCTCATCTCTTTTCAATGTTAAAGTGAAATTTTAATTTTTGAAGCATCTTCTTTTTGGTGTTATTTGATCCCCTGTTGCCCTGCCAGGTGGAAAGTGACGGATTGCTTCCATTTCTAAATGCAATTATATTTTATTATTCTTTATTTCCCTCATATCCTCTAAGGATTCATTCATAACCTCATATCCTCTCCTCACATCCACGTGGGCCTGTACTCAACTCTATTTGCTTTGTCTTCCTGACAACAGGCCAGTTTAATTAAAATCTAATTTGTTGCCCATGACAACTGGTTGCAGACATTTCACTTCTGTATCCATGCTGAGATCATGCTTGGGAGCTTTCTGTTTGGCATTTTAGATGAGTTTGTAGTGTCCCTTTAAATCTGGCTATGCAACATTCCTTCTGTTCATCAATTTTAACTCCAAGTTATGGAGAGGAACATTTTGGGTATGATTTTGTGTCAATATAAAAAAATATTTTAACTAGTGGACCCCCATAAAATAGGTTCTGTCACAAGTAATAGGATTCATCAAATCTGCTTTTATATAGCTCCCGGTGCCAGAATTTATTTTTGCTCAAGTTTCTATACAATATATAAGGAGAACTAGGAGCTATATTTCCTTTGTAGAGCAGTCAAGTTGACCAAACATGACATTTGACAGAGTTTTACCCCTTAAAGACAAAGGCAATTGTCCAATTTCTGAGCCAAAACAAAAACTAGAATTTGTGCTCTGTGTTTCCCCCCCCGCAATGTAAAGGTTTCTCTTTAACTGCATTCATACATATATAAAAAAAAATTAAAGGATAGAAATTGCCTTCTTTTAATATGATATATGCATACGTAGCACAACATTAAGAATGAATAAAAGGTTTTTTTTATACTTTTGTTTATGACAATTTTTACACATCAAGTGAAACTAATAAAAAAGAACTCAAAATAGGTTTATTATCAGGCCTAATTGTTAAATGCCTCATATGTCTAGGATATAGATATATATTTGGAAGTGTTAGGCACTGTTCATTAATGAAAATGTTAATAAGCCGTTTTTAAATTTATAAAAAAAAAAAAAATTAGTTCAACACAAGACACTCGGCAGGTATCGACAGAGATAGGCAGCTCACCCAATAGGGGGAATACTTTATACCCAGGTAACCAACGAAAGGAACTGAAAGGTTATCACCACACTTAAGGTTATCTACGTGAGAGGGGTACGTAACCTGCAACCAATCCGTATCAACTGTCTAAACCCATGCTATAATAATGTTTTGCCTTACAATGCGATGTCTATACTTGTACCTGAATGTTTTATGCCAATAAAGAACTATTTGAAATTTTTTTAAAGAGATATATATCTGGTAGTTACCTTCACCACCCCAACCTCTGACCCTCTGCTTACGCTAACTCTATCTGTACACCTATCATATTTGACCCATCTGGTGCTGTCCATCATTTTCCAGACACAGATGTAATTCATGCGACTTCTCTCACATATATATTAGCATCAAAATTATAACATCAACTAATGATATTTAACAGATGTCTATTTACACGATTTCTCCTGTGCCATGTTGTGATTTCTATTAGATTGTGAGAGCCACTCAGGATCTTTTTTGTGTCTACTTTTCCAAACCTGACATTTGTATATCCTACCACAGTTGCCACAGTTTTCAATGGCAGATTTCTCATACAAAATCCAATTACATTGAGAAGTCACAGTTTTTAGACAATTATTGCTTCCACTTCTTTACTCTTTTTAATGCCTGGTTTTCTACATGTTATTCCAGTACTTTGCATCATGATCTACCTGTTATTTCACAGGTGTCCTGATAACCGACAAAGGTCCAGCAGCAATTCCAGCTTCTCCGTCATGCAAAAAAACCTGGGATGCACAAAAGATATATGACCATGAATCCTGATCCCTGGCACCACTATTCCTCTGGTAATAAGATGTGATTCTCACCTCCGTCCTGGTCATCTAAGAAGCTACAAACTTCTTGTGAAGGAAGCCAGTCCTGTGGCTTTGCACTTGGAATTGTCAACCTTCATCCTGCATTTAATGACTCTGTTGAAACCATGGTAGGAAGACCTTTCCATAACGATTAAGCATCCCACTTGCACGTGTTTTAGTGGATAGAGTTGAAAAATATGAATTTAAGTTATTGAGTTTCCCTACAACTTTGAGGCAGGCTGGAATATATAGTGTATCTGAAGGGGTATGACTCTGAGGAACTGTCCTGAGAACCAATCAGGAAAATCTATGATCCAGATGGCTTTTCACAGTATATAACCAAACTATTCATGTCAGTCAAAGTCTGGAGGTTGTTCTGGGGTGGGAGGGGGTTGGGGGGGGGGGGGGAAGGGAACCACCTGGGTGCTTTTTTACCTGGTACCTGGATCCAACGGTGAACCCTATGAATTTTATTTCTGTGTGGGTTTTTTTCTTGTTATATATTGACCTTATTTTGCCAATTTGATCTTTCTGTCAAGGGGTCTTATTGGACATGCAGGAGGTTTGAGGTGAGGACTTAGCTAACATCCCTACTCCATATGAGAATGCCGACTTCAAATTGCAAAAAGTCTATACTGAAACACCTTCTAAATATAGCAATATTGTTCCCCAGACACTGGAAAATGAAGACCTCACCCACAATTTCTAAATAGATCTTTAGAATCATTTCCTTCGCATTCACATTACAGCCTAGTGATAACTCCACTGACCACTCCTCAGATAGCTGCTAGAGGTATTTCCTGGGGCAGTGCTGCACAATAAACAGCACTGCCATTCAGTGTCTCTATCCTCTGTGTGCAGACACTGAACTTTCCTCATAGAGGTGCATTGATGAAATGTATCTCTATGAAAAGATGCTGAATGGCCAGGGTTGTGTTTGACATGTGCTGGCTCTGCCCCTGATCTGCCTCCTTGACAGTCTCAGACAATCCTATTGTAAAGCATCATGATTGGCTCAGACCACTACTTCTGATTATGTCAGCAGACAGCAGGCAGGTCAGAGGCAGACCGGGGCAGAGCCAGCAGCTGCAGACTTGAATACAAGTAAGATTGTACTATATTTACGGAGGCAAGGGAGCCAGGGGGGCCAGATGGTTGTTTTAACACCATAGGGTCATGAATACATGTTTGTGGTCCTCACCCTATAGTGTCCATTTAATATGAGATAACAGGATATATAATTGCCAATCATTCTATGACCCACAGGGTCCGTCCTTCTTTTCATCCCTTGCCAAACTCCCTTACCACTTCCCTATGTTTTTTTCTACCCACTCCCTCATAAGATATTGTTTTATATATTACTGCCTCCTTTTGTTAATGTGACATACTTTGTATTTACATTTTACTCTCTCCCTTTAGCTACACTGATCTTTTCTGTTCCTTGGCATTGACTTCACCACTAATCTTGCTTCATATTTTTGTAAATTGTATGATGTATACATATTTTTTAAACAAACAAAAATTCTCATTGTTCTTTCTGGTTTTTTTTTTGTGTGACTTAAAAGTTTTTACAGTTATCCATACTGACTGTGTCTGCATTTTATCCATTGTTACTCTAACGAGGGACCAGATTGAAAAGTATTAATTACTAATGCAAGAAACTTGGCACCATGACATAACATAACACATTGCTCTACAATATATGTTTGTATGTTTGTAAACAAGTTGACATATAGAAAATATTACACAAAATATAGGATAACAATTGCAGAATATATATATATATATATATATATATATATATATTATTTTTCTGTGAGGGCGTGTGTACAATCATATATATATATATATATATATTTGTGTGGTGTGTGCTTTAACATTTTTGCTCTCTGTCATAATTAAAATTTCTGTTCAGCTCAGAGGGCATTCTACATCTGCCCACCCAGATGAAAAGGAAAGATCAAGAGGGATACGTGCCCTTTCTGGCATTGACTGGAGGCTTTTATCCAGGGACTAGGCCTCAGTAGGCCTGAGGGCCTCACGCTCCATTAAAAGCTGACAGAATAGAAGGAGCGACAGCGGTTGCCTGCCAAACCAACCAAAACATTCAGTGGAAAACTCTGACATTAGAGGGATACTGAGGTTGTGTGGCATTGATTAAATATGCAACACACTTGATTTTTTTTTTAAATATTCTTTATTGAATTTATTTTCCTTATTTTAACACCGTAACAATCAAAAAACATACAATAGACAGTCAATTAATCCATACTATACAATTGACAAATAGGCAAAAACATATTTTTGGTTAACCTAGAGAGAGAACAGAACATACATTTTTTAAAGTGGTTTTTTTTTTTTTACTTTTATCTTCTAATCTTTCTCATGTACAGACATTTTCTTGTATTAGGGTAAGTGTTTTATGTAAACATGCTTCTCTAAAAGATTTATTTTTAGGTTATATATTAGTTATCCAACACACCCCTATCTCCATTCTTAATTGTAATACCAGTTGGGTTTTCCATTGGGAATACATTGTTATTATGTTGTTTCCACTTTCTAGCCAGGAGAATTTTTGCTGCAACAAATATATGTATGGTTATATATTGTTGTTTTTTTTTGTCATAGTTGGCCAAAATAAATGTAATAATACTGACTGGGGAGATCTCTGTATCTCAATCTCGTCGAACTTAAATAAAAATTCAAATACCCAGTCCCATAATTTCTATCTATTTTAACCATTCTTGTTGGAACTAGGTACCTTATAAAAATGTCTGAATACTGCAAGGTTATGTGTATTTTTTATTTACTTTGTATTGTGCACTGTACCAGTCTTCTACATTTATAGACATATATTTGGTTTTCTCCCATTTTTTAATTGCATTTGGCTTTTCTATAGTTTCTGATATTTGTCTTAATTTGTTACAATTAGAAATTGTTTTGTCTTTTTTTCATTTTTCCAAAAATATTGCATTTGATCCCTTGATTCTATATTTCCATTATACATATAATCCCTAATATATGTTTTTACTCTCAGATAAGTAAATAAATCTGAATTGGTTAAAGCAAATTCTTTTATTAGGGATGGAAAAATTTTAATTTTATCTTTATTCATGATAACCTGTTTATATTTCTACTCTTCCAGCTAGAAATGGATATTTCCTCAATTAGGTTATTAAGAACTTCCAATTCTAGGAAGTCAAAAATATAATTCTTTAACTTTAATTCCGTTTTGACTTTAAACCATACTGAAGAAAATGTGTGACAAGACCTTATTATCTTTAATTTCCTTTGTCCATTTTGTCTCTTCTTTCCATATAGCTTTAATTATGTCCCCCTTTTCCATAGTTTCTTTTTCTATCTTACTCCAATCCTCTTTATTTCATCTATCATTTGTCAATAATTGAAGATGGTATATTGCGTTAGCTTGGTAATGTTGCTTGGTAATTTAATCTTCCCAATCCAATTCTCGTTTTTATACCTCTCCATAGAAAATTCCGAAAGCTGGCTGCAACACCCTTAATATTAGTAATATTGTTTGAATTAACATAATTATCCTTTTAATCTAGAATTAAGTTAACAGGGTCTTTTAATGTGTGTTTTATACATATCTCAGTGAAACCTGATCAATTTACTGCAGAATTTTGTAAACAGGATACCTGATGTAAATTAATCACATGTTGTAAAATACAACTTACTTTTGCACAACAGATCATTTAGGAGGACCACTTCGTCACTGTAGGCAACTTTGGCAGCAGCCTAAGGCACCATGCTATAGGGGCATGCCATAGGGGACATTCTCTTAACCTGGCAGTGCCAAATACAATTTTCTATGAGGCTAGAAAGTGAAACAAAAATCTCCGTCCACACCAAGAGTACCAAGATAAATTGAGCTACATAGTGCATGCTTCCCAACCTTCACTATTTCGAAGAATCAGTCCCTATTTTGGGGTCAAATCCCTTTGTCCCTCCTTTCTATCCTAATGTCCTCCTTCTTTTCTATTAGTTCCATATTGTTGGTGTGTCAGAGTGTATAACAGCACTCCACAGTGATAATACTCGTAGTAAGGTGCCTTTAAATCAATGTGTTTCGAAATTAGTCCATGTAAATAAGATACATTGTTCTTGCTCTAAATTACATTTTAGTTAGATAAATTTTAATTAGTAAGTCACAAAAAATTACTCAGAACATCCCCACCGCGGGTCACACCCCCACTAACAGCCCTAAAATGTAAGTCCCTCTTTGTCCATCTGAAATGTTGGGAGGTATGATTTATTTTCTACCCAAAGATTTTGATAGAACAGATATTTTTTGGGATAGAATAGATTTATTTTTTAAATGGTCTATGTGTTTTTTTGAAATACAAAAACAGACTATTCATTAATATAATTAATATGTGTGTAAACAACTAGTTGATTCAAGGAGAAATCTGATTGCCATTATGGAGTCTATGTATAAAATATAAGATCTCTAGTAGGAAGAAAACAAATATCATGGATGGTGTACTATCTAAAATATCCTTTAAAAGTGGTGTTCAAAGTTGCACTCACTAGAAATAATTTGATTGAAGGCACATCAAAAAGTAAAGTTGAGAGGAAATATCCACTTGTGGGCATGTAGGAGAGAGAAATTATATAGTAATAAGTGCAGACTATTGGTGACCCAGTAATGCGCTAAAAGTTAAAACACTTACAAGATTGAGGTGATATATGAGCATATCAAATCCCAGGTGAACAGGATACTTGGTGTCAGTCCGCCAGCATTCTCATTAGATCAAAATAAAAGTGAAAGTAAGCATCTCTAATTAAAAAGTAAAATTTATTACAAATAAATAAAACAAACATAAATCAGATATAATAAAGTAGAGATACTCTCCTACAATAGTCCCAACCCTACACGTTTCGTCTGATGCTACAGACTTCCTTAGGGGTAAAATCAAAGTGGAAGATCCAGTCTCCAATGTGTAGAATCTTCTTGCCGCCCGGCTTGGCTTTTAAACCTCTTTCAGCCCCTCCTCAGGATGCCATCAGCCGTCCGTATCGGGGGAAACAGCTGTTACTCGTAATCGTCTCTGTGCGTTCCAAGCCTCGCCTCAAATCACCTTGCGGTCTCGTGTGCCTCAAATCACCCTGCGGTCACATTATGGAGTCTAGAAGGATTTTTTCCTAATTTTGTGGCAAATTGGAAATCAATTGTTTGTTTTTTTTTGCCTACTTTTGGATCAGCTACAAAGGAATTGGTTTTAAAGGTTGAACTTGATGGACTTGAGTCTCTTTTCAACTTTGATTACTATGTAAATATGTAGCTATAATCACAACTAGCCAAATTGTCCTGAAGCTTACCTCTTATTCACACACAGAAAGAAAACATCTAATTCAGAAGCTAAGTTTATCAAGATATTCAAATATTTGCTATTTTTTCCCCTCAAAATGAACTTCAGCAATAGCAAAGGACTTAAGTGACTTGTACTCCAGACATCATGTGTCTATAAAACCAAAGGATTTTGGAAAGCTGGAATCCATTGCAATTACAAATTCTGTTGAGGCTCCTGCATAGCATGTTAATTGCCGCCATAAATCACAATTGATCAATTGATAACTTTAGGGTTAGAAAGACAGTGTGTGTATATATATATATATATATAAAATGTCAAAAGATAGCTGATCACCGGTCTTTTAAAATTCAAATGCTTTATTTAAATCAGGATAAAATCAGCGACCAACGTTTCAGTCCCCGCTCTGGACTTTCTTCAGGTTTAAAATTACAGGGTCAAAATAACTCTCCTGTTATTTTGACCCTGAGGAAAGTCCCGAGCGGGGACTAAAACGTTGGTCGCTGATTTTATCCTGATTTAAATAAAGCATTTGAATTTTAAAAGACCGGTAAGCAGCTATCTTTTGGCATTTTGTATCTTTGGAGTCCTGGCTTTGGCACCCGGCTAATGTGAATCTACTAAGCGTGAGTGCAGGGGATTTTTTCTGTTTTTTATATATATACATATATATAAATATACATACACCAGTATATAGAAACAAAGAAACATAGAATGTGACGGCAGATAAGAACTATTCGGCCCATCTAGTCTGCCCAATTTTCTAAATACTTTTAATTAGTCCCTGGCCTTATCTTATAGTTAGGATAGCCTTACAAATGCTTAAACTCCCTCACTGTGTTAACCTCTACCACTTCAGCTGGAGGGCTATTCCATTCATCCACTACCCTCTCTGTAAAGTAAAATATAAGGAAGCCTTTTACCTCATCCTTGAAGCAAATCTTTGACCACTCAGAGTGGCTTTATTTATTCTAGCATATTACCACATTTCATATGAGTGCCGTTACATACATGTACACACCGTCGGGATGCTATTTGAGTATATGGGGAAACACGGTACACACTGGGCTTGTCCAGAAAATATAATTTCAGGTCTCATTTAGATGCAAAATAGTGAAGAATTTGAGTATCTTTCAATACATTTTTATTGGTCTAAAAGAAATTTGTTGTGACAAGCTTTCAAGTGTTCCTCCTTTTATCAAGTCTAAAGCATTACTGACCTTTGAAATGCAGAGGCTAAAGAGCAAAAAAATTATCCCAGGATGTCCTAAATCTACACTGAGACAGGACATACTTGGAAACGAGAGAAATCTCAATGTATCTTTCCTGGTAAAATATTTTATAAATAAATAAATAAATAGGGAAAGGAAAACAAGTGTTAAATTAAAAGATAGCACGTTAAAGAGGGGAGAGGGAGGTAGATGGCAAAAACGAATACACAAGCTTGTGTATACTCATACATTAACATTATGGCTGGAATGTAAAAAATATATAGCAGCTCAATGAGAAGGAGCAGAGTATAACATTTCTGTAGAGTGCCTAAAAGCCCCAATCCACTTGCAGTCCATTATCTTGATTGTTGAAGAAAATGATAATTCTGGACTCAAATGCGTTCCTCTCTTTTGTATTTTTAAAGATCCTCTGAGTGTTTTGATTTTAAGGTCCTGAATGGAGCGGTCTTTCTGCATGAAGTGGTTTCAGACTGGCGTTCAGTTTCCTGTATTCGTTCATGTACAAAACATTTCTTGATGTACCGGAGAATGATCCTTTGATGTTTATCTGTTTCACTGTTGCAAGTGGCCATGTTATTTGTGCAGATTTATTGATACACTATGCAGCGTGGTTTGTTGCAGAGCTTGGACTCGTTCTCTGTGTTAAACCACTCTGTGCGTTGTTTCCTACTAACCAGTTTCTGTTGCAAATTAGGTGGTTGTCTAAATGGCACGGTAATGGGTTCAAGAAAAAAGTATTTCAGCACCTAATCCTCAGTGATCTTTGGTTATAGATCCCTGATGCTATTAGGTATGGCCTCCAGGGTGGGTTATATGTTTCGACTACGATTTGTACACTTTCTGTATGAAGGATTGAGAATTCCATCTCTACGATAAGATATCTTATCGTATAAGATATTTTCTGATACTGGTGTGATCTGGATCTGAGATTCCTGAGGAAGTCTTTAGTATCTTCTATTAAGCTGTTTGCTTTGGTGACAAGAAGCTTGAGGATGTTTTCCACTAGGCCCAAAACTTGTAAAGTAAGTGTTTCCATGACTGTTAGTATATTTCTGCCAGTTTTTCCATGTTTAGCAAAGAGAAAAAAGTAAGTAATAAAAGTTAGCATGTAAATCTCACAAGTTAAAATTAGTGTAGGACCCATCAATATTCGGATACTGTGACACTTAGTGGTGGGCTTATCACAATATGGCTATATAGTGTAATTGAATCACCATATTTGTTTGCCAAGATAGGTGATTTTAAGTAGCCTTGTAAAATTTAAAACTGTGTTTTCGTTTTTGTGTGCACGCTATTCTTTTATATGTATTTTGTACATAGGGCACATTCCAGCTCCCTCGCTGCCCGGCTACATACTCCTCCCCGGACATTGTGTTTGGGCAGAGTAGACAATTGCCGTCTGGGTAAGCAGGTCCCTATTCTGCCTCAGAGGGCAGCCAGCCGCCTCCTGAGGGTCATAAGGTGGCCAGCTGGCCAGCTCTCGGTGGACCTCCTGCTTTTGGTGCGTGTTAAGAAACCAGGGTGTAAAACACAGTGCTGTCCCAGTGTCTGTGTGTCAGGCTGGACAGGAAGTGGAAGGGACCATTTCCCATCTGCCCACTAACAACCTCTCACAAAAAATGCCTTGCAGCAGGAGATGGGACAGCAATGAGTGGTGTGCTCTATATATCATAGGACAGCACTGAGTGAAACACTGTGTAACAGCTACCGGAGCTCAGCCATCAATGATAGAAGGCCGACTACAGAAGACAGAATGCAAATAACCCTTCAATCGTCACATGGCGTGAAAACCACTTTTCTTTGCCTTAAAACTACCCCCACCCCAATCCCTTTCCTTATTCCCAAATTGAGGCACTTAGAGGATAAATCTAAGAAAACCCTCTTTATCATAATTCTAGGTTTAACTCCTCTTAAAAACCCCAACACTAAATTTAACCCCATTCTAATCCTAAACCCTAATAGATTGGGGCTCACAATACAAAAGTTTCTCATCGAGCCAGCATATGTTTTACACTTAGCCCTAATGTTTATAAATGCATATAAAAACCTCTCCCCCTCCTTAACTTGCTATTTCTTCATTCCATTCATAACTTGTTTCCTTCACATTCGTCCATCCCAGGGTAGATTTAGGTCAGCCTGGAATTGTTCCTTTGCAGCTTTAACCTCTGCATTACAGCTGTCTTAACTTGCTTGTTTCACTGTGGTCAGTAATGCTTTAGACTTGATAAAGGGAGGGACTCGTGAAAGCTGTCACTACAAATATTTGTTAATCCATTAAAAAAGGTGCTAAAACATACTGCAATATTTCACTACTTTGCATCTACATTACTGGGTTAATACAGCAACTCAAATATAAAGACTAGGTCTCATTTAGTTGTACTAGCCACTGTCAGAGCTGCCGCTAATAACGTGATATAAACGTTCTGTACACCTGTCAGTCAGACTAACCACTAAAACAAACACGTCCACACAATGAATGACAGCACCAACCAACTCATACAAACAGCAGTGCGTTCCCAGTGCAGCTTTGTCACTCCAGCTGCTTGTGGTTTATGTTTGTATCATGTGTAGACAAACAGAGCAAACCGCACACTGCAACTCTACTTACAAGGATCCCGTGAGTTCATAGTCAAACAGATTCCAGAATACCAGCGGTCTGCGTGCCAGCACCACTCCTGTAAATGTTGGCTTTGTCTTCATGGGGCATTGACACAGGTCTTTACAGGATAATGAGGTGACTCACAAAGAATATATATAAAGAGTACACTTGAAACAGACTATAAAACTCACATCAGATGCCATCACACCATCTCACACAGTATTGTATGTCACTAAATGGAGACCGATTTTAAATACAAAACTTTTTTATGAATATGTTGCTCTGATGAGTAATGAAAACCTCAGTAATCTCTTTTTGATTTGCATTATTTCCAGGAAAATATTTCCAAATGTCATCATCCATCTCCTCACCAAGGATCCCGATAAATGTGTCACAATTAATTCTAAATGAATATTAACGAATATCACGTTAACAGTTCCGGTTTATCATTTGTCAATTTGTAGACTATTGGGAATATTCATAAAGTGCTTTATTAAATAATAGAAATAGTTAGGCGGTCTGTTTGTATCATACTTTCCATCTGTCCGGCAGCTGGGATCTACAGCAAAGATGTAGAAAGACCCCCCAGAAGAAGAGGCAAACATGTCAAAGGAGAGAAAAGCGGATAAGGAAAGTGTAGGATAAACAGGGATTTGATCCAAAGAACTCCATGGAGGACGGAGCGGTCACTGTCCCCTTCACCAGCATCTGCCTCCTGTTTAGACAGTGTGTGTGCGAGCCATGTAAACATGCAATGGGTTGAAGCTAAACAGGATGCAGGAGGGGCTCAGCATCTCACCGTTAGGGAGAGGATTTGAGGATAATCTCTGTATCCTTTCTTAAACTGGTACCTTCTCACTCACCTGATCAGAGACCTAAAAACCATCAGCAGTGTGCATGCACACATTTTGAGGTATGTAATGAGGATGAGAGGGAGTGGTGCTAGATTGAGGACACACTGTTGCTGCAAATTGCATCACTGATAATGGAAGTGCCAATCTGATTGAACTCTTGTAGGCCAGCACACTTACGAATGCCCATGTCCGGAGAAGTGTTGAAAGACTTTTAGGAGTGTAAGTTGGGGTGTTACCGGGACCTGGGCTGTTCTGGCTAATTTTAGGTGACTTATAAAAATGTTTGCAACTAAACTGTATTTTATAACATGAACCTCATATTCCTACAGACAGATTTCTAAACACATGGAAAACACATGGAAAAAAGTGCATCAAAGCTTTATCCAAAACTAGGTGCCCCGTACAGAAACAAATCCTGCCTAAGTCCTACAGTAAAGAAAGAGACTGTACAGCAAATGCTAATTCCGGTCATTGATTAAGGGGATGTAGTGTATGCATCTGCGCAAACTCACCTTAATAAGCTTAATACATTGCAAAACTCGTTCTGCCGACTTGTTCTACAATGTAATTACAGGACACACAATTGTGACATGCTAAAAGAACTAAACTGGCTGTCGCTGGAATCCAGACGCACCCTTCATCTTTCCAGCCTTGTGCATAAGAGCTTTTCTGGGAAGCTCCCACCCTACCTGAGTAGAATGCTCTCCTCGTTTGTTCCCACCTCCTAAAACCTCCGATCCAGTACCGACACTTTATTTAGTCTACCTCAATACAAAAAAGAAAATGGCTCAATCCTCCTTTTTCTACAGAGCGCCGCAATTATGGAAAGACCTCCCGCACACTTTCAAATCTTCCCCAAGCCTAAAATCCTTTAAGAGACCCCTCTCTACATACCTCAAAACAGAATGCACCTGTCATGGTTGATTATATATTTCTTACCTATTCTATGTTAAATGTTGTTTATATTGTGTATTGATATTGTTTTTGCATTTTATTGTACCCTATTGTATCAATGCAATGTTTTGTGGATCCATGGCATCCTGGTAAAATAGTTTATAAATAAATAATTGTCGTTTGAAGATACATCATTTTGAGTATTATTGCTTATTGCGCTCTGTGATACACTCAGACACACCAATAATACGGAGCTCCTAGGAAAGAGTTACAGGATAGAAAAGAGCAACAGATTGGCTATCACCTTTCAAACAGGACCACATGGTAGGTATGGTATTGACAAAAAAACGCTTAGGATAGAGCACTCATGCTTAATGATGCTCTAATTCTTTCTGGGACCTGTCTCTGGTATGCCCAGAACCAGGTCCCCAGAGTACAAATCCAGATATATAGTTGGGAGAAAAATGTGAATACACTTGATGAAACAAGCCCTTTGTTCTTCTTGTGGGAAAATTTGTATTTTTAATTCCATTTTAGTCAGCGTTTCAGTTATTGAACAAAACTTTTATCACATTGTACATAAATATACACAGTATGAGAAAATCTAAATATATGTACATATAAGCATGTAAACATGTATAAGTACATAACATTGATATATTTATACATATATTGAAAAATTAGATATAAATATGTATTGCAGAATATTCTTTATTGCGACTTTAAACTTAATGAAATGCAAAAGAAACCAACAATTAAAGTGATTTGTTTGTTACATAAGTATTCAAGTATTTCATTGTAGATCCTATTTTACAGCTTCAAAATGGTAATAATGTGTAAAACACCCAAAGGGGGAGGGGGTGAATATATATATATATGTATATATATATATATATATATATATATATATATATATATATATATATATATTCACTGTATATATATATATATATATATATATATATATGTATATATATATGGCACTGTATTCACTACAAGATTTCCAACGTTCCATTTTCATGATTAGTGTCCCTTTAACCCCTTAAGGACACATGACATGTGTGACAAACATGTCATGATCCCCTTTTATTCCAGAAGTTTGGTCCTTAAGGGGTTAAGCTTTATATCCTGGTGGGGACATTTTGGCTTACCCTCAGTCAGAGATTAGATTGCAAACTCATTGCAGAGTCTTCCCAGCTGAATATCTGTGTGTATACTGGCAGCATTATAAAAAAAATAATCCCCCACCCTGGAAAGGTTCATCTGAGTATCCCACACTCCTCCTGAACAGAATAATAGAAAGGTCTTAGAAATCGCTGCGCTGTGTTGTGCTTGGACACATACCCTCATAATGGTGTTGCATGCAGAGTTCTCCCTAGGTGTTTCCTCTCCCATTTCTGAAGGATCTCCTGATAAATGTCAGTGTTAACTCTTTATTGCTTTTTAGAACTAGAACTAATGGATACAATGAAATGATGAATGCTGTTATAGAGTGTAACCCATAGAATGCAGAGTATGTGTGAAAGCTTATACTATGTTGTACAAAAAGGCCATCAGGAAACTGAACCAGGACAGGCTGGAAATATAAAATTACTAAGGCCAAGCTGCATGGTGGGGACACATATGTGTTGTCCCAGGTCAGATCTAGTAGAGCAGAAATATC